>NC_134276.1:181484384-181785262 GCF_949628215.1 Phalacrocorax aristotelis | reverse complement strand
TTGTGGTTGTGCAGCTGAAGTGATGATCCCTCTGACATGTGTTTCCTGGGAATAGCCAGGAAGAAAGTATCCACTGCAAGGTGCTGTGCTAGTCTTGGCTGCTGGAGTTAGCCCAGACTGAATTTGGGTTTGGCCATGGAAGTAAGACGTACACTGGTGCGTACACTCCTCCAGGGCTGCCAAAACTTGCAAAAACTTGTGCAGCAGGAGCTGTATTCAAGAGGAAGAAACAAACAATCTTTGCTCCTGTCACCTCCCTTACCCAGCAAACACCCAACTGGCTTTTGGCAGGTGGGAGACAAGCAGAACATTGAAATCTGAAATGCTGATGGGCACTCAAAGGAAGCATCAGGACCTATTCCCCTACCCCTCCTCATCCTTTCTCCCATTCCTTTAGCAACAGTCCTACAAGCTGCACCACACCAGTTATGATCCTGTTAACCAGTGCATAGGGAAGAGCTTGCTGGTCCCATGGTCCTGCCTCAGTCATGCTGCACCCCTGGTAGGTACTGAGACAGCCTCAGGCCTCCCCTCTGCTGTAGGGCCCTAGAATTTCATTCAGATTCCAAGCCTTCTTCAGTATCCCCTCAGGCATCTTTCTGTTCTGGCCTGGATGAAAACAGCTAGTCACCCAGAACCATAAAAAGTGGAAATTAAAGGTTTTATTAAAAGCAGTAAAAAAATATGGTATTTATCTTACAAGAAACTACCAAGTAAGCAAATACAGTTGAGTTATGACAGGCTACAATTAACTTAAAATTAATACAGTATAAGCATCAAATTCCAGTCATTATATGAGAGAAAGTTAGTAAGAACATAAAAGTTTGTCTAGACATTGTCAGATGTTGGACTATGGAGATACAAATCTATTTTTTAGTAGTATCACAGAATATACTAATACTGAATCAGTCTTCTTTATTAAACCACAAACCATGTTAAAAGCTGTCGTGGTTTAGCCCCAGTCAGCAACCAAGCACCACGCAGCCGCTTGCTCACTCCCCCCTGGTGGGACAGGGGAGAGAATCGGAAGAGTAAAAGTGAGGCAACTCATGGTTTGAGATAAAGACAGTTTCAGAGGTAGAGCAAAAACTGCACGCAGAAGCAAAGCAAAATGAGGAATTCATTCACTCCTTCCCATGGGCAGGCAGGAGTTCAGCCATCTCCAGGAAAGCAGGGCTCCATCACACGTAATGGTTACTTGGGAAGAAAAGCGCCATCACTCCAAACGTCCCTCACTTACTTCTTCTTCCCCAGCTTATATACTGAGAATGACATCATATGGTATGGAATATCCCATTGGTCAGTTGGGGTCAGCTGTCCCAGCTGTGTCCCCTCCCAGCTTCTTGTGCACCTGGCAGAACACGGGGAGCTGAAAAAGTCCTTGACCAGTGTAAGTGCTACTTAGCAACAACTAAAACAACTCCACATTATCACCGCTGTTTCCAGCAAAAATCCAGAACACAGCCCCGTACTAGCTACTACGAAGAAATTTAACTCTATCCCAACTGAAACCAGGACAAAAGCTAAAAATCTTAATTTCATTTCACAGGTAAGACCTACCTCCCATCTGTATGGGAATGTATGTTACAGACTTTAGAAAGGTTTTTAAAAAACTCTTATACATGGCAAATGAAGTAATTACAGCTCCATACTGAATATGAACAGGCATCATCTGCCCTGCCTAACACTGGCATGCTTCAGGATGCCACAATGTGCTCCATTCAAGAAAGCATAAGAAGCAATCCCTTCCATTCTTTTCCTACATCTTCATGCCAAAAACACTTCCTTTCCATTCCTCATTACAGCAGAGTTAGGTTGCTATTATTTTTATAATTTAAGATAAGACAGTAAGAACATCTCTGATGATAAGCTGTTGTGGGGAAATGGAAAGAGAAAACTTCTAAACTTCTATAAGTATTAGTGAATTGTTTACACAGCATAAAAAAAAAATCTGTCCTAAACTTAAGCACAGGGAAGATTCTTTATCTACCACAGACCTAGCAGTGAACAATGACTTTCCATATAACTGCTTGCAATTTTCAGATATCAACCACTTCAACAGAACAGACAGTTCCCAATGTCTAAAGGCTTGTAAAGCACTGGTTAGTTTGAGATATATAGATAACTAGTAGGCAGTGAGTTACAATTAAGTCATTGAAGTGCATAATTTCCTACCAGTGTTGGTATCCATCTGGTTTTGGATTTCAAAAGCATTTCAACTGCTTACTTGTAATCTTCCAGCCTTATCTCCTGAGCAGGGCAGCACCAAGGGATAGTGTGGGGTGCAGGGAGGATGTGACAGGGAGAGGAAGAGCAGAAAAGGCCACCCTTAGGGGGCCAGCAATAAATCCAGGGAGAAACTGCCAAATTCAGACATGTGAGCCACCTTTAACAGGCCCCTAGAACCTCTCTGACAGCTCTCTGTACTGAGCTATTCTCATAGCATCTGCTGTGGACTAATCCCATCTAAAAATCTCTTAGAAAAATTTGATTTCTTAATTTTTTCACTCCATTAGATTTCCTATTCAAAAATCTACTCTTCCTGATACCTGCACATTTCTATGGTCAATGGCTATGTTTCTTAAGTAAAATTTGTATAATCTGTTCCAGTAATTCCAGGGTTTTCAACTAAAGGAGCTGTAATCATAACTTTTAACATAGAAATCTGTCTGCAAAAGGCTTCTACACTGTGATGCTTATACCAAGCAGTCTTGTCTGTATAATTTAATATTTCACAGCTATATGAAGGATCATAACCAACAAAGTGGAGTTTTTTCATTCCTTTGAAATAACCAATGATTCACCTAACCATTTTTGTTGAAAACATTACATAGCATATTACAGTTGAACTGAAAACTTGTAAGACTAAAATCTTTACACTGTTTACTACTTGCCTTTACAGTGTGCTGAAGTACAGCAATTATTTAATTGCCAGTAGAGCCACCATGAAATATTTCTCTACAGTTCTTATCCTACAGTTGCAGTCATTGCAGCTTTCTTTATCTCAAGAGGAATTTGTTGCTATAGTTGTAGCAGCTTTAGTTTGCAAGTTTCCATAAAACAGTGGCTATTCTTTTGGTATCAGGAATGGACCCATACACCACAGTAGCTTCAGAAAAGTTCCTAAGAGGGACTTCTCCATATGGAAGTTTTGGACTCACTGTGAGTTGTTCCTTCTACATATGATGGCATCAGTTCTTCTGTCCACATCCAAAACTTCCCCATGGAGGGACCTGAAAGAACAGTGACCTTCATCAACACAAAGTCCTTGGGCCAACCAGTATTCACCTCACCCACTAGTCACTTCATGCCCAACAACAGCCCCTTGGCCCTTTGATCTCTAGCATCTGAGTGTCCTAATCCTGGCAGAGGGCATTGGTGTTGGAGAATTTGCTAGAACCTCCTACAGAGAACAAATGTGACTTTTTCCATCAGCAAACATCAATTCAGCCAGCATAAAATTGTGAACGTACTAAACATACATACTGAGGGAAGGGGAGCAAAGTATTTTAACGTATGATGTTTCAGTTCATGCATAATTGAATTTTAAATTGTTTTGAACTTTGTGTATTGAATTTTATGCTGTGCCTCAGTAGAGTCCTCCAGCAAAGTAATTTCTGCTGAGATGAATCCCAGCACTACTGGGATTTCAGATTTAGTAGCTTTCTGTACATAATTGCAGGAAGCTTGACACTTTGATGAAAACTAATTTACAAACTTATTTTGAGTGCATAGCTTGTGATTTAAACATATTATTAACATACTTTGCAAGTTGATGGAGAAACCTTATATTAACAGACTAATTGTTGCGAGCAGCATCTTAAACAAAGTAGGGAAATAAATTTGTGTCTCCTTGGCCTATGATCAAGGCATAGGAACACCTCTTTTGCTCCTTTTACACTGCGTGGATGTTTCATAAGTACAAGCAAAATTGTAAAATACTTGTAAGGAAATGGGCTATTCCATTTTTAAGCCATTAACTTTTGAAACACATTGTTTTAACTGTACACTTTTCTGTATTATTCTGAGAGAATGTGATTCATCTGTAGAGGCAAAGTTTGAACACCCCTTTTAAGAATGTAGTTGAGCACAACCACAATGTATTCCTGCATAGTGGTCAAAGCATAGCATACATATATCCTGAGCAGAAACTGACTTTAATCCCAGTAAATCCTATTATAGGTAGAAGGCCATTAACATTATTGAATCAGTATGCCATTAGGGGAAACAGCAGCCGCACAGGAACAGTAGTGACATTATTCATTAGTCGGTTCTAAAATGAAAACACAACCACAATGTCACTATTCCCTGGCCTCCCATATTGCTTAACGGGGCATCATCAATGTCCAGGAATTGATTTTCAAGTAGGAGCAGTTCCCCTGCGCACCTCTGAGACAAACCGCGGTGTCTACCCCAGCAACTTGCTTAGGAAAGAGCAGGACAGGTCCCTGGAAAGTCTGCCTCAAACTCTCTCCTTGATTTTCCAGCTCTACTCCCTTCAGCTTGGGAAGACGACTCCTCAAGGAATACCACCTAAAAGCAGAGAACTCACCTTGCTAGGGAGTCGAGGGCTGCAGCCAGCTCTCTGCAGAAGTGAAGTGAAATGCTTGGCATGCTCGCTCCCCTGAGGAGCAGTGTCCTGGATCAACTCAGGAGCTCCCCAGCTGCCCTGTGCCAGTGAGGCTGCTGGCCTCTCATCCCATGTCCCCATGCCTATCACCTGCTGGTAGCTAAGAGTGCTTTATCCACACCAGACCTTTCACAGTTTATACTACAAAAGGGCTTTCTGGGAGGAAGGTAATATCCAGATCAATGTCTGGAAGCCAGCCAGAGCATCTTTGGCCTCTCACAGGACAAGTCTCTGAACATCTCTACCACCTCTAAACAACCAACTACATCTTGTATGGACATTTCCTCTAGATTTGTGTGGTGCATGCTTGAAGACTTCCACACTGATGAGTAAAACAGCAAAAGGCTGTGCTTTGGAGCACAAAACCATGGTTACCACTCAACACCAGGGCACATCAGATTTACCCTCAGCAGCATGCACAAATGCCCTCATGGCCATGTAGAGGAACATGGTGGCTCCTCCAATGCTGACACCAGGCAGGGAAGGAAGGAGGCACTGGTGTCTGCATGGTGGAAGTGGGAGGACACTGCTTCAGCTGGGGTCTGTCTTGCCACCCCAGAAAGCAGCAGCACATGTCTGCATTCACAGAGCCATATGATTTATCAAAATGAAGCACCCACCACCACCTTGATGTGACCAGACACTTTCAGTCCAGCCCAGCCCACAGAGAGGCCTCACTGGCAGCTTGGCTCATGGTCTCCATTGCCACTGCTGCCAGATGGCCCGGGGGCACCCAGGTACAGCTTGCCCACAGCAACCCCACATGTGGCCCTCAAAGGACACCTCCTTCTGCCCCGGCCCCCTTCAACTTCCTGGCTACTTCATCAGCCCCTTTTATTCTGCCAGCAGCAGCGTCCACTCGTCTTTCTGCCCTTCAAGGGTCTTCTGACCCTCCTGCCTTGCCTTTTCCCCATGCCTTTCCTCCAGGAAAGGCTGAGGATCCCTCAGAAAGATTGTTCTGGAGATAAATCCATTTCCCCATCTCTTTCCTTGAACAGCAAATGTATTTGTTGCTTGGGAAAGTGCATATGAGCTGCAAATAACTGATGTGCATGTGGCAGGCATTGAATTAAGGAAGCTGAGGAGGGCCAGCAGGTTTGGAGACATTGCTGTGGGTGGGTGGCAAGGCACAGTGGTGGGGAGACCACTGTGAGGCAGAGATGAATGGTGGCAAAGCCAGGCTGGAGGCACGGTGACGGGAGGAAACCATGCCACTTGAGTGGCTGTGGTGGCACAAGGCAGGCTGCTCATGTGGAGAAGCTCAGCTGGCCAGGGGCAGTGGGTGCCCTGGCAAGAATGATGTGCTGTGGGGCAGCTGCCTGCCTGGGAGTCCCACACATGTGGGAGCATGTCCTGGGAAACATGGCCTCGCAGTCTTCTCCTTGCAAGAAAAGAAGGCTGCTTCGGGGGTTCAAGGGCAGTCAGGGACATTCATTAGCCAGGGAAGAGCAAATGGCTGCAAGGGCGCTAGGAGAAGAATGATGCCTCTTAACAACTTTATTATTGTTACTAACAAAGTATCAATTCTCTCATTGGCAATCCCAGCAAGGGCTGTGGCCTCTCATACCAACATCCTTCACACACACTCAGACCATGAGGCACGCACTGCATGCCACACTGTGAAAATACTGCTCTGAGGGATGAAAAGCAGCCCTCCTTTTATTGTGTGGATCTCAGGGTTAGCAACAGTAACCCTGTCCAAAGGACACTGTAGGGGTGTGTGTTGCTCCAAATATACAGATGCTTTATTGGGGTATAGAGGACATGGCCCAGATATGAGAGGTTCCTTTTGGATCTCCTCTACAGGAAGATCACATTCCAGGCAGTGGATCCAGGCCATTCCCCAGCCACTGTGCAGGAGCACATTTCAAAAATTTAAGTGACCTGTGATGGGGCTGGGGATGCAATGCACCAGTAAAGTGCATCTTGGCATAGTTACCATGAGAAAGTTGAGCTGCCCTAGATGGCTGACTTGTACTGCCCTTCTTATCTCCCCATGATCTAAGGGCTCCCATACTGCCAGATCCCCTTTCCAAAATCACCACATCCCAACTGGGGATAGCTGAAGAGGACTGAGGAAGGAGTTGCAAACCACTGTTTAGGCCATCTCTTGGCACACCTGTGCTGGGAGCAGATTGGCTGTGCTGCTCCTGTGATGTCATTCTCTTTAATCCACTTCGTTTAAGCTCCCTATGTTGCATTTACATCCAGAGTCCTATAACTTTTTTCTCCAGAAAGCATGATCCCAAATAGCCATCAGAGATGGAGGAAGTCAGATCAGACTGATCCAACTGTTCACATAAAGTCACCCTGTCTCCCATCTTTTCATAGCAGAGCTCACATCTCTTTGTGGAGGTGGAGGATGTTTTAGGAGCCGTGTGTTAACTAACAGGATGGAGTGGCAAAGGAGAGTCAGCAGGATGAGGACAGTCTCCTGAGCAAGAATTTCCTAAGGGACTCTGGGGTCCACCTAACACCACCCTCTTCCCAGTTGTGTAATGGATCTAACATTTTTCCTGCACAGTAAGAATATCTGACCCTATGACACTGATCGTATTCAAGCTGCTCTTAGTCACTTGGGATGTGTTCTCGACAACACAGAGCTGCTACTGTCTCTTTGACAAGGCAATATCATAAGGATTAGAGCAGATGTAGGACCTAGAGGATTTTCTTGCATATATTTTCCATAATACAGAAATAAAAGCTGATTGAGGTTACACATCTGAGCTTCTTATGTGTCTCCTGTTGATAAGAGCCCCTGTTAAATGTGGAAATGGCAAACATTAAATTTCTCTTGTTAATTAAGTCTACATTTTTCCATCATGAACTTAGTGTCTTTTACAGTATCCTTTGAAGAGAAGTATGGGAGGGAGTTTGGCAGTTAATCAAATTACATCCAGAAGGGTTGATTTGGTAATCAACTTCTCTTTGAGGTCTAGTTTTAAATTTGTTTGATGTTTGTTAATGTGTAGATTGCTAACACATAAAAAAAAAAAAAAAGACAGTGAGACTTGACACTGAATCATAGAATCATAGAATCGTTAAGGTTGGAAAAGACCCTTAAGATCATTGAGTCCAACCGCTAACCTATCACTGCCAAGTCCACCACTAAACCATATCCTCAAACACCACGTCTACCCTTCTTTTAAATACCTCCAGGGATGGAGACTCCACCACCTCCCTGGGCAGCCTGTTCCAATGCCTGACAACCCTTTCAGTGAAGAAGTTTTTTCCTAATATCCAACCTAAATGAATGAGGCATGCTTTGTTAATCTTAGGACATGCAAGAGGAAGTTTTCTCTCACATGGTGAAACAAGCATTTAATAGCCAAATAAATGAGTTGCATTTGGTCTAGCAAAGCAGCATGCTCACCTGCCAGGAAATGACACAATATTTATTTCAGTTGGTTTTCCCACCTCCACAATAATTTAGAAGATCATACCAGAAATGTTGGATCTGCTCATACATCCTGAAGGAGTAATGGCTGCAACCAGAGATTTATCAGGTGGAAAAAAAAAAGATGGAATCCATATCAGGATGTGGTATTACAAGGTGTGTCAGCACCAGAGAGCAAACTTCGGATGAGAGAGCAAATTGTTGCTCCTGGGTCCTTTCATAGCAAACCAACTAGCTGTGTCAGAGACAACAGACTTAGCGGTCTTTTGGGAACTGCTCTCTGTAAACAGCATGGTAGCAGTTTGGCTTCTTCCACCAAAAGCAGGCCTCCAAAATGATCCTGAGGGCCTCTGCACATTCACATGCTCCATGCCCATGATGTGCCTCTGGTCACATCACAATACTCTTTGCTATCATGTAGTATGAACACTACCCCTGGTAGTGTGGTGGTCCAGTATTGCCTGCAGACATCCACTCTCAGTCAGAAACCCACAGTAGACAAAACTAGCCATACAGTCCCAGCAGTGCTGTCAAACACAGACCTCCCTCCCATGGTGGCTGCAGCTGGTGGCCTCTGAGGCCTTCAGCACAGCAAGTCTTCTGTGGGGTCAAGGTGATGAGGCTGCAGAGGGTATGGCTAACCTCCTCTCCTCTGGCACAGGCCCCAGGAGGGGCAATGCTGCTGTAGGATAGCAGGAATACTGGGCATCCTGCTCTAGGGCTACCTGCTCAAGCAGTGGGGTTGGACAAGGGGTCCCTTCCAACCCCTACCATTCTCTGATTCTGTGAATACTTCCCAGCAGAGCACTTCAGAGCCTTTACATCCACAATTACTAACCCCTCTGTTGTCCATCCAGATGTGTAGTGCTATCTGGGACAAAAATGCCTATTTCTTGATGGGGAGGTGGCCATAAAAGGTAGACAGGGCTGTCCCTCAGGAGCAGAAAGTCAGACACACTGGTTCATCACTTGGTGGCCATCAGTCTCCTCCACGTCATGGAAAACCAGTGCCTACAGGGTGGTGAGATATATCAACCTTATGGCACCAATCTGTGGCAGCACACCTGGTCCTAGCACAGAACTCAGCACAGAGCAACTGGTTTAAGAAGCCGGTAACTTTTCCTGGGCAGAACAGCTAACATAGCTTTTTCTCTGATGCAGGCAAGGGACAGGTTTGGGCAATGAAGGTAGGAAACGCTTTTCTCATGGCAGGGAGTGAGACTCACTGTCCAGAGAAGGCAGCTTGTTAAAGCCTTGGTGACAGCTCCACTGTGCCAATTTTGGGGGTTTTATAGCAATATCAAAGAACACACCTCCTGTAAGGAAGATGATCAAATGATATGCATCCCACTGACTCAAATTTTGGAAGGCAGCAGAAGGTTTTGTATTAATTCCTAAACTTTGGACAGGCAGGAACAGTCAGTTCAGGATCTGTGCATTTATATGTGAAAGAATGTATTTCCAGAAACCCATGGTTCAATACAAAAGGAGTGAACCATGAAAACTGAACACCAAAGGGGGAATTAAAGAGAATAATGCCTACAGCTAGCATCAGGGCCTGTACTGCAGGCTCTTTGGAGTTCTGCAGGAGACTCCAGCTATATCTCATGGCTTCAGTACACCAAGTGCTTTACAGGGATAAAAGATTGCTCCTTACCTAGACATCAAAGAGGAAATTTATACAAACAATGCTAGAGGGCTTTTAGTGATGTTAATACACTTTATAAAGCATTAAACCTTATTCCTAAATCCTGCTAGGGGATATATAACAATCTTGCCTCATAAATTAGAATTTTTAGTGTAATTTGGGTGCAAAAAATGTGAAAGAAAAATGATCATGGACGACCGACAGTAAAAGCAGTGAACTTTTCACCTCAACATCTAGAAATGGTCACAAAAGATCACACTGGTTCAAGCACTGAAAACTAGGCTAAAGGTTAGTTCTAGTGTGCTCAGAGTAGGAAGATAAATTAAATACACCTCCCTGCTGTATCTGTGTTATGTGTTTTTCTTTATTAGTAATTAAACTTTGACAGAAGGGCCCTGCCTTGATATTGAACTCCTCCCTGTGCTCAGCTGTCTGTGCTCAGGTCCCAGCCTACCCATACAGAAAAACTTTTTATTCCTTGCAACTTGTCATTGGAAGCTTGGATAAGGATGAGATTTATTCTGAACACCTGAATACACAACTCTTTTGAGTTTATAACAATTTTATTAATTAGGTGTCATTTTCATGTAACCTTCATAATAATTTTAAACTGGTTTTAACTGATGTCGCCCATCATTAACATATTCAGCAAAGTTCTTTTGTAAATCAGTTCTTTCCAGCACCTGTTTTTTTGTGGAACTAGGTCCCTGAACACTTGAACATGGTTTCAAGTTCATGTCGGGGGGTTCAGCAAAATATTCTAAGGAAATTATTTTTGTCAACAGAAATCACTATAAACACTGATATTTCCCAAAGCCTTCTGACTCCAGAAACTTGGAAACATTACTTCCTTGACTAACATTTAAGTGCTTAGAGTAGAGGTCATGATCTACTAGATCACTGTCTTAACTTGAGCTGTATGAAACATCACTGCCTTTCTGTTTGATTCATTCTTCTTTTCCCCTTAACCCCTAGAGCATTGCAGGATGTTTGATGTTCGGATGTGATTTTGGTTGCCACATTAGAGATAGTCTTAGAAACTGTTCAACTGAAATAAAAAATTATTTTTTCTTGCAAGACCATTTCACAAACTCTCAAGTGGGAGCAGATGAGAGGAGAATGAGGTTATCGGGAGAGGGAGGTTCTTGACCTATTAAAATGCATTTGTGGGTGTCCTGACAAGCAAAATATCCCCAGATGATACTGGGGAACAAGCCAGACCTCCAGTTACAGAATGAGTCTTACAGGACAGAAACATACAATGACACCTACTTGTCTAACCTCAGGGAAAATCTCTGCCCATACCCCAATCCTGCCAATCAATTTAAACAAAAAGCTTGTGGCTGAAACATATGAACCAGCATTTTTGAGAGTCCAAGTTATCTTTCTCCTGTGTCCTTGTTCTTGCAATTCCTGAGAAAGAAACTGTTGCTTCTCCCAAAGAAGAAAAGAAAAAATCCTAACTTCTGAGCAGCAGGACAGTTCTTTACCAGCTAAATAATTTCCCAGTTTCTATTTCCGTCTGCACAAGCACTAGACATTCCCAGCTGATCTCAGCTGTTCCTTTCTCCACAAATGCAGGCCTATTCACGTGTTCTCTCTCCCCCAAAATGGAAATGAAAACTCTCTCCCGAATGCCCCTGTGCTCTCCACTTCTAACTGAAGCTCTTTATATGGCTTGTCAAACCTAACTCCAGCAGAACTCTACTCCACAGGAAAATCTTTCACCATAAGTGGAACATCATTAGTCAGGAGCCTTTTACTTCTAATTGTACACTAAAGTCATTATAACTGTCCTAGATGGAAGGATTTGGGGTCTGGTAAAAATCCTCCAGAAAGAGGGCTGTGCATTAGCTGGACTTGTTAGAATGATGCAGTTCTGCAATGCACATGCTGCATTGCTTATTCTGCAGCTGTAGCAGTAGATTTGGTAAATTCTGGGCTATAGTTACTGAATTAATTGGTCTTCATTCTCCAGCATAAAATTCACTGAGTACTTTTAAATGTGAAGCTTGTGCAATTAGGTTCTTAAGTTTCCTCTCTCCCAACTTGCCTTCAAGTCTCTGGTCACTAAGTGCTTTGCCAGACCGTGAAGGGCAGAGAGATGCTGGGTGGAAAAAGACAAGCAATTCTTAGGGCAATGTCTGCACAAATTAAATAATCCCAAGAGTTAATTCTATCAGCTCATTTCAGAGGAGCAAGAACTCTTTTGAACTCTGAAGAACATTCCCACAACAGTCCTTGGACAGACATCCTTGTTCTCATCCTATTATTTCAGAGCAATGAGAGGCTCTGTTAGCTGACTGGGTCTTTACATTTGCTGGTTTTTTCATGTCACCTACTCATAGCTCTGCTGTGAAGACAGGCGGCTATCTCTGAGAGATCCTTGTTTGCTTTTTGCTTTTACGGAAAAGCCATTTCCATCATGTAAATACAAGGCTGCAATTTCCCACTCAAACAACAGCTTTCAAAATGGGAAAATAGGGCATACCAGGTCGAGTATGTTTCTGCATCAGTACTGCATCTAATTAGAGCCTCCGGTCTCCACTCCACACCACTTGTACCCTGGTGTAAGCATCACGCAGACCTGAAGGGAGGCTGTTTTAGAATCATGGTTTTTCCAAGTCAGAGAGAACATACAGCTACCACTAAGGCCATCCCTTGTCACACTGCAGCACAAAATGGATGTGATATATAGTCATCTGTAAGCTCTACAGCCAGCTAAGAACATGCACAGCTCTCTTGGGATTATTAAGGTAAATCCATAGCACCTCACTACCTGATTATACAGTCAGGTTAAAAGGAGTAATTCAAATATTAACAAATGTGACTTGCAGTAATGGACTACACTGTCCAAGCTAGCTCGTGCATCATCAGAAGCCTGTTTATATTATCATAAAATTACCTCTGAAATGGGTCCAGGTCTTATGATTATGCTGAAGGTTTGTTTATTTAGCTATCATAATCCTGCTAAAGTGATACATTTTCCAGAGGTTCACACTAAGCTGCTTTTTCTTTTTCTTTTTTTCTTTTTCTTTTACAGACCACAAATTCACCCTCCTACCCTTCTTTTCGGACCTCTGCTAACTCCTCAGTGCTCTGTACATCAGATTCAGAGCCCTTGCTTTGAAGGTTTGTCATGTAGCAGCATATGTGTATAGCAGTGAACTTGCCTTCTTTTACAAACTATATTTTCTATATTAGTGTCTTCACCTCCAGCTCAAAAGGTATGCAGTTCCTTTCATACTGCCTTACAATTCTGGAATGCCTAAATCTGTCCTGCCTGTATGGGTCTACAGCTGCTCCTAATTGTCTGCTTTTTTCTTAAATTAAATAAATAGGCTGGTTTCAATGCAATCAAAAGCTAGTAGAAACCTTGTCATATAACAACCACCTTCCCTTCTGGTCCTCCAGACACATTTTGACACAATTCATATCAGAAATCTTGATCTTTTTTGGTTGATTCAAAACTGATACCTTGATATAAGGTATATCGGCTATAGTTTCTTTAATTCTTGAAAAGATATTTTAAGACTTATCTTGCTATCCCTTGGTTAAAATGAAAGAAAGAAGCGTCTGAAAGGAAAATATATGTAACCTATTAAAAAAAATGTTGATAAACCTAAAGCTGAGACATAGGCATGGACTGTTAGGTTAGTGAAGTTTGTTGTGGAATTACTGATAAGACACAGTGAGCTTCCATTTTCTTAATTAGAGTCTGAAGACTCTTCTTTCAGATGCTCAATTAAAAATTATACAGACAGTGCTATTCTGGATTTCCATGGAACTCTAGTAACCACAGTATGAATATCTCATAACAGTGAATACAAGATATATAAAAATGAATAATATGCAATATGCATGTTATGGCCTATAATTAATGCATATAAATAATGCATATGCATATAAGAATGCGAACGCACATAAATAATATGCAATGAATTACAAGTAAAACTAAAAATCACCCACAGATCTCTGTGCAATCATTACTTATGCTGTGAAGCTCTGGAGGCCTCTGAAACCTAGAGGAGACTACTTCTGTTTCTTTGCCTGGGATAGTCTGGCAGCGCAAATCCAAAGTGAGCACAAACACATGCCCCTGTATTATTTCCAAGTGTCTTGTGTGTGGGTTCAGTTCTTATTGCTATTTCTGCATACGAGATCTCAATTCTTTTTGGAGGATCCAGGAGAGGATGCCTCACTATATGCCAGCTCCCAGTCTGGCGTGAACACGCACCTCGAGAGGGCTCATAGATCAATACACTGAGGAGGTCCCCTCATTGGACGTGGCATACAGGCATGGCTGGACATGCAGCCAGCCCAGCAAGCACTGATCGCCCAGCCTCCCTGCAGAGCTGGCAGCCAGGGTTGCTCTTAGACAGAAGGAGTTTGAGGGGTAAAAAGAAGAAAAGGTGTCTCAGATTCCACTTCTGAGAAAACTAGTAAATATGATTTGTCTTGACTAGATGAGACGGTTCCTTGGTGCAGCTGCTGTCTTTAACACTGATTACTACGGAAATGAGGAGTCGAGGATCATACTACATGTACGTCTCTATCTGTTTATCTCCCACCTTAACCCGTGGGCCATTTATGGCAAGTTTGGCAGGGTAATAGAGATCTCAGAGATACTACCTTCTGCTTAATTTCCTGTAAATAGGTAGCTAGGCGTTTAAATCAGTCTGCATGATAAATAGCTGAGTATCTATGAGAAACAATCCATCTAGGAGGGAGACACTATGATCAACAAGGTGCGGGGCAATACTCTTTGGGAATCATTTGCTACACACATCGGAGAATCTGAGTGCAACACACACATCAGTGGGAAGTTAGGCTTCCTGCTGTGTGGCTCCTAAACCAACCATCTGCATACTGAGCATACGATGCAGAGCCTGATCTCTTTGGAGAGCAATAAACAAAGAAAGATGCAGGCCAGGCCAGCCTGTAGAATACAGCTGATCTAGGTCTAGCTGTGACCCCTAGCATTTCAGGCAATTCTCAGGGATGTTGTAAAAAGTGCATTTTATAAGCTACCTCTTAACCTCCAGTAAAATGACCTGCTTTAAGTCTCTTTCCAGCAGCTAATTCACATCTGTATTTCTTCCTGCATCATTTGGAGGCTAGAGAATGTTAAGTTAAATGCTGTAGCATCCTTCTGATAGCAAATACCTTTAGTGTTAGTTCTGTGCCTAGGACTTTACCACTGAACAAAATTTTCATGGCCACACTTACATTTGGATGATGAACCTTTGTACAAAGAAGAATGTTTCAATGTGACATTGTCTCAGTAATAACTTTCAAATCTGTGATTTTTCTGAGTTTCACGGAGTACTTCAGAAATTCCAAAGCCAGAACCAAGATGTCTGAAGGGAAGGGCACAGAAGAGTGTACATTTCTCTCCTCATCCTGAGCTGAACACGGTTGAGAGGTGCCCATAACTCAAATAGATTGAAATGTAATGATTACACTTTTCTGTTTTTTATTGCTCCTTATAATTCATTCCTTTGTTTCCCTGTCTTGAGCAACATTACATTAATTAAGGCTACATAAGCATGTCATTTTTGAAAGATCTCTAATTACCTTGTGCCGTTGGGTTAATAACGCAGGTGACTTGAGTTATGGCTCTAAGCAAGGATCTTGAGAAATGAATCTCTGATGAATATTCAGGCAGGTTCCCCCAAGTTAACCCAGGCTGGCAGTGCAAGAAAAACTTCGTTACACAGTAAGAAAGGGTGAAACATTCATTTCCACCCAATAAATGAGGACCGAAGAGTAATATCAGTATTTGCAACAGACCAAAAACTGCCTTACGTGTTGGTTATCTCTTATCTTTTAAAGGGATGAAGGCCATTTTATTCAAGGAATACACACAGGTGCCAGTATTCACCAACATATAACCATCCTAGCTGGCTAACAGGAGAGAAGTCTACCCAGAAAGCAGAAAGCCTGGGCAACTCCAATGCAGTGGGTCAGCCAACATACATTTATTTCTATAAACATTAAAGGACTAAGGGACCCTGTCAGAAAGAAAGAGGATTTTAAAATAATAACAGTAATAAATAATAGTAAAAGTAAATACAGCAGTATCCCATTACAATAAACCAATTTGAAGACCAGTGATGGAAAATACCTGAGGATGACACAGGCACGGCCCTTACATTGATTCTGAGGACTGCCAGTAGGAGAGGGGCAAAATTTTCATTATTTTGTCGTTTGCTCTTTCTTGTAAAAGATGAGCTGTTAGATACTGATAGCAGGTGTGTTTGTACCGAAGGTACCCCGAAGAAAACATTAACAATAACCTCTATATGCACCCACACAAGGACAACCCTCTTCATATTTGGGGCTGGGGCTGGGGGGGTGGGGGTGTCATGGTGAATTTTGGAAAAAAAAAAAAGATAAAAGAAAGAGGATTTCAATGAGACAAAAAAGTGAACTTTGATAACCAGCAGATTATTAGTTCAGGATCTGAACGGTGGTTGGATAATGAAGGATTTTGAACATAAGGGACTGCATTTGCCATGCTACAGCTGCGTGACTCATATTCCAGGGGCAATATACCCCATTTCTCCACCACCTTAGAAAATCACTCAACTGCAGCCTCAAAAGACTGAGGTGATCTAATTAATCATCACTATATCTGGCATTATTCAGCTGGGAATTAACCTACACATAGTAACTTCTTAGGCTGCTCAAGGTATTTACAGACTTAAAAACAGCCAGGAGAAAACAGTAAAGACCCAAGAGAAAATAAGGCAATAATGCAAAGTATTATTACTAAAGCTTTCCATCTTGGTAAATGAAACATAGAGTGAAAAATAATAGGGCTCCTTCAGTTTTGTAATTAAGCATCAGAATAAGTAAATTCCAAAACTTTGTGGGAAAATATTGGAAGTTGAAGAAAATGGGGTCTCCCATGAAACTGTGCCAATATAAAGAGGGCAGGTCAGAGCTTAGGCGGAAAACATAAGAATAAAATCTCATAGGATGGTGAGCCCATAGGGATAAGGGAGAGCTGGTAACTAGCACAGATGACGTAGAGAATGCTCCTGGAAAATGTTATAAAAACCTGGGTATCACAAAGTAATACCCAAACCAATAATAGAATAGCAAAGGAAATTACTACCTGAAAGACCTATATTTTCTTTATTTAAAAACAAAGGATCGATAATGCCTGTGTAGCTCATATTGCAGAAGATAAAAGCAAGGCTTTTACAGGGTTTTTAATGTGCGCAATGATTCATTTATTTAACCAGATCAAACACTAAGAAGTAGCTTAAGTCCTTTTTAATAGCAGCTTGGATGGTTCAGATGCCTAAAGAGGAGGGAAACTGGACTAGCTGCTTTCTGCACAAACCGATTTTATTAATAAATGTTGACACAGAGGTTTTTGTCAATATGTTTAGCAAATAAAGAAAAGTGAGTATATCAGGGTTATGTGTAGCCAGACAAACCAGGATTTGTAGGTTGCTGACTTTTTGTGGAGTGCAGTAAGAAGACCCTTGGGCAACACTTAATTTTCAGAAAAAAATGTTTTCAGGGTATTTTAGGCTCTACAGGCTGTCTACAAGACTGCTTTCCATGTTCTAATGCACTGAGAAGAGGGCGATAGGCTAGCTTTGTGGTGTTTGTCCCCAGACATTCAAAAGCATATCAGTATATGCATAGTAAACACAAACTCATTCTTGCCTAGAGCAGAAAAAAAGTCTTTTGGCCAAGTGGAATGGGCACTGAAGTACATGAAGTGCAGAAAACAACATCATTGAGGATTTTAATTTCTGCCTTGCTTAAGGATTGCAGAATTTCTCTTTTAAGGAGTGAAATTATCTTAAATAGGTTTACATTAATAAAAAGTACCTGGCAGGGTGCTCTCTGTCCCCCTCTGGGGCATGTATCTGAACCACAAAAACTCCTGCCATAGTAATACCCACATGAGGAATAAATATTGGATCAGAGCCAGATCACAGCTTTATGCAAATAATTGCCACTTTTCTTCTTGGAAGCAATAGTATCCTTGTTAGTTCTTAGTTCTGGTTCAGTTTCTATTGCACTGCAGATTCCCCAGTCAGCCACACTACCCACAGCAGTTCACTCAAATCTGGAATAAACCAGGCAGTACCCAACAGGGAAACTTGGTGTTTGAGAATGAATGACAACATGTGTTATTCCTGCCACCTGAGATTGTCCTCCAGCAACAACCCAGGAAGTCCTCTGACCCATAGATCTCCTTGCTATTGGCCAGCATACAGTTAGCATTGCAGCACTTTTTGGAAATAAAAAAAGAATTGTAACCAGTTCAATTTTGAAATCTAAATGTGACTTACAACTCAAAATATTTATAACACAGAACACCAGTAAAGTGTTCTTTTTAAGTCATGTTAGGTAGTAATCACAAGAATGTGAAGCCCTTCTACGTCTCCATATAATTAACGTGTCTGATATTTTGAGAATGAATTAGTAAAATGATGTTCTGGAAAAAAGCTATTCCAACAACAAATAAGGATGTTCTTTCTGTCTTAACTTTCCCATGCATGAGAAACAGGTACAGCCATATGTTTTACTATTCCTGAATAATACTCTGTGCCTCTACCAGGAAGGCAACAAAAGTACAATCTACTGACTTACTGAATTGTTAGTGGAAAGTAATGTTGTTTGTTTAATTTTTTTGTAATAATTTACTCCATAACACAGATGCTCATTAATATCTTCTTCTGACAAGTGATGGTTACAAGCACAACAGTTTATTTAATGATCTGATCTTCCCCTGTGAATATTCCAGCCATTACAATTCTAGTCAGAGCTAGCAAGTACTTTTGACAAATTCAGTGTATCCACAAACAGCTTATTAAATTCTGTTAAAATGACATTTGACATTACCAAAATGTGCTGCCTTCCTTTAAACAATTGTGCAGGCCAGGTTCTTTGAGAACAGCACTCTGTTACTGCATCTGTCATTCAAACATGAATGATAGATGAGCTCCCTACATGAGCCTGGAGAGTCTCTGCTCTGTATGCAGTGCACAAAAGTCTCCATCAAGCCAAAGGGTAGGGCATGTCTACTTGGTTGAAACAGAGAAAGATGGTCTGGCACATTGGGAGCACTACACTGAGATGCCAGAATTGTGAAAACGGTACCTCCATGCTCACATGAGTGAGACAGCTAAGAGGCCCATGCTAAATGCAGCACCACACGAGTGTAGGCGACCTGCCAGCTCAGGTGAGCACAACCCCCTTGCATGGTGCGCACGCAGTGCACAGTGCTGGTGATTTGCCAAAGTCCATGCTGGAAATTGGGGGTGAAGAACAATGCTAAAGCAGATAACTCTTGGAAAATCTTAACCCACCAGCCTGTACTTCCTGTTTCAAAGGAGAATCCCAGATTTAGGGTGTCATAAACTCCTTCTGGGAGCTAAGATCCAAGATATCACTGAGAGGGTGCCACAACTTGTCAAGAGCACAGATTACTATCTGCTGTACTCTTCCGTGTGGGCACAAATAATGCTATAAGCCAGAGCCTGGGCAGAACCAAGGAAGACTATAAAGCCCTGGGGGAGCAAGTGAAAAATACTGGTGCCCAAGTCATATTCTCCTCTATTTTCCAGCTGGGGAAAAATGGGAAGTCAATAACAGATGAATAATGCAAATCAGCTCTTGGCTATGTGACTGGTGCCGTCACAAGGGTTCTGACTTTTATGACAAAGGGACTTTCCCCAGGAGCCGTAGCCTGTCAGGGAGGATTGGAATCCACCTGTCTAGAAGGGGCAAAGGAATCCCTGGCAGCTGGCTGGCCAACTTGCTGAGGTGGGCTTTAAACTGAAGGACTCAGTGGGTGGGGTCCAAAGTGGCAATGCTAATGCCATCGCATCCAACGGGGGAATAAACCAGGCTAACCAGAGCAGCGACAAAGGTGCCTTACCTGCCTCACGAGATGACAATCACAAGACCAACCACCTCAAGGGTGTGCATGGCTATAGTGGGTCCTTCTGCACCCCTCCAGGGAAACCTCAATTACCTCTCTGAAATTCCTGTACACTAACGCACACAGCACGGGGCATAAACAGGAGGAACTAGAGATCTGTGTGTGGTTGAAGGGCCATGATCTCATTGCAATTACAGAGATGTGGTGGGATATCTCACATGACTGGAATGCTGTCATGGATGACTACATACTCTTCAGAAAAAACAGGCCAATGAGCCAATGTGGGGGAGTTGCTCTTTATACGAGGGAGCAAGTGGAATGTACTGAGCTCTGCCTAGGGGTGGAGGAAGAACAAGTCGAGACCTTATGGGTAAGAATTAAGGGTCTGGCAAATATGAGTGACATTGTTGTGGGCGTTTGTTAAAGGCCACTTGATCAGGAAGAGGAAGTCAATGAGGCCTTCTACAGACAGCTCAAAGTAGCCTCACAATTGCAGGCCCTGGTTCTCATGGGGGACCTCAACCACCCTGATATTTGCTGGAAAATCAACGCAGCAAGGCATGCATGATCCAGGAGGTTCCTGCAGAGCATCGAGGATAACTTTTTGATGCAATTGGTGGAGGAGCCAACAAGGCGAGATGTGCTGCTGGACCCTATACTAACAAACAAAGAAGGTTTGATTGAGGTTGTGAAAGTTGGGGGTAGCCTTGGCTGCAGTGACCATGAGATGGTGGAGTTCAGAATCCTGCATGGCAGAAACAGGGCAACAAGTAGGATTACAACCCTGGACTTCAGGACAGCTAACCTAGCCTCTTCAAAGACCTGCTTGGAGGAATCCCATGACTTAAGGCTCTAGAAGGTAGGGTGTTCCAAGACAGCTGGTCAGTATTCAAGTACCACTTCCTCCAAGCTCAAGATCGGTGCATCCTCAGGAGGAAGAAGTCAAGCAAAGGAGCCAGAAGACCTGCATGGATGACCAAAGATGTTCTAGAAAACTCAAATGGAAGAAGGAGGTTTACAGTATGTGGGAAAAGGGACTGGCCACTTAGGAGGAACATAGGAATGTTGTCAGGGTATGCAGACATGTAACGAGGAAGGCCGAGGCCTACTTGGAACTAAATTTGGGATGCCAAGAATGACAAGAAAGGCTTCTTCAAATACATCAGCAGTAAAAGAAAGACTGGGGAAATTGTGGGCCCACTGCCAAACGAGGTGGGTGTCCTGGTGATGCAGGATGCAGAGAAGGCAGAGTTACTGAATACCTTCTTTGCTTCAGTCTTTACTGCTAAGGCTGGCCCTCAGGCATCTCAGCCCCCAGAGGAGAGAGAGGAAATCTGGAGAAAGGAAGAATTCCCCTTGGTTGAGGATGACTCGGTTAGAGATCACCTAGGCATACTGGATCATTGCAAATCCATGGGCCCCAATGGGATGCACCCATGTGCACTGAGGGACATGGCGGATACTGTTGCTAAGCCACTCTCCATCCTCTTTGAAAGGTCATGCAGGACAGGAGAGGTGCCCAAGGACTGGAGGGTAGCCAATGCCACTCCAATCTTGAAAAAGGGCAAGAAGGAGGACCTGGGGAACTATAGGCCAGTCAGCCTCACCCCCATCCCTGGAAAGGTGATGGAGCAGTTCATCCTGGAAGTCATCTCCAGGCATGTAGAGGAAAAGAAGGTTATCAGAAGTAGTCAAATGTAATCACCAAGGGGAGGTCATGCTTGACCAACTTGATAGCCTTCTATGATGGCATGACTGGCTGCGTAGATGAAGGAAAAGCATATGTTGTTTATCTCAACTTCAGTAAGGCATTCAACACTGTCTCACATAACACCCTCATAGGTAAGCTTAGGAAGTGTGGGTTAGATGAGAGGACAATGAGGTGGACTGGCTGAACAGCAGAGCTCAGAGGATCGTGATCAACAGTGCAGAGTTTGGTTGGAGGCCTGCAACTAGCGGTGTTCCCCAATATCTTTGCTGGGTCCGGTCATGTTCAACATATTCATCAATGACCTGGATGATGGGACAGAGTGTACCCTCAGCAAGTTTGCTGATGGTGATACAAAACTGGGTGGAGTGGCTGATAAACCAGAAGGCTGTGCTGTCATTCAACGAGGCCTGGATAGTCTGGAGACCTGGGCCCAGGGGAATCTCAACAAAAGGAAGTGCAAGGTCCTGCATCTGGGGAGGAACAACCCCATGCACCGGTACAGGTTGGGGGCTGACCTGCTGGAAAGTAGCTCTATTGAGAAGGACCTTGGAGTGCAGGTGGACAACAAGTTGACCCTGAGCCAGCAATGTGTCTTGTGGCCAAGAGGGCCAATGGTGTCCTGGGCTGCTTTAAAAGGAGTGTGGCCAGCAGATCGAGAGAAGATATCCTCCCCCTCTACTCTGCTCTAGTGAGACCACATCTGGAGTACTCCATGCAGTTCTGGGCTCCCCAGCTCAAGAAGGAGAGGGAACTGCTTCAGCAAGTCCAGCAGAGAGCTACCAAGATGATCAGGGGACATGATCATTTCTCTTATGAGGAATGGCTGAGACACCTGGGTTTGTTCAGCCTGGAGAAGATTGAGGGGGGATCCTATGAATGCTTATAAATATCTGAAGGGTAGGAGTCAAGAGGATGGGACTGGACTCTTTTCAGTGGTGCCCAATGACAGGACAAGGGGCAATGGGCACAAGTTGGAACACAGGAAGTTCCACCTCAATATGAGAAAAAACTTCTTTCCTGTGAGGGTGACAGAGCAGTGGAACGGGCTGCCCAGGGAGGTTGTGGAGTCTCCTTCCCTGGAGACATTCAAAACCCACCTGGATGCGGTCCTGTGCACCCTGCTTTAGATGTACTTGCACAAGCAAGGGGGTTGGACAAGATGATCTCCAGAGGTCCCTTCCAACCCCTGACACTCTGTGTTTCTGTGATTCTGTGAAAGTTGGTAGACAGTGTAGGAACTTAGAAAGAAGGCAGTATTTTCCTTCTGGGGCTGGACTGTCCAAAGCTGCTTGGTAGGGCTTTCATTCAGTGGGAGAACTCGGCAACTGCAGGAATAAGATTGGGCCAATACTGAGCATTTACAGAAATTTCACTGAGATTTTCAAAGCAATGATTTGTAAATATCTGTTCATTCACAATCAAGAGTGTTTAGAAAAATAACAGTCTTTGCATGGTGAGGCCTTTTCTGAAGCTATTGCAGACTGACTGAAGGCTCCTGGACTGAGGCTTTGCTCCCAGTTGCACAAAGATGGTCTGGCAGCTGTGCTGTTTCACTGACAGTTTCTATATGCTTCAACCATACTTTCAAGTTAAAGTTTAATATTATCCTGAAATGAAAAAACAGATTTGACAAACAACTGATTAGGTCACTGTACTAAGTGAAGCCAGATAAGGTTTCTCCCAGGTATTTTTAAAAAGTCTGGACACTGCTTTCTGTTACAGGCATAAGCAGAGAATTTCACCACTGTGTCTGGAGAACATTTAGTTCTTTTATGAGCTTCTGGTCTTCCATTTAGTTTATCCAGCTCCATCTACCCTTTTTACTGCCCTACTCTGAGGAATTACAAATGCCTGGGAAGATGGGGCTAACGAAGGTATTATCATCTTTAGCAGTAGAATAGGAGATAGAAGTTTCTGTAATTTTGTCTTTTTTCCCCGTGAGTAAATGTGTGTGATGCTTTGCTTTACAGTGAAGCTTTGTTCTATCTCTCATTTTTGAAATGTTCCATTTACTTCATTTTAAATTATATTCAGACTGCATAAATACAGCCTGAAAGCTTCAGCTCATAGTTGTGCTCATCTGAAGCGTTTGCTTTGATCATGACCAATGGCAATAATGAAATTAAGGAAAGTTTTTTATAAATTGGCATTGCTTGTAAAATCATTATTCCTACAACATTAATGCAGAGCGGCAGATCCCCCTGCTTCCCTCCCCTGTACAACAGGGTAGAAGGTGTGAAGCATTGTTTTTACTATTCTTCCCAGTTATGTTAAGAGGAGGTAAGAAAAAAATAAATGGCACTTTCATTATCTTATTATTCTTGCTTCACATTCCAAGAAAGAAACCTAGAAAATTCCCCAGCCTAGGCTATATACAAATAAATAATATACATAAGATAAATGAAAAACACCAGAAACAAGCCAGAGATGCTCTGTCTCAGAACTTTTTTATTAACATGATGTACAAACACTGCTCTTTTCCATCATGAGCTCACATAATTCCAATATTATAAAGCAACACATAAAAATGACTATCAGAAAGGAACATTGCAGGGAATAAAACCTTTTTGGGATGACATCCTACCTACTCTACCAACTTCCTTTCTCTGGGTTTGGTGTGGTATGCGCGGCATGTGAGCAGAGGAATCTCTTTTCTTCAGTGCTACCCTGGGAGGGGTGTCAGGCAGCAATAAATCTGTGCAGGGTCAGAGCAGGAGTCCCATCTCTGGTACACATTGTGGGAGGGGGTGCGCAGCTGGGTCCGGGAGTCACCAAGACCTGCTGGTCCAGCTTCCTCCTCCAGATAGGGATGCATCTGTGCCCCTGCGGCTCCCACTGCTCAGAGTGGGTCAACAAGGAGAGGGAAGACCTCACCCATTTTTCTAATGGTGGCTTTTTCATCAGCCTGCAGGACCACTGTGCTTTCCCTCAGTACTGTGTACAGATGGGATGACCGGCACTGTTCAGGCACCACCCTAAAAACATCCCTGCTGTCTACTGAGGAGACCACCCCATGGAATGAAAGCCACTGAATCTGAAAGGACTCCAACAGATGATCATGCTAATTAAGTGTGAAGTCTGGGTGAAGACTTTCATTACCTGTGCACAACAGGATCAACAGATATTGACATCACCTCTCCATCACAGCTCAAAGCAAAATAATTGGACCAATTATCATTGAGACTTAGAAGAAAGATGCTCTGCATTTCATTAATTTCATCATCCATCTAGGTTTGTAGGCAGGTAGAACAACAGAATTAGTTCACGCAGCATCAAAAGGACTCAGTTTTTCCCCAAGGGAATTAGATACTCATCACTCATAAAAATGTTATGTTCAAGAACTAGACCAATCCAGGATTTGCAGTGTTGGTCTTTCTGACTGTGGGCATACTGGAATTCTCTGCTGTTTATATCAGGTTTAATATCCATAATAATCAAGACTAAGATTAAATTAATCCACTGGGAAGGAAATGAAGCAATCATTACATTTCAAGGTACTGCCATCTCTAAGAATATGCTAATAGAAGACCTCTTTACCATCTTGCACATTTGTCCTTGATATCGCATAGTGACCTGTTCAGATATTAAAAAAATTCCATGGGCTCAGTACGCAGTTTTGTGTAGAATGTTCTAAAGTGCCAAAAATAATTTAGGACCTGTTTCTCAAGAGCAACTGCAGTAATTTCAACAGTGTAATTGCTTTAAGCTGGTATTTTGGCTGAAAATATGATCTATCCATGCAATGAATGGGACTATTTGCATATGGAGTGTAGGATTTGGTTTCAAAAGTGGTCTTGAGCTGTGAACAAACTGTTCCAGTTACAATTAACAAACAGCTTTGAAACAGAAAAGGAGCACATGATAAAACTAAAGCAAAAACTACAGCACATATAATAAAATATTAAGTTGTGGGGCTGCAGAACAAATATTTCTAGAGTGTTTTGTGTAATGTTTTTACTGGGCTAATGTTACACTAAGGATTAAAAAAACACTTAAGATTCAACATGAAAAAGTTTATGGAGTCATCCAGCTGAAAAGCTGTGCAAGAGCTAGTAATGATCACGATATAGGAAACAGATGCAGTTAATTAAGGAAAATAATTCCTTGAGGTTTATGTTGTCATTCATTAGAAATCAAGTTTATTTAAAATGATTAAAGCACAAAAAAAAAATTCAGCAGTAAAGCATCCTGTAAATTGCAGTGATACAGTGATTGTACCTTGTTTCTGACTGGCACTGGAAGTTTTTCTTGGGAAAGGAATCCCCAGCTCTTTCAATAGGGAATGGAGAAGAGAGGGCTGTTCAGCCAAACACAGTGAACAAACATTAAGTAGGAGGAGCTTACTTAATGTGAGAAAGAAGGTGGCACCACTAGGTCAGCAAGAAGATAATATAAGGATCAGACTGTCTTTATGTCACTTAGCCAGACAGTCACTGTAAAAGGAATTGATCTAGCAAGTATCTGGTACAGCTCTTTTTTTATTTCAGTTCAGCAAAGCATCAATTTCATTCTAATATTTAAACACATGCTTTAATACTTTGCTGTGTTGTGGCTATTTAGATTCATATTTTGTCTTGCAGCGTCTAGTGTTGCAAATTTAAGCATGCAATC
This sequence comes from Phalacrocorax aristotelis, assembly GCF_949628215.1. Taxonomy (NCBI): domain Eukaryota; kingdom Metazoa; phylum Chordata; class Aves; order Suliformes; family Phalacrocoracidae; genus Phalacrocorax; species Phalacrocorax aristotelis. The sequence continues at coordinate 181,759,349 of NC_134276.1, read as the reverse complement.
CATCTGCATGCTGACACCTATGCCACAGTTGTTCCAAACTAACCTGGAGTTAAATCTGAAATAACCAGTTTTGTTTATATGTGTAATAACCACATAGGTCGTTTTGTAGCCAGCTCCGTGTTTGGATATAAATACCATCAAGAGGCAAAAAATAGGTAAAGATTTTGAGAAATCATAGATGGCATAAAAAAGGGCAGAAAAATAGTGAGATAGAACAGTAATGGAGGTACTAGTTCAGAAGAGAATGTAAATAAGTGCTTAGTAGTATGTGATTAAGTGAGGCTATGCAAGTACTTAAATTTAGGCATATTCTCAATATACTTTTGGATGTATCAGAATGGGGACTTCTATATGAAAGTTAAATTTCAGGTGCAATATAAAAATATTATTACCCATAAGCTGCTAGATATTGCGACTTAATGTTTTATCTTTCTTTGAAATACAGCTAATGGGTCTCACGTCTAGACACTGTGCAGAATCCACCTCTTTGATAAGGATCCTGTGCTGTAATTCACATTCCCAGGATCGAGCTCAATGCTGCTGCAAAAGGGAACTCTGCTAGATGGAGTCTCTGTGCAAAGGCACAGCTAAAAAACAGATGTTTATTTCAAGATTAAATTTTGCAGCACTGACATTTTCATTCTGATTTATAGCAAAGTAGTTCCTTTTACAATCAAATCAATAATTCACAAGGTAGTACAGATACCACTTTGTTTTATGCTACAGTTTTCATTGGATTATTCATGGCACTGTTTCAGGGGCTACTCTGAAAAGCTTTTTATTGCTGCTCCTACTTATATATGAAAATATCACTTAAGAGTATTTTGACTACCCACTCGAAGAAGCCTCTTTATGGAAAGGAACAGTAGGATCTTAGTGTAGTTAAAAGTAAGGACTAGAAGGCACACTATAATTAACTGAGCCATGCAATCAATAAAGAAAAGATAATTTAAAAACCAAGCATAATGTGCAAAAAAGTGTGTTCTCTTCATTCATTTTTACAGCTGATTTTATTAATAATAATATAGCAGACTGATCTGATTAATGTACTATGTATTGTGGAAGTATGAAGACAATGCTATAGCAGCAAAGGGTCATATTTAAGTTTCTATTTTAATGTGTATTTAAAATTAAGTCTAAAGAGTAATAACCAATTAATATGTTTTGCTTAGGGGATAACCATCAGCAGTAGCTTCCACCAGAAATCCCAAAGGATCCATGAAAAGATGGTGTCTCAGCCTGGGCTGCTGTTGACAGGCAATACTGGGGGTCTGGCATCCATCCTGCTCACGGCTGAAGATCCCCCAGGATGGACAGGGACCAGGAGCAAAATGCCCGCTTTGCTGGGTAACAGCTGCCTCTCCCCAGCCACCTTCCCAGTGCAGCCAGCAGAGAAGAAAGCCATACTGCAAAACCAGCTCTCCCAGGTAGCCTCTGTCCTGCTGCACCAGCACAGGGCTCCCAGGCCAGACTGTGCAGCAGCCCAGAGCCCCAGGTAAGGGTGGCAGCCTGGCCCCGCTGGAGCCAGTGAGCCCCCCTGGGTGGGGGCCCTGCTCCTGCCATAGCAGGGACCGCAGAGAGGCATGTGGCTCTCTTCTGCCACTCAAAAATGTTGATACTTTCCTGGCCAGAAATCTGGCCACCACAGACCTTGAGCATTTTCCACTGATGCATGCAAAATCTGCTGCTGAAATTCACAGCTTGCCATTAACAGTTATAAATCATTGCTTATCTCTTCATAAACAATTTATAACCTTAATATCCCATGATCCTACCTCCAAATTCATGCAGCCAAAGAGGAAGAATCTGCTTAGGCTGTAATGCCCAAGAGAAAAAAAAAGTGAAGCCCTCCCTAGAACTTGGTAGATTTGGCCATCATCATCACCCTATTTGTGCTGGTGCCAGGATGTCTTTTAAATAATATTTGCAAAGACAATATGTGTACAAGCTGTTACCGATTATACGGCATTGCTACAATGCCACAACTCTAGTATATCACCTATTCTGGGGGGAGGTAAAACATAAGAAACAGAAAGGAATGATTATTTAGACAAATGAGAAATCTTTCCATTATAAAAGTTACTGTGGATGACCAGCTCTGTGAGATTCCACAGGTTGTTTTATTGAACCACCCTTGCAACAAAAGAGTAACAAATAATATCATTTACCAGTTAACATGTTTGAAGAGCTTGTAAGGAAGGGTGAAAGTAGTTTGCAAGAGATATGACTAAGATCAATGACTGTTTTTAGAAACAGACATTGGTAATGTTACTCAGTTCTCTTCCAGTCAGCCCTGAAGCACAGCGTTCAGAAGACTTGCTACATCTGGCTATAAATATTTCTTATACTGCTCTATACTTTCTTAGAAATAATGGTAGGAAAGACTTCCAATGCTCAACATGAACTCCTCTCATAAAATCCTATGTCAGTTCTGTTTGTAATAGACATTATCTTCAAATTCAAATAACCCTGGTTTGTTTTGCAGCAGCGGTGTATATGCCTTGTGTGCTGAGCGGTTCCTGAAAGTAATAGTAAAGTCATAAAACCTTCCATGTCCTCTCCTTCATTTCTGTATCACCTGCCCAGTTTTCACAACATGATTTCTGCCAGAGTACCTTCAATCCAGCCACCAATTTAATCTCCTTATAACTAACTTTAACCTCTGGTTCAGTCTCTTACAAAACATCACGCAGTGTTATTCTTTTGGTTCAGACATGCACAAATAAACCTTTTGAGGCTTTCTGCAACAACTATTTGCATTAAAATACACTAGAAAGAAAAATAACAAAACTTTCTGGAACCATCATTTGGACCAGTTGTGCCACAGTGTGATACCCAAAGGAATCAAACATTCATTACTTTTAAACAAGTTCTTGAAGCTCAGTTCATCCAGAAGTTATAAAAGAAATAATAGTATTAGAGTACTTGCTGTATGTAGGGTCTGTCATAACCTTTTTTGGACTGCTGAATTGTATGTTGTGTGGTGGTCAATAAATTTGATTACTACATTCTGATTGCTTCTTAGTTGCCAGCTGGGGTTAAACCATGGCAGGCAGAAACAATGAGAAATAGCTTCTAACCTACTGCCTGTGATGCTCTGAAGTATTCTTCTGAGGAGGGGAAAATAACAAATAAAGAAAAACTTGGAGACTTCAGTAGCAGCAAGCAAAAATATATATCATACTGGGTGTAATTTTGCTGAAAAAGAATCTGCCTGGGGTCATTGCCAGCATAACAGCTCCACATCTGAGACTGCAAATGAACAACTCCACAGCGTCAGTGCTGTACGCGGGTTGCTGCATTCGGCAGCTGGACACCCCCACGGTCCCCCAGCCTCTGCGGCACAGGGAGCAGAGCCCACTGCCCAGCAAAGATGCACCCCAGGGTGTGCACTGACGGCAATAATGCAGGGCTTTCCGGAGCAAGCTTACTGTCCTCTGACAAAAGTAAGGAGCAGTTACAGTGAAAGCTCTTGCAGACAAAGTCAGTGGAGAAGCCATGCTGCTCCAGGAAGAGGGTAAACACCAAACGGCATTGCAGCAGTGACAGAGTGATTCCCTAATCAGCATGAGGGAGAACTTCATTTGCCTCTTTACTCACTTGGTTTGCTTTAATCTCTCTGCCATCTCTGGCAGAGCTGGGTGGTGCACTGCCCAGTTAAGGCTCAAGATTTCCACCATGGTAAGAGTAATTACCTATGAGTTTCTGGCCCTCTTCATACAGGGCCGCAACACAAGGCTACATAGTGGCAATGTGTGGGTCCCAACAGAAGTAAAAATAATTGGGAAAACATTAAGAAAAATTAAAATCCAATTATTTTCCCAGCATTTGCAGGCTTCTCTATTGCAGAGCTACATCTTATAGCTCAGCAACACAAGTAAAGAGCAGACATCATGCACTGCTAAACCAAAGAGCACTTGCTGAGCTGGTACAAGGCGTTTGAAGCATGTTCCCAAGCCACACAGGTGAGGACTACCACCATGGGCTGCAGCTCCCCCAAAAGTCCAAAACAAGTTGACTTCAGAAAACCCTGATGACACAAACTCCTTCAATTTTGTTATTGTCTTGCTCAATCTTTTGCTTTAATAAAAACCATTGAACTTTTCCTTTGTTGGCATAAATGTCATCTCATTTACTGAATGCAAGACAAACTGGTTGATGTGGTCATACCTCTAAAGACCATGTCAGAATGTGTTTGTCTTGGAGAATTGAAAACTGGAGCATATGTCTCTGGAAGGTTTCCATACCTTAGCAGAAAGTGGTGCAGTACTCTGCAGTTTGGTCATAAATTTTTAGAATCCAAGAATCAGTTAAAAGACAAGTATGCCAGTGCTCTTCCCAACACAACTCTTTCATTATCAAAAGATGAAAATAATTTTTAAGTCTGAAGTTGAAATTGTTATTTTTGATTAGAGGGTTTTGCATTGGTATCCATAACAGATAAGTTACCTTTTCTTCAAATAATTTGTTTTATAAATAGATCTTGTAGGAAACTAATAACGTCATTATGATGCTGTTAATCTCACAGGTTGATAGCTAGAATGGCCTCAGCCCTGGCATTAGTGGAGAAACACTTGTGAACTCCTAGCTGTTAGACATTTCTCTTTATTTTCAAATTCTATTAAAACTGACAAAAGGTTACTCTGTTTAGCTTGGAAATATTACACCCAAAGGAGAGGTTTAAGCAGCAAGAAGAAAACCACCAGGGTGCAAACTAAACAAAGTTATTCTTAAAAGCAGGTGATATATTATTTTACTGTGAGCAAAATGTTATGCAATAGTCATTTGTCTTTAGGAGTAAGTTTATGGTGCTAAAACATCAATCAGACTGTGAGTCATGAAGTGAACACCGAGCAAAATGACCACAGGGACTTTGTCTGAATTAACTTGGATAAAGTACTTCTTAGGAAACTTTAGTTAAGTTACCCTCAAGAAAACAGCAGTAAAAGTGATATTAAGTAACTGTTTTCTCTTGTGGATCCCAGATCACGCGCAGAGGGCCAAAGCAAATACTTTGATCAATAAGGTACAGTTCAGTGGCAGAGCTTGTTTGGCTCACCGGCCCACAGAGCGGCAGCCCCCACGGCCAACTGCATTACCCCCCGTCAGGCCGTGCAAGCAAAGGGCACGTCAAGCTGGCAAGGTGTTTGCTGGCGCAGACACAGTGACGTACGAAGCAACATTAGCAAGCCTCTAAGGAAACCTCAGAGGAAAAGGCAAAATTAATCATTCTTACTTCTAGGAAGAGAACTTCAACTGCAGATCAGATCAACTGCAAATGAACTGGTTGGGAAGTACTTCGGGGTCCATTTTCTCACCTGAGCTTCTCGTTCTTTTTCGCTGTCTGACAGGTCACTGTGTCTGCTCCTTTCCAGACTATGGGCAGAGATCAGATGTTCCCACCATGGCCCAAAGAGCGTGATCTCTCCAGATATCACCTTCAGGGAGCAAATGGAAAATCAGTTTCATTCCACAGAGTCCAGACGAGCACATCAAGGCTCTCAGTGGCACAGTCACGCTATAGATTTTGTTGGTAAATCAAGGTTCTTCGGCATTCAGTCATTGAGACAGTAATGGCTTAAACTCTATGGAAGTTAATCACTAAACTGTTACAATTTATTACCTATATATTCCTACATCCGATATAATTTTGAGATAAACACCTTTTGCTTTTAATTACTTAGGTAGATTTAATTACCGATTTAAATTTATTTTATATATTTATATATATTTTTATAGCTACTTATTAAGAAGAAAGGGTTTCTTCACATGAAGACATGCAATAAAGTTTATCAGAATTATTTTTTAGAATGGACTGATTAAACTGAACGAAATCCTCTTGGGAGACTGTGTTTTTAATGGGAATTAGGGTGAATTGAATTAATTTGTCTTTTGCTTTGGAAATATAATATAGCCATTTCATTTCTGTATGGCATTCAGAGCATAGTGCAGTTTAACTGATCCACTATAAATTCCTGCTGATACTTAATACACAGAAATTTTCCTAAGTTCACCCCACAGTGACAGGCCCAAAGTACCTATTCCCTGTGCCATTGATCAAAAAAACGCTGTGTTGTACAAAAAAATCAACACACAGGTAGTTTGTTAATGTATCATCTTTTATTTTCATAAAGGCAGTAAAGTACTAAAACGGCAACAGAAGGCATTTAAAAGTGTATATTCTTCTGCCCCCTTAATTACACAGCCTATATTCTGCCTAGTTGTCCATCTGAAATTAATGGGACCTAGATAACGTTGCTTGCTAGAGACTGTAACTTACATATTTTCAGGGTACCACAGCAGTGCTGGGACGGATGGTCTTTGCTGCGCCCTTGGTTGTGAGTCAGCTGAGTTTCAATTATGAGCATTGCCCTTCTTTTTCTTGGTCGTGGTGATAAAGACAGGTGCTGACAGTCATATTCAGAATCCTTTTCCTTCTGTGGCCACAAGGTAACCAATTTATCTTGTAGACCCTGAGGTTCTTTTCCCAAACCTTTGATATTGTGTGCAACTTGTTGAATTCTTCAGAAACTGCCTTTATTTCTCTTGTAGCTGTAGCTGTAGAAGTTTAGGTTTTCAGTGACTATACAAGTTACCAAATACTGACTGCACACGGTTATTCTGTGAAATAACTCAAAATTTAAGCCTCAATGATTTTCATAATCAATAGCCCATTAACCCCATTCAATTTAATTACTGAGCTGTATAAAAATTAAAAAGGACAGTATTTCCTAATGACTGCTACCTATTTTGATATGTCAGCAATATGGTGGGGTTTTTCCTTAATTATAGAGAGAAACTCTATCATTGTGAGTAAATATTAATATTTGAGAAATTGATACTGTATATCCAGCTGACTGGTTTGTTAGTCTGCGCCGAACTATTTATAGTAAACATAAATAATGAGGTTGCCACCTTTCCCTTTTTTTATTGATTTAACATATTAGTAGGTCCTTGTGGGAAGATAAGCTATCACCCTTTGAATGTCAGATATAAATGTAGCAAATAGCCAAATGAGATACTGTCTCTCCCCATCAATGCTCTGACTCACTTGCTTCCATGCTCCGATCAAATCAAACTGGAATTTGTATTCTAAATTTTGTATCCAGTGGGACTGTGCTTGCAGGGCAGCCACTTGACCTTTCTGTGAATGTCAAAGTGAAACATATCTCCCAAAGGTAAATACGGCCAGGAGCTCCACTAGACTGTCGGGCATTCATGGCAGTCCACATAAACCTAAGACTGTTTCTGCCTTAGCAACTGATTTAAAATATCATGGCAGAAACAAATCATTACAGAAGGCTTTTGTGAATGTATAAAATAAACTATTTTTTTTTCCTTGAGTAATTAGAGTCCGAGGTTAATTACAATCACACTTTCTTGCAAGTGGGGAGACTGAGCTAAATCAGTCAGGCAGCCCAGGAGTGCTTGCCCCAGGAAAGTTCCTTCCAGCAGAGACGATGCCCGCAGGCAGGGATGTCCAGAGCTGCACCCTGCCTAGAGGCAACAGTCAAAATATTTAGTGGAAAGGTGCTCATTCTCATGGGGAATTTTTTGACAAATTCTGTGTATCAACAATTCTCCTGAACCTTCAGCTGCCAGCCCCCACCTCGTGCTTCCCTCCAGAACTAACCATGTATAGGACCATGCTTGCTGCAGGGAACAGGCTGTCTGTGTTCACATCATGTTGCTAATTGGAAGCTGCTCTAAACCCACAGTACAGCCCAGCTAAAGGGCTTTAAGGTGGTATTTAAATTATTTGAGGTATGAATTAGCAAGCCTCCTCTTGAATGTTCAGATACAATTTACTCCCTTTGTCCTCAATTTTACATAGCGGAAGAAAGGATATGGAGCAGGCTGTAAAGTCCCAAGAGCAAATGAACTGTAGATGATTTTGCACATATCATGGTCTTTCCTTAAATTTCCAGAATTCTTGCCTAAAGGTATCATTTGACAAGCTCAGAAATGATCAGCAAGCTCTTTGTTCAAAAGTAGAGTTGGCTTTTCTGAGTCTTCTTTGGCAGTGCCTGGCATGATGCAGCCAGGGGCAGCTGGAAGATTTGCTGTTATATCAGAGGCAATGGAGAACAAATATTAATGGTGCTGCTGGAGGCATTTTGTACATTTCATCTCATGGATTTCTCTAAATTGCCATCTGACCTATGTTACGTCCAGTGGTACCTGGCAGGAGCCAGGAAGGATTGCTGACAAATCGTCTGAACTTTCCACTGTCTCCTCTACTCCACTAAAGCTGCTTAAAGCCAGCTTCTCTCCTCATAACTGCACCCAAAATAAAAATGATCCTTTGTTTTTTTTCCTCTCGAGAAAGCCCTCAGGTCATGAATTTATTTTGGATGGGAGGGATCAAACTTGCAGTACCATCTACTCAAATTTATTTCACTTGTGAAAGCATGCAAGAACATTCAGCTTAAAAATAAAAAGCTTCCATTTTCTTATTTTGTTTTCCCTTTTTAAGGAGGGAGATTATGGCTCGATACCTATGAAGAGTCTGTACAGTTAGGAGACAAGTTATTCCCTTAGAAATAGTGAGCCAGAAGCGCAAGGAAGATGGGTACTTTATGATTTCAAGATATGTTTCAGCTAATGCATACTGACAAACCTTCTGGTCTCACAAAATGAGGGCTTAGAGAGGGTCAGAAAAAGAGAAATGTTCTACAATATCCCTTACTGACTGTTACTTTACTTATGCCTGGACAATTTCCAATGCTGGGAGCATTAAGTATATAGCAATCTGTTGCACAGAACTTTCTTAATATCTTGAGAAAATTAAGGACAGAAAACCCCATTCCTCTAAAGCAATTTCTCAACATGGAGGAATATACAGCCACAGCTTGATTACAGCCTCCGCAGATTTTCTAAGCAGAGCTTCTCAACCACCAGTGTGGTTTGAAAAAGTATATTCTGTCTTTGGTTTTGTCCTGCTGTTCTTGTTTTATTTATCTTGTACATCTAATGGTTTGTGTCTCCAATTCTGAGTTGCTGAGCCTTTTCTCACGAGGAGAAGGATAGACTGACCTTTCCCAGAGGTGCCATCACAATATAAAATCAGGGAAGCCCCAGAGACAGCAAGGTCGATGGTGCAGTTGGCAGTAGGAGGATGGAGCTCAACCCCACACCTTTGTTGTATTCCTTGCCACTGGCAGGACCTTCCAGGGCCTCATGCTCTCCTTCAGCTGACTCCCTGATGTTGAGTGTCTGTCCAGTAAGATGTGGCCACAGCACTTGGCCTCAAGCAGACCCACCAACCCAGATGGGTCCATCCTTCCTTACCAAAACTGGTCTCTGCCAGGTTTGCTGGAGAATTGAAATCTGTGTAGACAGGCTGTGGAGCACCTACAGCACCTGAACCTCCTACCACTTGGGATGGAGTTGCAAAGCCTTTCCTCTTTTGCCTTAAGCTGTCATCAGCCTGGCTCTCTCCCCAGAGCTTTTATGGCCTTTGGCAACAATAGCCCCTCACAGAAAAGAGAAATCTGTGGGGACAACTTTTTAAAAAATGTTCTGCAGTTTCAAGATTTGCTTTAGTATTACACAAAATCTTGAACTCAATATTATTCTAAATATTACTAAAAATATTTGGCATGTTCCTCAGAAAGCCTTTGTAGCAGCGGAAGTTGGTGTAGCTGGAGCCACAGTGGAGGCAGGAGGCAACAGCTCAGTTACAATGACTGGCAGGTTTGATTTTCATCCCAAGCTGCAAATAGACTGAAATATCCCAAATAATGGCCTTGTGGACCCTAGCACAATGCACAATGGTAATCTTTCTCAGTCACTAAAGTATTCCTCTTCATTATAATCATCTAAGCTCAAAAATGCCTCAAACATTAATTTTCTTTCTATCCTATTTATGTTGATTTTTTTCAAAATCCCATTCAAATTGGCAGGATTATTATTCCTATGTGATTTTAAGGCCAAAACCTGAACATTTACTTAGAAACTGACAGGCAACCTGGTGCTCAGATAACTCCTAGCGCACTCAAATAGTTCCCTTGCTGCAACACCCTTTACATTGTATTAGTATGATGCAATGTCAACGTAGCGTACACTCCAATGATCAACCTCAGTAGGGGCAGGAGGATTTAAGGCATAGGAAACATCTAGGTCCTGCATTTTTCCTATGCCACAGTATTCTGAGTTTCCCTCAGTCTTTGGTACTAAAGTATAAATGTATACGTACACAGAAGTACCTTATAAGATACAAGGGAAGTAAGGGGACAGTAGTCTGTAGTTCTCCCTTGAGGTGAGGCCAGGGCAGAAGTCCTGGATTTCACATCTGTACTGACTACCAGAAGACACTCAACTTTAGTCACAGAAATCTCAGTTTTATGGTCCCTTCTGTTTTCATGTTCCTATTTTATCCTCTTTTCATGTGTTTGCATCTGATAATATCTTTGCATCTGTATGCCATTCCCTCTGCTGTATAAGGATGGCAATCTGCAAAGGAAAAGTTATGGAAGAGTTTCCAGCATACAGCAAGAGCAGTTTACCTGCTCATCAAGAAAAATAAGGGTCTTTGAATACTCATGCATGCTGTGTTTTTATCGTAACCCTACTAATCAGAATGGACTGAGTGACTTCAAAGAGCTACAAAATACTGCCTTAAATCTGCAAAGTACTCTCTGTAGACACTGTGTTTGGGCTGTCAAGAGAACTGCAAATTAATCTGAACAGCAACATTCTGAAGACTTTTTTTTCCACCTTTCTTTTACTTCTAGATTGTTTTTCATTTCAAAAACAGAACGAGCGAAGAGAAGGAGATGGTGCAGAAGAAGGATGCCAGAATGGGGGCTGAAGGATCTATAACTTTGAAGTTCAATGCCTTTGAAGTAGTACTAAATAGCACTAGTTCACGCCAGTAACTAAAAGTCACAATTGTTTAACTGTTTATGTGGAATTCTACTTTCACTAGCAAAAACAAGAATACAGGCTATCAGGAAACATTCTTGCAAATCTGTGTTGCTAAATACTGGTTTTTATTTTTTGTCCCATCTCAATTCTTCTAAATTTCTCTTCTAAAACTTAAAATTATTCTATTTTTTCTAGCAGCTCTAATCTTTTCATGTGGCAAAAATGTATTTTTTCTTTAAATTTCAAAAGAAGTACATATATTTCTAGTTTACTTATTTCCTGGTTTGTCCATCCATATTTTGAAGAGAATATAATTTTTATAGCCAGGATTTTTGAAGTAAACTTGGACTGATAGATGTGTGAGTCCCGATGAAAGTCTTTAAGGACTATTGACAAACCTAACCTAAGTGTTACAGCAGACCAAACACTGATTATTGGATTTTTGTGGCAAAAGAGCAAATACAGTTTTGTGGTGCATAGGACTTCTCATCACCATTAGATTAAGTGAGAATAAAAACTGCAATGGAGTGTTACAGGATTTTATTCCTAGTACAAAAAAGTACAAATGTAGAACTTAGGCAAAAACAGATCACACCCAATGACTATCATGGTTTTTTAAATTATTATTTTGAAGGACTTATTGCTGGAGGTAGCATCTTTACTCATTCAGCAACATAGTCTTTGCAAACCCTCAGCTGTTGGATAGAGACTGCCTGAGGATCTCAGCTTTCAGAGTACCCAGAAAAGATTACCAGATTTATTTTGTGAAGATCATAGTATTTGAATGGGATAATTTGCAAGTATTACCATATTGTACCCTATTGTCTCAGAAACACAAGCAAACAAAATGAACCCATCAGTTTTTTGCTGTTTCAGGCTCTTATTTTTTATGTATAAATATTGATTTACGGGCTTTATTTATGATTTTTCAACTTCTATGGACAAAAAAACCCTATAAAACATGTCTCTACACCTCACAGTTCGGTCCAGTTTTAAAGTTCCCTTCTGTTATTGAGAAGATGGATGACACTTGCACCAGAACATGGATCTGTATCAGTCTTTTGAGCTTAGTAATATACCATGTTTATTTAATTTTGCATTAAACAAATTGTGTACATTTCTTTCAGCTTCTTAATTTGATTGCAGTATGCCTTTAAGAAAAAAAAATAGCAGGCTGGCTATGCTTGAAAAATATTTTTTTACATTTCTTTGAACATGAAAATGTCTCATTGGCTCTGAAATGTGTTTCTGAGTAATAATGATTAAACAATAAATCACTGTTTGAAGTCAGTTGATTCTCAAAGATCCTAATTAAATCAATCTGTTTTCCTTTGTGAAGAAATTTAGATATATTTGAACATAACCATTACATTAGAAATTATCCACATCTCCTCCGTAGGGTACATAAGACCTAATTCATGCTCCATTTAAATCTGTAGCTAAACTTCATTAAAATTCACAAGTGCAAGACTGTTTTTACAACACATTATAATGTTTGATTCTTCTCTTTTTAGTATCTTTATGCATGTGACTGCAGTTGCTCCATAAGAAAATAAAAATTATATTCTAAGAAAGTGATTTGCTTTCTTCTAATTAGAAGCACCGCTTCACTTCAATGATACTGTTGCTAATTGGAGGAAGGTTTTGTGGGTTTTTTGTGTGTGTGCAAGCAACGGGTACAGCTTTTTATAAAGGATGTAAGTCATCAGGCTTAATTTGGTTAGCTTGGCACCTCCTCTGGTGTATCCATTTATTTCACTTGTTTCATTGAGAAGACAATTCAACTGAAGTCCTCATCATTCAGAATGGATAATTAAATGTTAACAGCTATAGCATGAAGGGAAAGTCACGTCCCTTCCCTAACTAAGACTCTCTGAAGCAAGGAAAGTGTTAATTAAAATGTCCCAAGGTTCATTTCCTACGCTTGACCACAAACTGGCCACAACTCATACTCCAAAAGAAGATGGCAACCACCGCCAGTCCAGCTCCTTGGCAGCCACCCGTGACAGCTCCTGCCTGTTTGACCTTTGCTCAGCTCTTCCCAGCCGAAAACATCTGGAAATAAGTCCTCTCACGGATTATGTGAACCTGTATCTACCTTATACACCTAACCCCCTCCAGGACAACTTGCCAGTGTTTTTCAGTGTCAGGGAGCTGTGACAATGTTAATGACAACACCAAAAATAGGACTGTGTCTTCAAGCATGCAAATATTTGATATTTCTTACAAACAGGATAGCAAAACGTGACAGCTGTGTACGGTTGTGTGTTTGGTGGTTGTTCGGGTTTTATATAGATAGTCTTTAAAAGATGTGTGGTGCATTTTCTGAGCTTCTTCACTAGAAGTGAAGTGACTAGAAGTGAAGTGACTACTTCACTTCAGAAGTGACTACTTCGCTTCAGAAGTAGAAGTGGCTACTTGGAGTTGAGGTTGGGCAAATGGGGAACATAATTTTGTTGCTGGAAACAGAACCTGTAACTGAAAAACATCTCTGAGATTAATCAGCCAAACTCAGGGGTAGTTAGAGGGAATTGGTCAAAACAGTCAAAGTCGGAAAAATATGTGGTTTGTAACTGATGAAAACCCTGGGTGTCTGCCCTGGTGACCTGCAAAGCCCTTCCACCTTCCTAGCCTGTGAGGAGAGTGCCAATGACGGGGAAATTTCCAGTGTTGCCCAGCCCTTACAAAGCCCTCTGACCACAGATGTTTTCCCCCCTTTTCTATCAGCTCCTTCCCTTGCAGACTACATCCCCAGCAGGGAGCCCGAAACGCTGAGTTTCACCTCTCCTCTCCTTTCCCTTCTCAGTACAGTTATTCAGCTACCAGGGAGCTTCTCTGGGCTTCAGCTGCAGGCTGGACATGAACTCCAGGTTTACAATAAAAAACTAAGCAAGTTTAGTAAACAGACGGGATTATTTATACCATCTGCACCTTAAATGTCACTTTGAGTGTTTCAGGAAAGGTCACATAAAACCGGCAGTCCAACATCAGCTCTGTATTTACATGATATTTTAGTGCATTTAATCATGGGGTGCGTAAAATTTACAACATCCTAATTCATATGTGCAAGACCTTTTTTCTCTGTTCTCTTCTTAGCATGAGACTTTCAGTATTTTGAAATCTAATTATTTTTATCATTGACTCCAGAATAAATTCTAACCAGTGGTTCCTCGAAGCTAGTGTGTTTCCTTATCAACCTTTTGCCAACGTTATATTTGAGAAAGTCAGATTGTAACTCCAGGGCAAATACACATATGCTGTATGTTCTTTTGGGGAGAGCTCGTTTCCAAAATGAACTGTAAGACTGAACAGAGCTTTACTGTTAAAGTAAATATTTTTATGCCTTCAAAAGATTTCTGTGCTATCTTACATATATAAAAACCCCAAAATATTAATATATGCTTGGTTTTCACACTTTGTCCTTGCAAAATGTTTCATACTAACTTTCTATAGAAGTTACAGGAAAATGTACAAAACTGAAGAAAATCACTTCATGTTTCATTATTCAGGCCCATTTTTAGAAGGTAAAAGATATGGAATGTATTCTCTTTTTTTCTGCATAGTGTTTTGTGGGCTAATGTTGAAATATGTATATGCAATCTCTTCTCTATAAAAAGCATTCATATAATCACTAGTCTACACGCTGTCTAGCCTATCACTAACCTATGACACAAGATGAGAAGCACAGTGGGAACCAACAAAAACTGTATTTTTAAATTTTATTTTATTTATCCACAGGGATACTTCTTTTTTGTGTAGCCTTATTGATCATAATATGATACAAAGAAGAATCCAACCACAGGAAGATGAAATAAGACATTCACATGGAAATAGGAAACATAATGATAATTTGAGAAGGACACCATTAGCATATTTTATCAGGCAATAGCATGTTTAATTTGTTTCAACCTCAAGGTATTAGACTCATGTCATTTACTTTGAGAGCACAGCAGAATGATTCCAACTGTTGCACGTCCTCCTGTTGGAAATTTTGTTATCCCTTGACACCTACACTTGCTGAATGAGAAAGAGATCTTCTGGGGCTTTGAAATCAATGCATGTAAACTCTTCAGTGACATCCTAATCATCACTGAGACCTTTAGGTCTTACCTTAATATAACAAAAATAATTACAGAATATACACAGAAAAATATCACTATAAGAAAGAAGATCTCAAAGAAATACCCAAGATGGGCTGGAGGAAATAACTCTAAATATGAAATCTCTGATCTAACGCCTATTGAACTCAGTAAAAAGTAGGGAAAATAAAATGTATATAAAAGGCAATTAACTAAACAACCCTGGTCTCTACATGAAATATTGTGTTTTTATAATTTGCCAGTAGATTTGTGAAAGTATGACTGGCAGAGTTTATTATTTATGTGTTGTCCCAAACTCAGGGTTAGCATTGTGGGGTGTGACAAGCAAAGGAAGTAGAGAGATTTCTTTCCTTCATTTTTAGAGAAAACTGCCAAATTTCAATCCTAGGTACACATCACTGCTTTGCACATTTTTCTCCATGCTGCAGTCAGTGCCTGAGCAATGATAAGAAATCAAATGAAAGTAAGAAGGAAATCAACATAAGTAGAGCCAATATATCAACATAATTACTGATAACAATAACACCATGTATATCATATTGGTTATCACCAAAAAACACTGTTCTGAACCATGTCATCTAGAGCACAGTAGATAAATTGTTCTTTTATTCTTATAATTAGGGGGAAAAAAAAGAGAAAATAACATTTCCACCATCAGAAGTTCTCCCAAACAGAACACATTATTCCTCGATGGACATGAGAAATCTTTAGCAAGAGTTGCTAAATATCCCATCCCCTGTACAGTATCAGGGCACCAGATACACATGCTCTTGGGCTTTTAAGTCTGCACGTAGACGAAACAGTCTGAAACATCTGCCGTATGGAGGGACCAACCTTCATCTTGCATGATCTCCCACAGTCCCTACGACCCCACAGAATAAAAAATAGTTTCCTAGAAGTTAGAGCCAGAAAAAGGAAGGAAGAGCACTGTGTCATTAGCCTAAATGGTGAAGGAACACCACGCCTGGAAGACCTGCTATCAGAGTTTTATCGCAAATATGCACAGGCACAGACATGTCAGCAGGAGAAGTCAGTGAAGCAGCACAGCAGCTCCTTCTCAGATGCTGGGCATTCAGCCTCACAAGGAGGATTTCTGTACTGATTACTTTTCTCAGAGCTACCCAGGCAACTTCTTTAACCCAGGTCTCAGCTGCAACTTCACTCAGCCAAGACAATGATCCAACAGGATAAGGCCCTTGGGACCAGCAGCTGCCTGCCCAGGTAGCTACAGTGGCACCCAGAAATGAGGTGAGGTGTGGGAGAGAGGTTCTTAGGAACAAAGAAGCTGAAGAAAATTTAACAAATCTTTTTTCTGTAAATGTCTTCTGCCCAAATTTGTGTCAGAGGAAACTTTAGACTGACCTTTGCTGCAAATAGAATAATAAAGGAAAAGTTTTATCCATTTTAAATATGAGCATGAAGAGAAAATCATTTCAGGGACTGGTATTTTATGAGACTCCTCAAAAAGAGGTGGGGGAGAGCTCCACTCAGTTCATTCTGAAGATGAAGCAAAACAGCTGTTAATTGATGTCCAGGGACCACCTAGCAAAAGAAGGAGAGGTTTGCTCTCAGTAAATCCAGGATAATCCAGAACACCTTACAGCACGACATTATTCACTGCATATATTTTTTTGAACAGAGTTCATTGCAAATAAATATATTAAATCCACAACTTTCAGCCCAAATTCATCCACTTAAATTTATTGTGTTCTTACCAAAAATACAGAAAGGCAGGCAAAGGGAAAATTTTGTTTGTTTGGAAGTTGTGGGGATTGCAAGGGGGTTGGCAAGTCTTTCTTTCTTTCTTCCCAGACAACAATCAAATGAGGGTTAGCGGCACTTTATAAATAGCAACAGAAAAGCATTTGATCATGGTACCAACTAGCTAAAATGCCAGTTTATTTGTCTTGGCTGATGACAAGATCATCCTTTTCAAAGCATAAGTTTTAATTATTCAGTTGCAAAACTGTCAATTTTAGTGAATTTCTCCTGACACTCTCCAAAGAAATCCATATGCTGTGAAGCTGCATTTATGGACCAATTATTTCTAATAGAAACACCCCACAGCTGGCAAAGGTTGCTTTAAATCATCTGACACAAATCCAGCAAACCAATGGAGAAAGCATCCCCTCACTTTTAACACTCCCATGAAATAGGTCCAGCACTGGAGCATGAGGCTATGTTCTTTAAATATGTTAGAGTACACATTTAATGCATTATATAATTATTTTTTAAAGATTTGTTGTTGTTGTTGTTGTTTCCTTCAGGCCACATCAAAACTTAGGAAGACCCAAACGAAAGGGGGCTTCTATGCCAGAAGTTCATCTTTTTTATCCAGCTGCATACGACGACTTAATAAAAGATAGCTCTTCTGCTCACAACCCAAACTCCACTAAACATATGATAAACACACTTTTTGAAAGACCCTTCCAAAATTTATCTGCAATAAATCCTTACAGTTTATGTATAGCAGCATATGTTAGGGCTATTTGTACTTTCATCCTTCTGACTGGTCTCTGTAATGGCCACAACAAAGAGAGAAGAGGAGGAAAAACTCCTAGTTCCTAACAGCCATCTAGGGAGCACTGCAAACACCTAGTCATTTCTGAATGCCGGTCTGGCATATGCAGCCATGAGCTGATTATTGAGTTAATTATTCTTCAGCCAGAAGGTACAGGTTGGTGTGTGAAGGCTGTTGTGCTGATTGCTTTTAAGCATTATTTTCTGAGACAATTCCCCACTCCCAAATTCATTTGAAGTATCATTTCAAATACTTAGAGTGTTTTTGACAGCGAGTCTGCAGGGGAAGTGCCCTTTACAGGCTGTAAAGTTAAGTAAAATCATCAAACCCAAACAATTAAATCAAGTCTGTTCCTGTGCGCAACTGGCAAGAAATTATTGCTAAACCATTTTTCACTGAGATAGTGGCAAGAAGGGGGAAGCAGCGTGCGCAGAAGGCAGAGAAGTGCAGCCGCTCAGTGCTGTCTGACGCTTTCCATACCCAGCGTGGGCACTGGCAGCCAGAATGTAACATTTTATTGTATTTTAAAAGAGCGTTTTCAGGAAGAGTCTCTGCATCACACATCCAAGTTCTGTGCTGTGCTGATGATCGTTGCAGGGGCTGGAAACTCTAGTGCAGTTAGGACAGTGGTGAGCACTTCTTACTGTGTTAGAAAAGCTTCCAAATGTGCTCATTGCCATCAGGCTCAGAAGGCCCCAGTTGTGGGTCTTGCAAGCATTGCAGTTCATACATCCATTTTTTAATTTACTTTTCACTGTTTTCTATTCATACCACAATGGAAGCTGCCGTACAGTGTATTAATATGACTGGGGAATCAATTAATTGAGCATCAGTAGCAGAGTAATCTTAAAAGTGTACTTCTAAACTGCTATGAATCTGAAGACCTTACTCAGAAAGAAGAACACTAGCTGAAATCTTCTCAGTTGGTTTGGAGTCTGACACTGGGACTGTCCTTTGCCTCCTTTGCCCCCAAATCACTCCCACAGAACTAGCTGAGGGTCACTGGCACAGTAAATGCTGCTCTGCACTGCTACAGCAGCCCTGTGCTTGTCTGAACTAGCAAGAGAACCAGCTAGCATCTGGCTTTTTGTGTTGCCAAAACAAAGCAAAAATAACTGCAGTGAACGGTTTTCCTTGCTTTGTATTTTTCTGTATATATATGTAGTCCACGGAGCAAACGGTTTTGCAAGATTTGTATTCTTTTGCATGTATATATTCAATTAAGTGAATAGTTTTCCTTCAAACAATGTGTGTGTGTGTATGTATACATATGCCATGAAAAGTCCCTGCTCATCCCACTGTTTGGTCAGCAAACTCCTACTGAGGTGCATCACCTGTGCTGAAATCAAGGAGCGTAGGTAATGAGTGGGACTTAGACACCTGTATTCCAGGAAGATCTCGGCTAAAGCTGCTGAATTAAGTTGCTAAGCACTGTCCTCGTTAATAACTGACTAGTAACGCGAAAAGGGAAGCAGCAAGTTTTGGCAGACACTGACAAGCTGGGTAAATCAAGCACTGAGTACACACAGGGCTTTTAGGCCACACCAGATGCTCGCAGCCAGTTCCCCCCAGTCTGCTTATCCTGCTAATGGATTAAACTGTCATGGTGTGGCTGAATATAAACACCATTCAAACGGCAGAGCCTTAAACAGCTGGGGTTCAGAGACCCTGAAGCCTCAGGAGAGGGGGACAAGGAAGCCACTCTGAGCCCAGCTCTGCCACCACCTCAGTGCTGGGTGATGCACCGTCAGGCGTCCCATGCCAGAGCCCCCACAGGGCTCCCAGCTGCCCTGGTGTTGTGGGGTTGCTCTACTCCCCTCTCTCACCCAGCAGATAGCTTCATCTCAGCCCCATTAACGTTACCCAGAGCATTTATTAGCACCATTGGAAGCCACCTGTATAAAACTGAAGAGACTGTTTGCTACCTTCACTCCTCCAGTTGATGCCCCTCTTCTGAAAACAGAAGCCCATCAGCCCATTTCCTTACCCAGTAGTCACAAACCTGCTGAGCGACGGCACTCATCAAATCTTATCATGGGGAAGCAGAACCGATATACATTCTTCTCAAACAAAATTACAGTGAAGTATTATTTCTTCTGGGTGTAGAAAAGGCAACTGACGGTAACCTTTGGCTGCAGGGCTCCATCTCCTGGTTTTAGGCAGATATTGTATGGCGTAAGGAAACAGCTCATTTTCAAAATACCTAGGAAATGAGGACATTATTGATACACTGGAGACGTACCAATTCATTGGTATAAAAACCTATGTTATTCTTTATTACTGAAGTAGTGCAAGCATTACCAAAATTTTATTATAATATATGCTGCTTCTGTGTAGCTTCAACCTTGCTTCCTTGTGATGAAATGAAAATCCTTTGACCACATAGGATATTCCCACTGTCATTGAAGCAGTGTGGCTAGGCTGGAAGGGACTGCTCTTCTGCCTTAGCCTTTGACTTGTTGCTGTAGCTCCCTGACACTCTCTGCATTGAATAAAATATACCTAGTTGTTTTTCCCAGCCCTGTCATCCTCAAAGAAAGTACAGACCAAAACGCAGATGTCAAAACATTGCAAAGAGGCATTTTGCTGTTTTGCTTTTTCTAGGACCAGGTCACTGGGGACATCACCTTAGATGTGGGTGGTAGAACAGCATCTCCAGGACACACAACTTTGCAGATCCCCCTACAGGCTTCATCTCACCAGCATCCCCATCTCTGCCCAGATATGCTGGAAATACTGTTAATATGGGAAATGTCCTCATTAGCACCACATTATTTTTAAATGCATTCTCTTTGGGGTTTTATCTCAATCGAATGAAAAGAATGGGAGAATCCTTTCATGTATTTATCATCCGCCTGCCACTCAGAGACACTTAAACAGCAACACATTAAGGTCACAGACCCGAAGCTGGCTACCAGCTCAGGGATTGCTGCATTTCCCTGCTCTGCCTCCATGTGAAGGCTGAGAAACTCCAAAAAGATAATCACAGCAGAGCGTAGCATTTCAGCCAAACGCTCTAATAGCAATCCTTGTACAAGAGGTGAGAACCAGCTTCACTACCAAATACCATAGTTGAAAAGCAGTTTTACACATACCTGAAAGGTAGGCTGAAGGTCAGATCTTGAGGTCATCTGCAAAGACAATGTCAGTGGAAGAATGCAGCCTTTGCCGTAAAATCAGTAAGACAACCTTGTATATAAGAAAAAGGTAGAGTTTAGTGGAGATCACCCAATGTAAAACTCCTGCCTACTATTATTAACTATTTAAGAGAAAGGTTTTTTATTTCAGGTTATATATTACTCATGATGCATTCAGTGCAGTATCAGAAGAGGTATTGAGAAATGTCAGCATTCATCACAGACATTATTTACAGTTAATATTTGATCATCAATCCAAAAGGCCTATTATTTTTAACTATTTAAGAGAATGTTTTTTTATTTCAAGCTATATATGATTCATTATGCATTCAGTGCAGTATCAGAGGAGGTATTGAGAAATGTCAGCATTCATCGCAGTCATTATTTACAGTTAATATTTGATCATCAGTCTAAAAGGCAAAGCATGTCAAGGATATACCAGATCCCTACATCACAAACCTTGTGGTGTGAGTTTCTCTCTTCTTATCTGTCGTTCATACAGCCAGAAAAATCCTTTCAGTTCTTCCAGTACAATTTTCTAAGGGGCCTCTCCTTATCTTCCCACTCTCTCTGAAGTCAATGGAAATTTCCTGCTCTGCAATGGTGATGCATCTACTCCCATCTCTTTAAAAATCCCACTATCAGCAGGTATAATGATTCCTCTTCACAATAGATAACACTCCACATGGATCTGACATTTTCGAAGGCTGGGGAGGTAGACACGAAGGACTAAAAGACATTTGCTGCAAGTTTCATTTTGCCCTGTCCTTTTCATGGTGTTCATGGTTCAAGGTGTCCTTGAACATCACACATTTTTTCATACAACCATGGATACAAAAATTTTTAATTTTCTGTCATGAGGTGTTGTTTCAACTATGTTGCCAGGCATCTATTTTCCCCAAAGACTATTTCGCCTGCCAATGGATGACATAAATATAACTGATGGTGTGATGTTGGAAGGCAATTTCAGTGTAAATGAGCTATATGAGAACACGAAGATTTCAAATGTAATATCTTTCCTGAATCTGTAATAAATTACAGGTTACTCTGCCCAGCGATCTCGGTATATGTTAAGAAGTATTGTGGCAGTTAAGTACATCCAGATTTCAGGTATTTTGCAATGCAGGAAAGTGACCATTAACAAATACTTCAACCAACCCTTTTGATCAGGCTCTGGTACCTTTGATCAGGCCATGCAGCATTTTCTGCTGCATCATTCCCATTGAAACATGAAAGAAGTATGGGAATGAGTCACCATACTGTACTTTTTATCTTTTTTTTTCTTTCCCAGGATAGTATTTATGCACAACCAGGTTACAAAATACTATTTCATAACACCAATATTTGAAAAAAATAATTTGGCCAAAACCATTAGTTTGTTAAAATAACTTAGGCATAAGACCAAATGGAGCCAAGAGCTTGATAATAGCTTGAAATCAGACCAGTCTTAGATTTGCCTGCGTTTAAAGTGACAAAGGAGCCACTGGGAACCAAATCCTCCCAACCTTACAAAGGTAACATTTTCATTAACTTCACCCCCTACACAGCTTCCAGATGTTACCCATGAGGGTATTGTACACAACTACCATGCTCCTCTAACTTACACCTTTAAGTGTTGCCTAGGGTAGTGGCTAGTGGCTCTATCCTTTCATGACTCCCTGGAAACTGTGGCAGGGCTAGCGTCTGCAAGGCTATGGCTGAGAGCATGGCGTAGGCCACTGGGCTCACTTGTGCACCATTCAGGCTGTGCCCTGCATGGGCGATGGCAACTGTAAAGTGAGGGGAGAAAGCCTCTATAGATGTGCTGGGTTGATCCTGGCTGGCCACCAGGTGCCCACCAAGCTGCTTGATCACTCCCCCTCCTCAGCAGGACATGGGGAGAAAATATAACAAAAAGCTCGTGGGTTGAGATAAGGATAGGGAGATCGCTTGCCAGTTACCATCATGGACAAAACAGACTCAACTTGGGGAAGATTAATTTAATTTATTGCCAATTAATGACAGAGTAGGATAGTGAGAAGTAAGATTAAATCTAGAAACACGTTCCCCCCACCCCTTCCTTCTTCCTGGGTTCAATTTCACTCCTGATTTCTCTACCTCTCTGTTGAACAGTGCAGGGGGAGAGGGAATGGGGGTTGAGGTCACTTTGTTTCTGCTGCTCCTTTCTCCTCACACTCTTCCCAGCCTCAGCATGGGATCCCTCCCACAGGATACAGTCCTTCATGAGCAACTCCAGCATGAGTCCTTCCTGCAGGCTGCAGCTCTTCAAGAACTCCAGCATGAGCCTTTTCTACAGGGTGCAGTCCTTCAGGAACAGACTGCTCCAGCGTGGGTCCCCCATGGGGCCACAGGTACTGCCAGAAAGCCTGCTTCAGAGTGGGCTTCTCTCCGGGGGCAATAGTTCCTGCCAGGAGCCTTCTCTGGCATGGGGTCTCCCTGGGCTGCAGCTTCCTCCAGGGCGTATCCACCTGCTCTGGTGTGGGGTCCTCCACAGACTGCAGGTGGATATCTACTCCACCATGGTCTTCACCACGGGCTGCAGGGGAACCTCTGCTCTGGCACCTGGAGCACCTCCTCTCCCTCCTTCTTCGCTAACCTTGGTGTCTGCAGGGTTGTTCCTCTCATATTTTTCTCACACCTCTCCCTCACAGCTGCTGCTCAACATTTTTTACCCCTTCTTAAATATGTTATCACGTAGGTGATTCCAACATTGCTGATGGGCTCAGCTTTGGCCAGTGGTGGGTCTGTCACAGAGCCAGCTCTCCAACATGGGGTCAGCTCCTGGTGTCTTGTCACAGAAGCTACCCCTGCAGCTCTGCTGCTACAAAAACCTTGCCACGCAAACTGAATACAGCAGGGGCAACCCTTTCAGTAGTCCACCCGCTCGATGAATGTCAGCCAAGCCCAGATCTATCATATTTTAAATCTGCTTATGAGAGTTAGTATCAGCTTTTTGTCAATGTTCCTAATGAAATGGAGCTGATGATGTATCAACGTACAGCTGATGAAAAGCACATCATTAGATACGGTGAGCAAAATGGGACTCAGGTGAGCAGGCAACTGGAGACTAAATTCTGAATTTTAGGAGAGCAGGTAGTCCACGCTTCAAGCCAGTAGAAATCAAACGTGTTAAGTGACAAGAATTCTCCCACTTCATTCCCTAATTATATTCCTGACTCATTTAAAGCTGATTTCTGAAAATTATTGCATCAGTGTATGATGTGTAATGCTTTATGTAGCTTACATAAACTGCTACACTGCTGCTTTTGTGATATTTGTTTCTTTGTTTACTTTTTCTTTTCTTTTTTTTGTACACATTTTTGTATGCATTCTTTTTCTGTACACAGTTTTGAAATGCATAATGAGATGTCAAAGTGCAATGAGGTCACAGAATTATAACCTCAATTTTCCTGATTTTATTTGCTATTGAATTTCAGAAGGCACATTTTCTACTGCCCTGGGAATAATGAAATTCAACAGAACTATTTAGAATAGATGAAAATATCTATACAATGTTCTGGTTTGTTCTAAGGAAAGTTGCACCTGTGAATTACTACATTTCCATTTTGTCCCTGTACTATCGTTACTTGCCTTTTCTCTCTACAGCCTATTATTCTCTGACTTCTTGGGTGTACAGTAAGGATCGGTATTTGTTTCCTGAAGGTGGGCAAGAATTTTTTTATCCTCCAGTTAAAAGGGATGGTGTATCATTCATTCCTGCGTTATCTAAAACAGTGTTTCTCAAGCAAAGGACCAGAGCTGATAAGGATGCGTGTCAGTCTTGAGTGCAGATAGCAACTCATGGTAGTTGAAGCTTTTGAGTAGGTCACTGAAGATTTCGAGGCAGACACCAGCCTGCTATGGCATAATCCCCTGTGCGTCAGCTGTAGCTTTCTTAAATATAAAGGTATGGAGCAAGCTCTTTATTTTTTGTTCCCCATTCCCAACAGCTGTGTTACTCTGAGGAGGAGTGGGGACATTTGTGCAAATTACATCCTGTTTGTATTTGGTGCTTGCTAAAAGTAGCAGCTCCGTTGCCTACAAGCAGCTAATTCCACATCTAATACAGAGATTTGCAGAGACCAGTTGAGTTTCCCACAAGAGAGTTTTGCTTCATAATCATTATCATGCAGCTATGGATAGTCCCCACCTTTTCACAGCACAGGTAGAAGGAAAGGGTTGTCTCAGAGGGGATAAGACAAGTGGCTGGCACAGGGCAATGTGGCAGGTTTCTGGAGCAGGTCTTGCTGTGAATCCTGATGCCCTTTCAAAAGCACTTGCCAGCGCTGCAGAAGCACCTCAGAGGGGACTGGGGAGGACCAGCTGGACAGGACTGGGGAGAAAAAGTCAGGCTGAGGAAGTGTGTGGCTCTTATCTGCTCTTGTCTGCATTGATAAAAAATGTTGAACCTGTTTTGGACTCATACCTTTGATACAGGAATTATTTTAGAGGGATTTTTGCTGCTCCTCATTGGACACTCATTTTTGCCTGATGGACCTCTTTGTAATTAATTTGCCTTGCTTCCTAGTGAATACAATATGTTCAATCAATAAGGATGAATATTCTGAGGTCACTTTCTGTGGCTAGATCCATGTAAAGTGCTTTTAGTGTAATCAGGGCTCTGGCTCTGATGTCTATCCCCTCAGCCAATCATAGGGCTTATGGAAAGGTCATGTAACTCACGGCCTGAAGCCAGATCTTTTTAACATCACCCCCTTGAGGGCTAAGTTCAATGGTGGTGAGTAAACATTTAGTTCATAGCTTACTTCTGGCATAATGCAGAGTTAAAACAAGCCAGAAATTTCTATTTTGCTTTTATGAGCCCCCAAACTTACTGCTTTAAATAGAGATCATTGGGGATATTTCATTATACCACCAAGATTTACATAATTGCTTTTGAAATTGATTCACACAGCGATCTTAGATTTGCAGGTAAGTTCTCATATCCCTTCCAGCAAAGAAAAAAATTATGACCCTGGAGTGTATAGAAGGGTAATTTCGCGCAGTTCACTACCAGACTTGCTCAAGCATAAAGATGCAAATATGAAAATCAACAACACTTGGTTTGGGCTTTTTTTTCCTGATTCTGCATGACTCTTGAAGCTTCCAAGAGCTTCCATTGTTTTGCTCAGATAATTTTGCCTCTGGGAGAAAAGGATGAGACCGTTGGGAGTTGCTAGTGCAAGACAGATGGAAATCTCTCTTGCCTACATATTTCCAGCCTCCTGCAAAGAGCTTTATTCTAGTCCTCCCTCTCATTTGAATGACAATTCAAATGCCAGAAACAACAGAGGTAGGCAGTAGACACTGGAGACATCAGAAGGACTTTTACAAGGTGGGGTAGCATCCCCTAAATGCCACAGTAGCTATGATGAGAGACAGAACTAGCATACACAAACATAACTGAGTTACAGTTTTACCACATGACATGTTTTATTCATAGGGTATACTACGTGTTTTTTTTAAATTGCTTTTTGCCATTTAAGCAGGTGTTGCAGGGAGACATATTATGTTTTTTAAACCAGTTGATAGAGTTAGAAAATGTGGGCAAGTTTTCTTGTTCAGAGTTTCTTCATTAGCCTGGAAGAGTTGCAAGTCCCTGGTATTGCTTGTTCAAAGTACTTTCCTTGACAGTTATGGGGAGGAGAAAAGAAAGCGGGGAAGGAGAAAGAAAGGTCATAGAAAGGCGGCACACAGAAACACACTGTCTGCATTTCCATCGTGAAACCTCATTTCCTTATTATCTATCTACCAGGAACTGTCTTTTCCAATTTATACATATGTATATATATGTTTATTTCAGAAGCTTCAATGGAGTATTCTCATCTGCTTAGAGCTGCAGTTAGAGGAGTTATAAAGTGTACAAAAGCAGTTTATAAAAGTATAAACAGAATGTATATGATCTCCTGTCAGTCACTACTAGATCACCCCAAACCTCAAGTTTTCAGGAAAATTTAGAAAATGTGTTAAGCACGATGCATTTCTGGATGCTCAACCCTTCTCAGACTTCAGAGAAATATACTGACTCTGTGAGCCCGCACTGTTGCTGATAGCCATTTGAGGACTACAGGTTTCATGCCCTGCCATTGAGCTTTGAGAATGATTGCTTCAGCTTTGTTACTCTGCCATCAGTCTGCAGTGTTCTGGTTATGTGACAATTTTAGTTGAATCACAAAGAAAAAATTTGAACTTCATAGTCTCACTCTAAGATCTCTACTTCTTCTCCAGCCCTTCATGGTACAAAAGAAGGGTGGAGATCGTAAAGGAGCCCTCAGGAACTGTGGCGGTGCCATGGCATGAGGCACCGCAGAATGTTGAGTACTGCCGCAAGCCAAGGAGACAACAGGAGCGGCATAGGTCACACCTGGACTGTGTCCAGCTGCAGCTGACAGCAGAGAGGCTAATGGGCCCCTAATCTTCAGGGCTGTGGGTCAGGGCTGCACAGATACTCACCCAGAGTATTTCCAAATGTTAACATCCTGTACTTCACCCAAATAAATATGAAAGGTTTGCATCCTGAG
Source organism: Phalacrocorax aristotelis (assembly GCF_949628215.1). Classification (NCBI taxonomy): domain Eukaryota; kingdom Metazoa; phylum Chordata; class Aves; order Suliformes; family Phalacrocoracidae; genus Phalacrocorax; species Phalacrocorax aristotelis. The sequence goes on along the minus strand of NC_134276.1, from coordinate 181,732,201 downwards.
TGCAACGGAGAATTTGCAGAACAAAGAGAAAAGGCTATTTTTAAATTCAGTCCATTTTAAGGCAACTACTCTATCTGAAGTCATTTTGCCTCCATACATGACATACTGTGATTGGCATTTGCTTGAATTCAGTGACTGGAACAAGCACAGCTTTGTCCCCAAATGTAAGCTGTCTTTTCTTTGGGCAGCCATATGAAATTCCTCAGGGACTGAGTGCCTCTTTGCTAAGGGAAATGAACCACTGGCCAGGCTGAACACGACACCAGATCTCACCTGGCTCCATCACTCTCACAGCTACTACATGAACTCAGATTCCCAGGTGGGGCTTCAATGTGCAACAGAAGAAACCGAAGAGCCAATGTGCAGAAGACAATCCCTGTCACAGAGAACAGCTTCACACAGGTTGCTGTTATTTTCCAAGCCTGACTTTGTGAAAGTCATCTCACAGGACAGAGCTTATTCTTGTTTGCATTTAAATCCCTAGATGAATTCCTGTTCAACAGGAGCAAGATCTAGTCAATTCAATACACATGTACTCACTGGTCCCAGCTGTGAGCTGTATGTGGTTCTCTATTTGTAGCCATCCTAGAAGGTAGAATCTGGGGCAGAGGCAGCACAGCATCATAGCTCTTGTGTGTATATCCCAGCAATATCATTAGGACTATGAATAGCAATTTGACACTGATGGGCAGAGCCCTCAACTCTGGGTGTATTTAAGTAGGGAAGCTATATTATTATGAAGCTTACTTCAGTGAGGTCTCTTATTTATGTCCCTCGCATTATGAGAACTCAGAGGTGGGATTTGCCTCCAGTTATGCCATACAACTGTAAATGTTATTTTATGGGTCTTAAAATGTCCAATGTACTCCACGAGGATCTGGTCTGTGGAGGCCAGAGGTTGATTCAGCCCTGCCTGGGCCTTGACTCTGCTGCCCAAGCAGAGCCAACTCCTACTGTTCAGGATGCCCAGAGGTTTCTGAGACAAGTGCCAAGGCCTAGCAAATCTAAGGCACAACCTACACAAGAGCTATGCTGCTGTGCAGTGTCTGCCGGTGGTCAGCCAGGTGCCCTCACACCCTCTCAGGGGCAGTAGATGCCCATGAGAAGACACTGGTGGCTGCTTAACCCAGTGGCTCTGTTGACTCTGTTGGCTGGATCCCATGGACTCTTCTGGGAGCTGATACCCACATACCATCTCCTATGTTTAGGTGCGTGTGTCTCAAAACAAACCCTGCTTTGGCAGTTTTTAACGGAGTGTTTACCACATGTGCCTTTGCATGATTGCAACTTCCTTTGAAGGGGGATTTTGAGGTTTGGTTATTTTGTTAATTCCTTTTAGTTTTATCTGAGTTTGTAAGCATTTCTGAGGTAAATCAGGCATCACTGTTACCTACATCTTTTTATGATGGAAAATATTCCTATCATAACAGCTATCACACACTGAATTCTTACTTTTTAATCCAGCACCAAATTCAAATTACAAAATGGAATAAAAATATATTGGGTTAGGCCCACAAGGGAGACAGTGTTGTCAGAACTAAGCTGACAACAGGAAAATCCAGGTGCAGAGTGTGTTCTGTTACATGGCAGGTAACATCCAGGTTACATGGCAGCTGCACATCCAAAACCCCAATCACAAACCTATACAGTAATAGCTTTTTCCATTCCCCCACCGTCCTCTTCACAAGTGAGCAAGCAAGAGGACATGTGCTCAGAGCCTTTGATTGCGTAATCTGCTAACACAGCTACACCACAGTGGTGGTCCAAGTGTGAGCATGGTCTCGTGGAACTGAAAACACCATTATAGCTGTCATGACTTGCAGAAGCTGAATAAAATAAATAAATAAAATAAATAAATAACGTACACTTCTGTGCTCAAAATAACCCAGTTGCTGCTATTGTTAGTGATTTCTGTTTCACAAAACAACCAATGTTTTGCTTAAAGATATTTCAGGCATTTTCTTCTTCACTGTGTCAGCAGTGGCTAGGCATGTATTAGTTAAAATGTAAATAACCTTTCCCCAGAGGCTGTGTTAACTTCTGTGGGAGAACCCTGAAGAGACCGCTGCATTTCTGCACTGGAGCTTTACACACGGTACACATATGCTGCAATGCAAAAATAATCTCTGCTAAAATATGAGAAAATCTCAGGATCAATGAGCAGCTAAGTTTTGTCTGTATCTGAACTGTTCACATGTAAGATGCAGGATTTCAGCTCCTCCAGAGAGAGGGATGAATGGCAGGCATGCACCTCAACGGCTTGAGAACTGAGGAGTGATGAGATCTGCTGTTTTGACCGCAAGCCAAGTTTAATTCATGAGTGGCTGCCAGGTCTTTTATACAAGATCAGACTTTAGAAGGTGAGCCTCAGAGGTCACAGAGGAGCTACTCATGTGAGTGAAGACAGGTTGTCCTTACCACGAGGCACTCTGCAGAGGTAGAATTTGGTCACTGGTGAGAGTGATGTGCAATTCAATTTATTTGATTAATTTTAATCTAAACCTGTTTCTATTTTGACCTTATTCATTATTTGAGCTTTTCTGAAGCCTGTCCAGTGACTTTTCAAATAGCAAACTCTCAGGGCATCCTGAGTGGTAGTGCATACCACTGTAAGCATCTCAGGATCAGCTGCTAGGATTGTTCTAGTATAAGCAAAATATTGAGAGTTTAAATCAGAAACAAATGATCACAATATCAAAGATTTAATGTAACTCCTCAACATTCCTTGTCAAGGCTTGAAAATTATAGCTTTCTTTCTCCTGTGTTTATGAAAACAAAAAGTTTGTTGAAAGCAAGTACCCTCACTCCTACTGCCTGACTTATCTAAACAAAAGAATGGAAAAGTCAGAGATATGTTCACAGACCTTCCCATCATAAACACTGTTATCTTCCTCATGTCATTTCTAGGCTGTGTATGTGATTAGAAGATTATATTTATTATTATTGTATTTTTATATTATATGATATTTCTAAGAATGTGTAAACAAGCAATAGCTGAGATGAAGAAACTTCCATATGCAAAGTGAAAGAAAAAAATCCATGAAGTTCCAAAAAGTTTAGCAAGTTCTTTTTCACTTCAATTTCTCTGATCAAGTTTAATCCAAATCTTAACGTATTGAGCTCTATTAGCATTAATCTCCAAACATGTGAGACAGAAGAGGCCTAATCAGTTTCTAAGCCATATCATCTAGCATTCATATGCAAATGTACCCAGATCATTTTGTCACATGAGCTATTGTTCCTTAATCTAGAAACTGAAAACAGAAACCCTGCTAGAGAAAGGAAATTATCCCCACAGGTAAGACAAAGAGAGATATTTTCAATTTCAAATTTCCTTTTTTTTTTTTTTTTTACCTTTCACTCAAGAATTCTTATGAGTTATTTTAGAAAAGTTAGGCAAGCACATATCCTATGGCCTTCAGATTTTTTTCCTAAACTTTCTTTTAACCTGGTCATTCTTTTCTTTGGCCCAAGTTCCCAAATGATCAAAGGGAGCTGGAGTTCGACAGGCACATGTCAGTTTGCTCTGGGCCCTGGGGCCGTACAGTGGGCAAGGGAGGTTATCAGAAACGTCCTGACTCTGTAGTTAAAATGAATGGTGATTAATTAGCTAATCCAGTTGTTAAAGTTAATAGCTGCTGGATTAACAAATAAAATGCTGTTTAGTAAAGCAAAACATTCACAATTCTTTTCTAGTTTCCATGAAATTGGATTTGTTTATAGGCTTCATTATCAAAATGGAAAACTAAGAATCATGATGGAAATCCATGTACTTTGTTTAGGATTCATAACATCTAACCTTGGCTACCTCACATCAGCATTTACATCTGAGTTGGTTGAGCCTCTCTCTAGTAAGCAGCAAGAAATATGCATTTAGGGAACGCAGTTCATGCAATCTATTTTGTACATTTACATTTTAATGAGAGAGCGATATTCTGGAAATGCCTATTTCCCTCAATTAGGTAAAGCAGGAGACTGCATAACTAGTTCATCTATAAATATTTAATGCTGGTGACATGCACCTTCCCCTTTTTTTGTGCATATCAAAACACTCTCATGCACACAGGCACACACCTGCGCACACACATACACACACACAAAGCAGCCCTTTGTATTAGAAAAATTGGAACATAAAATCCTAAAATCCTAAAATCCAAATCCAAAAATGTGGGGATTATGATGGCTTGAGCATTTTTAATTTCCCTGTCTTTCAAAAAATGCATTGCGATACAGTCTTTAATTACATGATCACAGTCTCTGTTCCCATCAGATGCCTCCTTCACTGTGCACAATTAACGAGCTCTCATTCAGGGACTGAGAAAGGGAAGAGAGGTTATGTGGGATAGTCAGACTCCTTGAAACTTGGCACCATACAACATTTTGATAATTAAAACAAAAGCAATGTGGTACATAGAAAATGAATTTTAAAAAGCTGTTGACAGGTCTCAAAATGCATTTGTAAACAGTGAAGCCTCATTAAGGGCATGCATTCTTAAGGACAAGCTGAGGTCAGTTCTTGGCCTTTACATTTCTATTAATGATGTGGAAGAAATCAGAGAATCCTTACTGATTAAACTGTACATGTGACACATAAAAGGGTACACTGAAACAAATGAGCTGATAAGCTGCTGCAAGCAGATGACATGTGAATCAACACAGATAATTATAATTCAACAATATTCAGGAATTATACACATAATGAGACACTATCTTGGGAATGGTAACTTAAATGATTGGGGCATCATGTCAGTCAGCTGGAGATGAGCTCCTTGTATAGTATGCAAAGGGAATAACAGTAAAACAAAAAGCCAGTCCTGGGATAAATGAGCAAAATAATACCAAAAGGCTTAGAAAGGTTAAGCAACCTGGCACTAGCGAGTCTTCTTCTGAGATGCTGTGCACAGTCCTAGCGCACACAGCTCAAGAAGAAATAAATTGGATCTCTCTGATTCAGAGATGAACCAGGAGAAAGATTAAAGGATTTAGAAAACCTGCCTTAGTGGAAAACTGAAATTCAGTCTGTTTACCTTAACAAAAAGGCTAAAGTGTGCCTTGATCACAGTTTCTAATTATCTCTAGGGGGAATAGAAAATCAATAATTGAGGGCTCTTCAGTCTCAAAAGCACAAACATAACAAGATCGAGTGTCTGGAAGTTGAAAGTAGAGACATTCAGAAATTACATGCATTAGTATTATGAAAATTATTTTCTTCAATAATTTAACAAAAATAATGATAGATTGTCCATATTGCAAGTATTTAAATTGAGATTTTCTGTCTTTAAAAAGAGGTGGCCTAGTTAAACAAAAACTAATTCAGGGAAGAACTGACCTGTGCTCACTGGAGGTCAGAGTAAACTAATCGTCTCTGAACTTAGGATCTAGAATTATGTTGCTTCATTTCATTGCTGGCGGAGGGGACATGTCTTATTTACAGTAGATTATTCAAAACCTCATATGATTATGAAATATTCCTTCTTCATGGAATTTCTTTTACTGTATTGTTAGGGTGCTGCACCAACATTAATCTGTACAACAGGCCAGTTTGAGATGGAGGAGTGGAATTACTGGTATTTTAGGGAAAGAGTATGAAAGCGAGATTATGTTTGAAAGCGCCCGTTAATTGTGGATGCACAGTTTGAAAAGCTTGTACCTGATCCTTCAAAAAGTTGCACTTCTGAGCACTTCACATATTTAAAGCAAAGCTCCTACTGGCATCAGTCATGGCCTGAATGCTCAGTAATTCCACAAATCAAACCCTAGCAGTTCACATGGAAACTCAAAAATGAAGATCACACAGTTAATGACCACTTCTGGATGAAAAATTATTTCAAATTATTCCTGCAGTAGAGAACTGCAGGAACTCTGTGTCCAAACCCAGTTCTACAGGGCAACATTCAAACATTTAATTGTGAGATCAATCTTTCCTATTCTGAAATCCCCTCCTTCAACTAGTAGAGACCTTTTTGCTTCTGTAGTGTAGGAGGCGGTGATAATAAATAACAGTCCCCTTCACTGCACAACCCCAGTTCATCCTTTAGAATATATCCTGCCACCATAGCCAGTCTTGTAAAGGTCCTATGAGAAAACAATGCACAATGAGGAAATAAATCATGGAATCGTAGAATCACAGAATGGTTTGGGTTGGAAGGGACCTTAAAGATTAATTCATTCCAACCCCCCCTGCCATGTTCAGGGACACCTTCCACTAGACCAGGTTGCTCAAAGCCCCATCCAACCTGGCCTTGAACATTTCCGGGGATGGGGTGTCCGTAACTTCTCTGGGCAACCTGTCCCAGTGCCTCACCACCCTCATAGTGAAGAATTTCTTCCTTGTATCTAATATAAATTTACCCTTTTTCAGTTTAAAGCCATTACCCCTTGTCCTATCACTACACACCCTTGTAAAAAGTCACCCTCCAGCTTTCTTGTAGGCCCTCCTCAGGTACTGGAAGGCTGCTATAAGGTCTCCTCAGACCCTTCTCTTCTCCGGGCTGAACAACCCCAACTCCCTCAGCCTGTCTTCATGGAAAAGGAGCTCCAGCCCTCTGATCATCTTCATAGCCCACCTTTGGAATTGTTCCAACAGGTTCATGTCCTTCTTATGTAGAGCACCCCAGATCTGAACACAGTACTCCAGGTGGAGTCTCACAAAACTGGAGTAGAGGAGGAGAATCACCTCCCTCAACCTGCTAGTCACACTGGGCTGCAAACACATGCAGAATTGCGCTGTACGAGCTAGAGCAGGAATGAGCTCACACTAGGCAGCTGCCATCCTTCTCTATCCTCACACACTTTCTCACTGAGTTTCCTACAGGATAGTTGGAGTGGAGAAAGAGCGCTCTGCTACCACAGAACACTCTCTCTCATACCTCAGTATGGCCCAGTCCCTCCCAACATATTGCTGGCCTAGACCATTGCTGGTTTCACCCACAGCTGCCTATCTATCCCTGCGTGTGCACCTAGGTAAAGATAAAACTGTGAACTCTTGCAGGTGCAGAAACTAAGGGATGGATCTTCTTGGCATGAGTCTGTGTGCAAGAAAGGTAGGAAACCAAGGGGGAGTCCACAGAAACCTGGAGGAGCTGAGGAAAGAGAGGAATCTGGAGAAGCAGCTTCTCTGGACACCACACCTGCTGTAAAGGCAGGCCTGGGAAGCAAACTAGGGACCAGCCCCCAGAGCTTTGTATCCCAAAAAATTCCCTTGGCTGCTAAGCACTTAGGGATGCACCAGGAGCACAGAGCAGGCTGAAGGCCAGGCTGAGCTGGCAGGGGGCCACCAGCTGGCAGCCACCCCCACGAGGCTGCGGCAAGCCAGGCTCTGCACAGTGTCTGTGAGTCAAGCAGTAAACGCTTCCCAAAGCGGGCTGGGGACATGACTGTTGTATCAGTGTGCATGGTCAAACTGTGCATCAGCAGCACTACAACAAGGCTGGGGACACCAGGCTGCTCTGCCATCCTGGCCTGACTCTCCAGATATGCTTTAACTTAACTGCTTTGCATAGTGAATAATTTTTTTAATAGTGTAGAGATGCTTGTGGGGGAGAGATTTTCTCTAATATGCAGGAATTATATTTTGCCTGACTAATTTTATGGGTCCCTATTGACAAAAGGCTTTATCTGTGCTTTCTATCCATTTAACTATAAATCTCTGTGAGTCTTGACTCATGGGGACCCATATAATTTAGTTTGATGAATGATTCTGTGTTTTATGATAGTGCAATGAAATCTTTTGGTAAGGTGTAGTAATTCATTTCCTCATAATTAATGGGTGACAGACAACACAGTACAGAATTAACAGATTGTTGAATCAAATATCAAGGTGAGCCAAAGCCTACACAAGCTGCCAGTAAGAATCAGAAAGTGCCTTTGTAACAGTATAAAATCCAATGCAAGGTGTAAAACCAAAACGTGAACACATTTCCAAGCAGTCTCAGTCCCAAATACCTCCTGTCTCTGGTATTCTGAGACACCTTTCCCTCCTTCGATGCCTTGTGACACACTGTGGTGCCACACACTGTATGCACACACTTCACTTTTCCCAACCACAGTAACTTGATCTTTCCATCATATAATAATCCTTTTACATCTTCTGAATACTGAGGCCACAAGCCTCCCAAAGAACTTTAACTTCCAAGGTGAAGCTGAATAACAGAAACATTATCAGTAGATATCCGTTTATGAGCATTTAAGGTATTTAAAAACGAAAAAAAACCTTTTTTTGTTGTTGTTTTAAAATCAGAATCTCTCCATCATCTATCCCAGGACATTTCCCACCAGAAAAGGCAGAGGCTTGAGAGGAATGCCGATGATTTGCAACTACAGCAGTAAGCCTACTGCAAACTGTGAGGGATCTGGAGTTGGCAGGCTGTCCTGGCAAGTCCATTTTCAGCAAGGAACTGTCATCAGTGGTCAATTCCTTCACAGCCAAGATTAGTTAAGAGTGTCTGCACCACAGTAATATATTAGCAAATGCCTGCCTGCAAGGGGGTCTTTTGTAAGTCTTTCTACAAGAAGTGTGCCCCTGAAATTGCCAATAGCATTGCAAACCTGCTCCTGCAAGACATCTTGCGATGGTCTGGTGCATGTAAGTATTTGCCATTTCCCTTTTTGATGTTGCTAAATACACGTGGCAGGTTGGAGGAGACAGGATTTACAGACGGTGTGGAGACAGAAAACAGAGAATAGAAATTTGGTACAAATCCTCCATATCAGCCTTGACAAAAGCAAGGGAAATCTACCCCTTTGACAGTGTGGTTTCTCAGAGGGTGGTAATGGAAATGGCAGGCAACACTTCTGAGGCTGAAGCACTGGCCATGGTTCACCCTGTTGTGGTTTAGCCCCAGTCAGGAACCAAGCACCATGCAGCCGCTCGCCCACTCCCCCCACCCCAGTGGGATGGGGGAGAGTATCAGAAGAGCAAAAGCAAGAAAACTCATTAGTTGAGATAAGAACAGTTTAATAATTAAAATAAAATGGTAATAGTAATAGTAATAATAATAATAGTAAAGAAACATAATGAGAGAGAGAAATGAAGCCCGGAAGAAAAAAAAACCAAGTGATGCAACCGCTCACCACCGATGCTGCCGGTCCCTGAGCTGCAATCGCCGCTTCCCCTGGCCAACTCCCCTCAGTTAATATACTGGGCATGACATCATATGATATGGAATATCCCTTTGGTCAGTTTGGATCAGCCGTCTTGGCTGTGCCCCCTCCCCTCCCAGCTTCTTGTACATCCGGCAGAGCATGGGAGGCTGGAAAACTCCTTGACTAGTACAAGCACTACCTAGCAAGAACTAAAACACCAGTATGTTACCAACATTATTTTCATACTAAGTCCAAAACACAGCACCGTACCAGCTACAGTGAAGAAAAATTAACTCTGTTCCAGCTAAAACCATGACATGCCCCTTGGTAGCTGCATCCCTGGCTTCACCGGAGCAGCCAGAGGTAATGCTTCTGCTCCATCAACATCTGGCCTCACAGACCATGGGGCTGGATTTGCTACAACTGCCTCATCCTTCATCATCAACTCACATGCAGAGGAGCTGCCTCTGCAGCCAGCTTGGTGATCTTCAAGGACCTTTCAAGAGGACAATATTGACCAGAGAGTTGTGGGGATGGCTTGGGTCTGCGCTGTTTGCAGTAGAGAAGCAGTGTGTGTCATGAGGGTAGGTGGTCCACCCCAGAAATATTCCCATGACATTTGTCATCTAATTAATATGCCATTTGGGTCCTTACATGTTCAGTATTTCTAGAAACTTGTATTTCAATCAACACTTAATGACTGCATGAATATCGGTCTCACGATTTGCTATCAAAAGCTTTCTATTCTCTACATAGAGGTTCCTAAAAAGATAATGTTTCTTCATCTGATTTGTGGAAAGGTCAAAATGGTATTGCAGAGGATCCTGCTGGTATTCTTTATGTATTCAATATCTGTTTGGAAAACCAAAAAGCATAGACCACAGCTGGCAGGCTAAACAGGAAAACAGATGTTGATACCTGTAAATAAAACAAGCCCTCCATAATTATACCTTAAAGTATTCAATAGTGAAAATCTATTTAAAAATACTAATGTTGCCTGTTTCCCACTCAGTAACCTATAGCAGTGCTCCTACAGTTTATTAACAACATGAGAAAAATAAGAAGCAATTTAGAAGCTTTTATTTTCCTGCTGCTGGAATATCTCCACAGCAAGTGTCCTCACGGTTAGCATAATGATTTGAAATTTGTACATAGCTTTCATCAGCAAATACTTTGTCTGTCCTGTCTTATATATTAACAGATGCTTCCCACTGCAAGTGCTTCGTCCCTGTGCCCTGTCAGCTGGCAATGATTTATATCAGTATGAATAAATACATGCACGTAATTCATCGTATTCTGAATATAATGAAAGATGGTGGTTTTAACATTTAAACAAGCCCACAACTTCCACAGCTTGGTAGTACACAAAGGAGACAAGCTTGCATGCCTGATGTACAGGAAAAGCTGTAAACTCTACATTGCTAAGTTAGACACAGATAAAGTCCACTTACCTGCATTTATCTTTGATGACATGCTGGCTGTGAACATCTGCCTGCCTCCTTGCAGGATGTGCTGGCAGGTGTGGCCATCACGGCTGCTGAAGCCACCTGCCTCTGGTACAGCAACAAAGAAGGTGGCATGTGTACATTTTATGCTGAAAGGTTAATGGGTTTTGCCACCGTGGATCATGTGGCTACGACCACCCTCTTGCGCAGAACAGCCAGCCCCACACACGGCCTCAGAACCAAATTAGCTGCTGCTGTCTGTTGCCTCTTGCAGAGCACATCGTGACATGGCAACAATGGAGAGGAGATTTGAGAACATTCTCTACAGCACTTCTAAGGTTTCCTTACTTGTCCCATATGTGTCTGATGTTCGATGCAGTGGCTACCTGTCCTGGAGGTGACAATATCAGATAGTCCAGTGACACAGCGTCCTTCCATGGAAGTCTCTGGTTACTCCTGCTGGAAGGGCTATAATTTACAGGTAGTCTGGGCTGAGGCTGAATTCAGGAAGAACTTGTGTGGTTTTGTGCTCAAGAAGAAGCTAAGCTGCATGCTGCTCTTCAGGGTGGTCTGTTGAGTACTGCAGACAACTTGATAGGGTCTTATCCACTGCGGGGTGTAGCGATGTCTCAGCTGGTGACCTTCGTCACTGGCAGGGTACTTGACAAGGTGAATCTTTCATCTGATCCATATGTAGGCAATCTTGCTTTTGGACATAATGACCTTTAAAATGTACTACAAAAGAGGCCTTGCCAAAATTTTATAAAGGAATGGAGGAATCTGTGAACTAAACTTGGAAGTAGAGGTCATATATTAATGTAGATGCCATCAGTGTAAGGGCAGGGCATGTGGTATAAGAGAGATGTAGGGAAGTTTGAAATCCTGTTCACTACATTAAAATTACTTTTGCAATCTTCTTAGAATAACATCAAGACACAATAAAGGCTAATTTTAAGTAGATTAAATAAACTAGCAGTCAGATAACTATTTTGGGGAGTTTGCTGTAGAACTGTTATAAAAGGGAAGTGAATGCCTGTGGTGAGGCTTCAGTATCTGATTAAGAATCCTATCAACAGTCATTAAGTCTCTGTCCTTCCTCCCAAGACTAGCAGCTCCTGCTGCTGTGAATTCTGTCCTCAGCCCTTCTTGCAAGCAGTCTGAAGAAACAGGTCAGCCCCTAGATAGGAGTATCTGAGGGAAACCCCAATGCTTTGGTCTGATTCTGGGGTCTCTTACAAAACAGACTACCTCAAGTCAGTTTCCCCATTTTGTTTTTAAATAACAAAATTAGGCAGGTTCCAGTCTCAAAGCTACTTTTGTCAAAGGCAGTATTTGCAAATGCTTTATAGCAAACAGAAATTTCCTTTAGCAGAAGCATCAACAAGCAAATCTTTACCTACAATCACACTGGTCTGTGCAAGTGGTCTCAGCATTAACCACAGAAAAATTTTCTGCTAAAGTTTTCTGCAAACACCCTAGTTTGACTAATTATGAGCACTGCAAGACAAAAATCAATGTATTTTAGAAGTTAATGATCTGCTTCAAAAGTTACACTGCAGACAGCCACCAATAGCCAAACCAGACAACTTGCTACGTTCCTGTAGCAGTCAGAGGTTGCCAATATCTATTTGGCTTCTGTGTCTCTACAGAACAGTTTCTCTCTTGTGAAACTGTGGAGCTTCATGAAGCAGTCCAAATGCATGCACATTATCCCTGTCATATTATGAGCCCTACTGTCACAGCAGGGAGTGCCACTAGAGTCTGAAAATGATGTTGATAAAAAGGCTAGTGGATGCCCAGAGAGGAATTGCGGTAGGTTCCTAGTCCCACGTGAATGTACCATTTATTTATTCAGTGGCATTATGATAGTAGTGTTTTGTCTTCTACTTCTTCCCTAATGATCTCTAATGTGAGGCCTTTTTGACATTCTCTGAGCATTACATTGATGTTTTTCAAACACTAGCTGTGATAACTCTAGATCTTTTCTCCATGAATCATAACAACATATTCAGAGACAATCACTATGCATCACTAGTAAAGACACTCTTTTTTTCAAACCAAAAGCATTAAGTGCCCTTATTGGCACCGAAATTCATCTGTCATATTGCTGTGCAGTTAGTTATTCAGATGAGGTTTTCTCTACCTTAAATGAAACACATTGTAACACATACAGCAAACAAGCCAATACTATGTAGTGTGTACAATGGTACAGACACCATGTAAAACACAGCAGAACCAAAGGTAGGAATTTGCAGTCCCAACAAACATTATAGTCATTCAAATGACTGAATGTTATGTAACCAAAGAAAAAGATATCTTTCTCTCTCTTCTTCTCTCTTTCTCTTTTATTACCTGATGGATTTCTTTCTTTCACAGAATATTCCAGAAGAGGATCTCATATTCAAAAACATCATCGAGTTGTACTCAGTACCATCAAACATCTCAAATTTAATGAGCTGTATTCCTTCAGTTACTTCATATGAACAAAAATTAGAAATAAACCCCTCTCTATTATTTTTACTGTTAGAATATATAAATGGTGTTCATGCTATACTGTATTTGTTAATTAACAACTCTATAAAGTTCTCAGAAAACTGTATCTTACTGAATACTGATAAAAATAGTGTTAATCATAATGGAAATGTTCAAAATATTGTTTTATTGGTTGCACAAATTGTGTGAGGAAACTGCTATCTTGAAAGCAGTAGTTGTCCTAAAATTTAAAGCATTAAAAACTTAAAGCTTAAAATTAAAAAAAATTTAAAATTAAAAATTTAAAGCATTTAAAACAATCAGTCCCAGCAATAACTGAAGGACCTCAGACTGTCACTCCTCTGTCAGCTTCAAGCTGAAATTTTTCATGTTTATGTGGGCACACTGTTTTCAGTCCTAGTAGTAAATAAGCACGTACCTTATGACTTCCTGCTACCATGCAAAATAAAAAGAGAAAAAAATGTCTGGTATTACCTTCTAGGATGTCCTGAGAAAAAGTCAACTGCTATTCCTGTTGCAGCAATACTTAACACTGCTGATTTCTCTTATGCAGGCCATGGTGCCCAGGCACACAGACCAGATATGCAGTCATGGAGATCAAGACAGAGATTAGGATATGCGTTTTCCCCTCTTCTTTTGTTGTACAATGTTTAAATATAGAGAAAAACAAGGTGTTAAATAGGTTAGAATAAATCCCTGATCACGCTCAACATGATGTGTTAGAAGACTCACAATCTCTTTCTCTCTGCTGCCTATCTTGGCTGCCTGGCTTGTGAATTTGCTATTCAATTTTCTTGATTTTTGATCATTTAATTTCTTATGACAACCACTGAGCAGCTCTTTTACCAAATTTGCAACAATGCTGTTCTCAGAAGTCCCAAGGAATTCCAAATCAGGAAGCACTGGAAAATTTCCCTAAAAATTGCATCAGATTCATCTGCTTCTCCCTCAACAGCAGTGCTGGACCTGTGTCTCCTCTCTGGACCACTATCCTGTAGAGGCCCCAGAGTAGAGGCACTGACATCAGGAACCTGACAGCATGTAATCTAATTCTCCTTAAATATTTGCTCAAGCCAGCAGAGGTTATGGATATTCCCACCAAGAGTGACACAGTCTCTGGCTGAATTAATTTCTCAGAAAATGGCAAATGTCCTTTCTGAGTTAGTGCAAGCACACCCAATGTCAGCCATATTGACATGGCACCTCCATACGCAATTGAAATCAAACTCTGTAACCAATAATTATAAATCTGTATTCAAATGTGGGTATTTCAATATGTATTAGGTCCATTAAGTCAACACATAATAGCCTTGTGTTAACAATCTATTTTCCTGCACAGTGAGCTGTGGACACATCCATATGCAGGCTTTTTAAAGTGGAGCAAATATATACAGCTGGGTCAAATATGTACAATGAAAAATACAAAATGAGTAGATCAAACATACGCTAAGTCTGCAACATTGATGCATAAGCTCATTTCAATGGATTAGAAACCAGTGCACAAACACTTTCACTCTCATCCTATTCCTGTTTTGGAGGGCGCTGGCTGTGTAACTCACCGCCTGTGAAAAGTGGAGTGGCACTATTGACCTGTCTGAGCTGCCCTCACCTAAGGATGGTATGATCAGAGAGAGACTGCCCTTCCTCTGGTCCAATGTGCTGGGCTGGATTTTACCTTCTCATGACAGCAGGTGGTGGGTTAGGATCCCACTCTGGAGCAGACACATAATAGTCACAGAGGACCAGAACAGGGCTTCAGATTTAGGAAAACTAAAAATGTGGTTGTGTGGACACATGCAATTTAATCACTTCCTGAAATCTGTAAGGAGGCTGTCACAGGGATGCAGCAAAACCTTCTCCTCAAACTACTAGAAATTTAGTAGATTAGATTACTTCATTCAATCAGATCTTATTGTCAATGAAGCCTGAGTGACAGTTCTTACAGCAGCGCCTATGAGGTCCTTGCAGAGAGGAGATCCTGTTACCTCTGGCCAGTACAAAAGACGCAGTGTTAAAAAATCGGTACCTTCATCATGCCAGGACACCTAAGCACCTTCAACAGGAGACCAGATTTGGCCTACTGTTAGAGCGTGCTCCACCTGATAGTCAGAGAAGACAGGCAGAGGCCCCATATTAAAAGAGAAACATTCTGTTCCGATTTAAATTTCACTGCCCCCATAACTTATTTAATCATTAGGGAACTGTGAGATTACATAAATAGATGCCATTCAGAATCTAAACACTGGAATCACTTTGGTTTGTTCCCTTGTGGCAGAGTACATCTGAAAGGATGATAAGCAAAGATAACGTATCTTGAAATTCCATCCTAACAAACAATAAATTACCCTGCTGAAAGCAGGCTTTCAACGTACAATTCATACAATTTCTCAGCCCAGCACGCAGCCAGATGCCTTGAGGCCAAGCAAGCTACTTTAGAAGCAACGGTAGATGGCAGGTCATGTAAAGGGCCAATAATAAGAGAATCACACAAATCTCTAAAAATAGAAGCAAATTAATTTCATTACAGTTTTATATTCAAAGTTGCAGAAGACTAGGAGTTCTGAAGATAAAGAGCAGTTCTAATAGTCTTCTGTTTACTATCTATCCGAGGACTCTAAAAGAATTGGCCATATAATTAAAACCTTTCAGTGGGGTGAAAAAGCCCAACAGGAAAAATCAGATGCTCAAAAATAAAAAGGTGGCTTCTAAATATAAAATCATACTTCTTGTTACAGCTTTCATAATTAGCTTCTTTGTTAGTTCTTTTAACTCACTTCCTACTGGGATATATTCAGAAAGCCTAGGGCTTCCATTATTTCCATGTCTAGTAGGAAAAAAATATAAAAATTAGGAAGATAAAATAGACACAAAGGATTTGATTTAGACTGCATGAATAAGAAGAAGGGCACAGCTGCATTTCCTTAGGTAATTCTGATATAAATAACTGAAAGCAATTCTCACAATCACAAAAAAGATGAGTTAGTGTTTCAAAAAATGCTTTCTTCCACTGAAAGTTGCTGCTTCTCAGCTAAGAAGCAGTAACTAACTGATTTTGTGTGTCTTCTTAAGACTTATACAGTGGGAAAAAAACAAGATTCACTTAAATCACCTTCAGGCTGACCAATATCATGAAACCCAGAGCTGCAGCAGTAACTCTTCTCGGTAGCTAGCCCAACTAGCACATGGAGGAGGGAAGCTACCATGCTTAAGTAAGAAGAGGTTTTTTTGGTTCACCTCAGAGCATTTTCTTCTGTTTTATCACTACAGTTGTAAAAAAAAAAAAAAAATCTTCTCTTCAAAGTGTATTTTTATTGAGCCCAGAAGGAAGCAATCTCATTGCAGAAGGTAATTTATTTTATTTCTTTTGCACTCTTATTTTGAAATTATGAACCAAACTGTTCATTTAAAACAGGTCAAAATGTTCACACCTTTTTAAAAGTTGTTAAAGTACTCATAGTCTCAGATTCACAAACAGGTTTAGTTAAGTGACATGTGCTGTTCTCAGACAATAAAATATTTGAGTGAAAGATCATCCATGTACAATATCTTCTTGATTGTTCAAACAACATGAAAGAACATTATTGCACAACAATAATTCATGCTATGGTAGGCAGCAGAAGAGGAAAGAGGGGATGAAACTTGACAAACAGGCATTGTATGGAAGCACTCAGGGAAGTCATAAATGATAGGAAAGTCCAGTTCTTCCTGTTCAGTGCAAAAGTCTATGAGCTGGAAAACAATGCAGTTCCTGTCTCCTTCTTGGAGGGGAAATCATTCTGAGAAAGAGGTCAGGAATTAAAGAGGCAGTCACAGGTGAGCACAGCCTCCTTAGGCTTTAAAGAGGAACATGAGCCTTTGTACACTGAGAAGAGAGAGACGGTGAACTATGCTGGAAGAAAGGGCCAAAGGGAACAGCAGGAGTGTTATGATCACAGGCAGTCATGGAGGCACCACACTTCCTGACCCTTTGACAGATTGTAATAGGTGAAGTTTCATCCTGTTGAATCATAATATCTAGATCTATCCTTTACAATCCTTTCATGGGTGTCTGCTCATTATTCAGCATACTAACGTCCTTCTTCATTGATCTACAGGTTGTAAGTTATTACCTCTGTTCTGATCTTACTGTTTGGTCTTCTTCCATTCTGTTTCTAACTATATGATGTATAATGGGACAGTCCTCTGTGTAAAGATTCCTTTCTGCTTGTCATGGAAGTTACTTATCTATCAACTGTATCATGATTTAGTATCATATTTTTAAAATAATAAGATTATGACTACTTTCACCCAAAAAGGAGAAGTTCCTTATATCGGTAACTGTATATGGGCATTACAACAGGCTTTTTCTAACCTCCTAAGAAAGCCAGCATAAAATGGTTTCCATGTACTTTAAGATACCACAGTAGTGTAATTAGGCTGAATATGTGATACACCTTGTCCATGAGAACTTCTGCGCTTCAGCTAGAATACTGATGACATTACAGCAGCATGTTACATACCCATGCTAGGCGTCAGGCACAGCCAAAGCCAACAGCCAGGTGGTGACGCCACGTTCTTGAGTGTACTACCAAGTCTCACACCAGCAACCATGTCTCAGCATGTCAGCAACACTGACATGTAAGGTAATGCAATAGTTATGTGCCTGCCTAACATTAACTTAGGAAAGGAGCAGCTTCTTCTGATACCATCATTTCTAACCAGCTGATGAGGCATGGACAGCTATCTGCATCAGGCTGCGATCCAGCCCAGGCAGAGGCTCTGCAGAGGGTAACCTGCTCCAGAGCTGGAGAAGGAATAAGATGTCTGATCATTCTTCTATTCATTTCCTCTCCCACCAGCTGGCGGGGTGCCACCCTTTTGCAAAATACTCAGTATTAGCAACGGCAAAGCACACAAAAAGCAGAACCATTACTGGGTGCCAAAGAGCGCATCTGAGTTGGTACCTGGGTCTGTTCTGGGAGACTGGTATAGGAGTCATTCTGCTACCAATGCAAAGTTGAACTGTTTTGTTAATTTGTCCTCTTCCTGAGATCTGCAAATCTCAGTTCTGCCTACACCCAGAGCTGGCTCTGTAAAGAATTACTGGTTAGGAGTGGCAGAACTGCTGTACCAGTAATGGGTACCAGGTTTTCCCTTAAGCTCTAAGATGATTGCCTTAACTTAAAGTTACTGTAGATCACATGAGGACAAGATGATGCCTGGATATCTTTTTTGTTCCTTGCTCAAACATTAACCAAATCACCACTTTCCCACCTTCCTAATGAAGGAAGTGAGGCTTGACCTCTGCTGCAGATCCAGCCCAAGGTCTCTAAATGCTCAGTACTCCCAAAAGGCTTTATCCTAATTACGTCTGTTGAAAAGTTCATGCACAGTGAACAGACACTGGCGAGAACATCAGTGTTCAGGAATAATCACACTTTATTCTGAGAACATGGTTGCATTCAAACACATCTATAGTTACATCTGAAACTATATTCTTTCAGACATAGGAAAGGCCATTTCAAGGATAATATTTCTTCCTGAGATTAATTCACCAACATAATCTTTAAAAGCAGATTTCTTTTATATCTTCCATATCAATCAGGAAAAACACGCATTTGTTAAAGCACATCATCCCTCAAACCATAGCAGCTTGATAGCACTCCTCTACGTTGTGTTGTTTGTCATGTTTTAGAGGTGTGATGGTTGTCTGAGTGCTGCCACATCTGCTGATAAAGAAAGATTATACATAGTGGGTTTGGATTTATGTGCAACCACATAAAACATTACTCATAAACTGTCCAGGATGAAGAACCCAAAATAATAGCTCTGATCTTTAAACACACATGAGGAGAGATGGAGCAGAAGTAGCAAAATGGATTGGCATTCATGGGACTGTTCACACCCTCGGAAAGGTCTCCAGCCTCTGCTACTGGTGTCTTTTGGAGAAAACCCAGATGAGTCAAACAGTAATCTGTGTTCCTAGACCAGTAAGCAAGATTTGGAAGAAGCCTAAGGAAGGTATAGTTCAGACCAGATGTAGTTCAAGTGATTTTGATTTCAATGTAAAGACAGCAACTTTAAAAGAATGTTTAGAATAAGGAGGCAGGGAGCCCTTGAACACCTAACTTCTTCCATTGTATTTTTTTCCAGTCAGAAACCAGGTAAACTGAAATTAGGGTGATTGAAATGAAATCTCAACAACATAGTCCTGTGCTTAGGCTTGAGACTAGCAAAAACACAACTCCTATTAACCTGTCTTTGGGTCCCAATAGACTTTAATTCATTCAACTTTTGGCAATGAAGTTTTGGGTAAGACACAGTGCCATATATGCAACTTCTATGTCTGTTTTCATGGGGGTGAAATCAGATTCCAGCAACAACAGACTGACCAGTTAGCAACAGCTAATTCTCCCCCTTCCCCCAAAATGCAAAACTGTCATTATTGATGCCATTAAAGAAATGTTAAATCAGAAGTCACCACGTAAGAATGACCAGCTACTACAGGGCCTATGGGGTGCTATCTAAAATTTAAACTGTATTTAATACTTTAATAAGAGTTGAGGTTGACTCACTACCTCAGAGCCCTCCTCTAAACATCTGCATCCTCTATCTAATGTATCTTTAAGAGGTCTGTATTTTAAGATAATGAAAACTGAATCTGGGGTATTCCCTACATGCTTCACCGGAAAATAATTAGCAACACTCATGGGAAGAATCATAGAAAAGTTGGTAGGAAAGTACCTGTGGAGTTCTCTAGTCCTATCTCCAGCTTACAGCAGGACTATCACCAATGTAAGATCAGTCAGGGCTTTGCCCAGTTGAATCTTGAAAATTTCCAAGGATGAAGATTCACAGCTTCTCTGGGTAACCTGTTCCAGTGATGCACTACCCTTCTAATTAAATGGTTTATCTTAATGTCCAGTTTGGACCTCGTATGCTGCAGTCTGTAGCACTCTCACCTCCTCTGAGTAATCTGCCAGTACCAAGAACATTCTGGCTCCACTGTCTTTGTAATTGCCCTTCAAGTAGTTGTAGGCTGCTATTAAATCTCTCTTTACCCTCCTTTTTGCCAAAGTAAACAATTTCAGCTCCCTAACTACTCCTCACTTTTTGTGGGCTCATGTGCTGACCTCTCAGTAGCTCTCCATCGGACCCTCCAGTTTCTCAACATCTTTGCCAAGCTCAGGTACAGGTGTGGCTTCATCAGGGTCAAGAAAATGTATGACTCCCCTAGGCCTGCTGATCACACTCCCTCTAGTGCTGCCCAGTATGCAGTTCACCTTATCTATAAGGAAAACATTCGGCTGAGTGATATTCAGTTTGGCATCTACTGTAACACCCAGGTTCTTCTGGAAGGGTGGCTGCCCCCACCCTGTACTGACACATGGAGCTACTCAATCACAGGTGTGAAACTTTGAGCTTCTCTTTTTTAAACTTGACAAGATTTCTGTTGGCCCAATTCTCAGTTTTCTCAGGACCTCTCCATACTGAAAGTTCAGCAAGCCACCCACCCTCCTGCCCAGATTAGTAGGATCTGCAAATTTGCTATCTCATCTTTCAAGTCATTGATCAAAAAATTGAACAGTATAGTCCTTGGTATTTTGCTCATTACCAAACACTAACTGGGCACAGAATCACTGATTAACAATTCTTGAATGTTCCTTCTTTGATTTTTAGTTCATTAAGGATTTACTTTTTAGGCAAGAAGGCCCTCTGCTGAGTTTTACAGTCTTCCTGCACAAGACGATAGCTTGTTTCTGACTGCTTAGTACGTTTTCCTTAAAAATTAGCCTGCCATACTGAGGCACCTTTGCACATTATGGCAGCCTCCCAGGTGATTCTCTATAGAAATACCCTACACAAACAGAAGTCTGCTCTCCTGAAGATCAGAGTCCAAACTCCACTGCTCACCATTCTAGCCTTCCTCCAGCTTTTAAGCAATTAATTGCTCTAAATTTTAAAAGGCTATTTTTTTAAAAGAACTTGAGCTTAAGAATAGGCTAAATTCTTCAGTATTGAAGCCACCAGCCGAAGAAGTATTGGGTCCCAAAATCCAGAAACTTTGACAGAGTTCCAAGCCAGATATAGATGCAATTTCACAAACTCATCTCTTTCATGAAATATTTCTCCACTTACAGCTAACAGAAATTTCCAGACCTACACTGAATGAAACCTACTGCAAACCCGTGATACCCTGCCTCTACGCCTTTGAGCCGGAACAACTTTCACACAGACCTGTCCTCTCTCCTGGTAAGCCCCCAGATACAGGCAGTGAATAAACTGCAGCTCATCTGAATTGTTCAGACAGGTCACATGCTGCCGCTCTTTGCCAAGTGCTCTGTGTTCCTTCTCTTATCATCTGTGTAAGTGCCATGTAAATAAGGCCCATATATGAATATCACAGGAGATAGTCTGGTCAAGTGCCAGAAACACAACCACAACTCTTCATGTGCCAGAGGGAATGACAAACTACAGCTCTAGAATTCCTCCACAAGAGATTACATTGCTTGCCTTCCTGAAATCAATTTTTAAAGAAATTGCAGTTTCAAGTGGTTTTCAAATGGCACTGCAACCACCTCAGTTAACACTGTAGACTTTAAATGATCCCTTCTTCCCCACGTAAACCACGTGGTACAGAAACTCAACGTGACTCATATCACAGTGTGATATGCTAATACAGTTTCATTTTAAAATACAGCCAAAATTCCTGCTCGTATAAAACCTACTACAGTTCTTCCTATAAGAATAAATTCTTTCCCTCGGAATCTGTTAGATGAATGCCACCTACAGATATGTGTCTTTATGCTACTCAAAGTAAGAAGGGGGGGAGGAGAGATTAGAATTCCATCTATCCACAAAGCAATCATTTATACTATTGAAAAACCTTGAAGATTTATGCAAAAGGCCAATGTAATGGTGTTAGTTTTAGAAATATATTTAACACATTTATCTGTCTTCGATTTGTACTTAAGATTGAAAAGATTGTGCAAACAATGTTTTTTAAGAGGATGTATTTAGCCTGTTGCAATAGCAAATGAGCCATAAAGCTCATAAAGCTGGGTGGGAACATCCAAGGAAATCTTAGGGAACTGACTTTACTGCCTTCCTTCATTATATACCAACTTAACAAAATACTGGAGATGCGACAGTTATGGGAACAAGGGGGAGCATGGCTGAAGGTAGGCATCACAGAATCCTGGGTTGGAAGGGACCTCAGGGATCATCTAGTCCAACCTTTCTAGGAAGAGCACACTCTAGACAAGATGGCCCAGCACGCTGTCCAGACGACTCTTAAAGGTGTCATGGCCAAGTCAACCACTTCCCTGGGGAGATCGCTAACATAAAACCCATTTGGGTTGTTGGAAAGGTCTAACCTAGTCCCAACACAGATATTAAAAATGTGTAAGACAAGAAACAGTCTTGGAAACAGCAGCGATGACTCCTTTCTTTGTGTTACAAGAGGAGCCACAGTGTTTTGAAAGGCTTTATGGTTTTACAGAATAGAATAGAATAGGATAGAATAGAATAGAATAGAATAGAATAGAATAGAATAGAATAGAATAGAATAGAATAGAATAGAATAGAATAGAATAGAATAGAATAGTTGTCTATACAGACAACAGCCTGGAGATACCTTAAATGTAACACACGCCACATGGGAGGAGAACCCTTAAATATCTAAAAATATCTCCAGCTAGAGATGTCTTGTATCTGAGAGGAACATAGAACTAAATACAGAGGTTGGTTTTGTCATTTCATTAGGCTGAAAAAACCACTTTATTCGGATGCTCCTGCAGTAGTTTAGTTTCTCAGAAAGAGGTTGTTTTCATTGAAACTAAGAAGCTACAAGGCCACAGGTGGACACCGTCTTATTGATCCAGCTGTACCAAAAAAAAAGAGGTCATTGTCCTTAATTTTTCACCACTGTCAGCGGTTCCTTACCATCAACTCTCTGCCTCAGGCAGTCACCCCATTGAGGTGACAGTTCAGTCACTGTAATTAGTTTCGGGTAAAAGTGAAGGTAACTTGAGCCTAATTCTGCCTGAAGGATGATGTCAGGGTGTACTCGAATGAACCAGAGCCAGCAGAACGAAGAAGTATTTCTATTAATTGAGCACTAAGGAGCACCAGGGGCCATTACCTCTCTTGTCAAAGAGTCCTATCCAGAGGAGAACCTCTGCCAAAACTCAGGAACGGGCACTGTGATCTGCGGCCAGCAGAGTGGCATCTCTCTGGCTTCATATCTTTAATTGCCTCCTGCAGCTTTCTCCCTTTCGTTCAGCCACGCACGGCACAGCCGAAGAGACTCAGGCTTTTGTAGAAAACTGTAACAGCAGTTGCCTACTACGTTCTGCAGGTGGCAGTAGAAAACCCTGCAAACTTCTTAATTAATGAAAACAGGACTAATAGAGCAGTAATTGTACCTCAAAACCTTTCTGCAGGGATTCTGGCAACAACTGTCTTCATTCCATGTCCTGATTAGATGTCTAACTGATGCTTTCTTTCATTCCTAGCTGTGTTCTAAAACCCTGCTCAGGTCTGCATATGTTACGTGGTAGTCAAGACAGTTTTTTAGAACTTCCCAAAGAATAAGACCAAAGAATAATTTATCATAGATAGTCATGAGTAGTAAAAACAAGTATCAGAAAGTGTTATTTTTATTATAATATGTACAGAAAAAATTACTTTTCACAGAGAAAAAAGAATAGTTTTACAGCTGCTTACTCAAATTACCTGATGTAAAGCAGAATGTGTTTTGACTTAGGCTTCCAGCCACACTCATAATCTTAATTTTGAAACTCCAGGTTAATTTTCACCTGTTGTCGTGAACTCTTGAACAGAATAAACATTTGTTGAACATACTTGACACTTCTGTGCTCTTTTTTGGTCTTTTTCCTACCTCTAAACACAGTTATTGTACCTGATGATACATCTTTCCTCTGTATCTCCCAATTTATGATGCCTTATAATGTAAAGAACTTGTACTGTTTAATTGTTTACTGCTCAAAATCCTTGTTATTAAATAGATTCCCCTTTTTTGTTACAACTCTTTCTGTCTTTATTGAGTACCCATCATTCAAAGAAAACTTCATCTTGTATCAACTAGGATTCATAACACTCCCAGAAGTTCAGTTATGAACATTTTACAAGGAGTCAGTTGGAGCACCATGAAACAAGATAATTTGCCACAGGATCATACAGCAAGCTGTCTCAGAGCTAAGAAAGGATCTAAGCCTCCTGATTTACCAGACCTGGGTTCAGGATTTTTCCAAGTCTCATTAGCTGCTGCTGTGGGGATTTTCACCCTTTTCTACACTGTAGGGCACATTTGCTTCTTAATATCATCTAGGAGATACAATTATCTTGTTTGCACAGAAGTCTAAGATATCACTGATGATCTCTCCTCCTTTCTTGTGACTTACCATTTGGCTTTTAGTCTTCTACAACATATCAAAAGTTTGTTAGAGAGTGCTAGGAAGTAGTAGTACTTGCTAGGGCTTTGTAGGCTCCCACAGACACTGTGTATGAACTACAGGCATTTCCTAAATTTAGGGTCTGCTGAATGGTTTCCCATGATTTCGGGGAACTCATGGTTAAGGTGGTTCCTTCCAGTTTTATGTTCCTGTAAGTTTTACCTCTATATTTGCTAGAAAAAGCTCCTACTCCAAGATCTTAATTCATATAGACATTCTGCTAGGTCCATCCCCTCACCCCCTGCTTAGTACATTCTTAACATTAAATATATTCTTAAGTCCCACTAGTTTCTAAGTGATTGAACTGGCTGGATATTTTGAACAGGAGTCAAAGCTTTTTTATATAAAATGAACACATTTCTTCCATTATGTGTAGCTTTTTCCATCCTGATTTGTCCATGTAATGAGCCACTGCAACTTGTAAAGTGCACAACAAATTAATATGGGTAGGAAATGTACGATTAAGATGTTATACTCAGGAAGACTATGCTCCTCCTCCTCACATGTTTTCACTTCTGCATTTGAATTTCTTTCCAAATGATCAAACATTGCCATCTACTACAGTTGGTCTAAGACTTCGATTGATATTGCCTCTTTACCTCACTTTAGTTGGTATGCCTTTCTCCTCTGCTGTAAATAAGATAACTGTATCATCACTATTGTGAAAGACCCACTGAGCAACGATCGTCACTGTTCCAAATCACATTTGCTTTCTGCATTTTTTATGGAAATGCACACATTCAAATGCAGGCTTTCAAGACCCTCTATTTATGAAATGGTCTATAATCCAAACTCTTCTTAGGTTAATCCTTCTTGACTTTTTCCTTCCAAGCCTCTTCTGCCATAAGACATTAACTGCATCTGTGTGGGGAAAAGAGAGAACTTTCTAATCATCATTCAAAGCAGTGAAGCTGTGCAGTAGGAAACCGATGTTCCCAAATGATTTAACATTTTACTTTCTTCTTTGCCCTTAATTCATTTATCTTACCCTCTTCTTTCCTTTTTGCTCTGTGTTTATCATACTTCATCATCATATCCTATTTTAAATTAAAATCTTTGTACAAAGTTTTCTATGAATTTTTGGAACTCAGCACACGGATCCACTACTGATACAGTCTAGAAAACAGATGGCAGTTAAGGCTGAAAATAGTTTAATATCCACCACTATAGACATCATGATCTGCCCAAAGTTGGTGACTGTACCACTTCACTGTGCATCCACGCAGTTGCCCTAAGCTAGAAAGGCAAGAGAGAATCTCAGTCTTCATTTTTAAAGCATTTATCTTGTGCACTTTTCCCATAAAATTATATCACTATAACCAAAGGAAGGTGGCAATGACGCCTAACAGGAATAAGTGTACAGACCTGCAATTCTGCAACAGATTCCTGCTAGTACTGACAAGAGTCATCTGCACTATATGCAGGTTTTAAATGGGTGGGATTTCAATATATAAAAGGGGTTTATAAGAAAGACAGAAAAAAGCTTTTACCAGGTCCTGTAGTGACAGGACAAGGGGCAATGGTTTTAAACTGAAACAGATTGGATGTGAAGAAGAAATCTTTTACGATGATGGTGACGAGACAGTGGACCGTGTTGCGCAGAGAAGCTGTGGATGTCCCATCCCTGGGGCAGGTTGGATGGGGTTTTCAGCAACCTGATTTAGTGAAAGATGCCCCTGCTCGTTGCATGGGGGGCTGGACTAGATGATCTTTAAAGGTCCCTTCCAACTCTTCCAATCCAAACCATTCTATAGTTCTATGGTTTTATGAAATCGGGGTTACATTCAGGATTAAGAGCTGGGCTGGAAGAAAGTGATGAGTCAGGCTAATGCAGACAATCAGAAAGGGATATCTGGATGAAGGAGTTGTTGCTGCCACTGTGGGTCATCAGGCTAGATTTCCAGTTCAGTGAGCGTGTAAGTCATTCAATTAGCTTTAGGGTTTGGCAGTGGGCTGACTGTAAGCCTATTTCAGAAGGCTTGCTAAGGCTTTTTGGTTTGGAGCAAGCAGAGGTCCGCTGAATTTTAGGTTAGGGTTAGAGCAAATCTCAGTGTTCGTTGATCAAGGAAAAAAACACTCAGATCCAGGGTAGGCTACAGTGTTGTGCCTTGTGTTATAATCGATACTGTTCTAGACTCTCTCAGCTTTGGGTAGGTAAAGGTCACTGTGCTTTGGCTACCATTAGGATCAGGGTGATTGAAAACAGGCTGGTAGAGGATTTACAGAGCTTGTAACATCTAGCCTTAAAAAGGACTCGTGGATAGCCTAAAAAGAGCTTCAACTTTGTCTTGCTATGACTCAGTTTGGTCAGTCCACAGGTTTTCTCGTTCTATAAAACTCCCGTGACTTGACAGCATGGTTCACCCACCCACCTACCACCCAGTCACACGACATGGCTGCACAGCTCCCCGCAGAAGGCCGCTGCTGGTCTGGACCACTGCTCTCACGTGCCCTGAGGCACAGAGCCCCCGGGCACCGATGATGGGAGCTTCAGCCCAAACTGGGACTGCATATATCGAATGCTAAAGGTGACATGTATTTATGAATGTTCCACTGATGGAAATTTTTTGGCTGAACCAATCTTGAGTGCGTATTGATTCTGTGTTTTCGAAAGGCTTTGGAAGCCTCGGGAGGTGGAGCAGGAGGATGAGCAGATCAAGCCGGGCGACCGTGGGAGGAGGAGGAGGCCGGGAGCGCTCAGCTCCCGCCTACAGGCGCCGAGCCGCCACCGGACCGGCGTCTTCATGCATCCACCGGGTACCTGAGGCTGTAACGGCCATGCTCGGGGCGGACTGTCGGGGCAAGACATGGTACGGGAGGCTCTGGGCCCTTTCACTGGGGGACGGAGCCCAGGGCGGCGGGCGGGGGCCCCTCCCGCCCTAGCGGGCGCGGCTCAGGGCGCCTCCGCCTCACGGCGCCCCCCGCCGGGGCCTCCGCCCGCGCCGGGCGGGATGCGGGCCGCTCGCAAGCGGCTCTGCTCCGCCTTGGTCGTCGCTTACGGCCTCTTCTCTCTCTACGCGGCCTAC
The DNA here is from genome assembly GCF_949628215.1 of Phalacrocorax aristotelis. Classification (NCBI taxonomy): domain Eukaryota; kingdom Metazoa; phylum Chordata; class Aves; order Suliformes; family Phalacrocoracidae; genus Phalacrocorax; species Phalacrocorax aristotelis. The sequence goes on along the minus strand of NC_134276.1, from coordinate 181,704,697 downwards.
ACCGTCTTCCTGCGGCCCCGCCGCCCGGCCGCCCCCCGCCCGCCTCACCGGGACCGCCGCCCCCTGCGAGGTGAGAGCGGCGGCGGGGCTGCAGGGCGGGCCGGCCGGCCCGGCGGCGACCGGCGGCCCAGCCCGCGGGGACGGGGCGCGGCGGGTTCGGGGCGGACCGGCGCCGTTTGTCCGCGCTTGCCTGCGCCGGAGAGGCCTCGGCGCCCCGGGCGTGGGGGAGCGGCGGCGCCTCCCCGCGTCGTTGTCCCCGGCCTGGAAGGCCCGGGCCCGGCCGCGGGCAGCGCTCCGCCTCCCAGCGCCTCTGCTCGGGAGCGCCGCCGTAGCGGGCAGGACCCGGAGGAAGCCCGTCAGGGAGCGGGGCCAGGGCCGAGGCTCCCCCCAGCCCCGCCGCCGCCGGCCATTTGCTCGGTGGGTTGTGAGGCATCGGGCGGCGGGCCGGGCGGCGGGGGAGGCGTTGTGCCCGACCCGGGGCGGTGGGTACTGCTTGGGATTTTGAATTCAGGAAAATTCCTCGGTTTTCTAAACGTATAAATCTGTTGGTTTTGTGTAAAGTATGCTTTCGTGTTTCTTAGATCGTGTCGCCTTGGGAAATGAAGAGTGGAATCCGTGGGAAGGGGACGAGAGAAATGAGCTGGTTGCTTCTCAGCAGAGATACGAAGCTAATCTTAAGGCGATAAAAAATGCAAGATCTCACCTAGAACAAACCAGTCTTAGAGTACAGATTTGGGGCAAAGCAGCAATTGGTAAGCAGATGTAATCAATATCTGTTAATCACTTAATCTTTCTGATACGGTGCTTTTCTCTGCTTTTTTTCTTTTAATGACTGAAATTTATGCGTATGTTTAAATAATACCAATATCTGTACGCGAAGAGCATTAAGGAAGTGGTAGTTGTTACTCAAAATTAAGTTAATACCAGTGTAAGAGCAGTTAGACTCCAGTTTCTTTGTATCAGTTCAAATGGCAGAGAAACACAGTTACTTTTTGAATCCAGTCTAGCTTACATTACAGCACAAGGACAGGCCTCCTACTTGGCTATAACAGAATATTTATTTTTGTCACATTTGCACTTTGTGAAATAAAGCAGCGCACAGTGAGAAATAAGGCATATTCTGTACTGCAGTACTACTGCTACTGATGAGCTTGGAAATCCTTCTGTTGTAGAAGACACCAAGTCTCTACATAAACTGGGGACCAAGGTCCTCTCAAGCCCTTTAACTACTGCTGAAGACATCACTGTTCTTTCAGCTTTTTTGCAAATGTAAGCTTTCTAGCTTCAGTTGAGGTTTCATGTAGCATTGTAGAATCCATTGGTATATTACATGGTGGTGCATTCTATCACAAAAATTTGATGTGTTTCACAAAAGCTTAAGAGAACAATGCCTGTTGTAAAAATACTGATTAATATTTGCTCATTTTTGTGGTAGGTGTACTGGAAAGAGATGCTTAACATACATAATAGTGTGGTGTATCTTCAGTTACTGATATTTTGAAGAAGAATCTTTTTAAATGCCCCAATATGTGAAAAATTCATCTTAACTAATTCCAAGTCATACGGAATTTGGGAAACAATGTCCATATGGTACAGGAATCAGTGACATTTTTTTTCCCCAGGTTGTTATGTTATGCTTTTTCATTTCCCAGAAATGCTTTTACTTCATTTGCTGGGAGTGTAGAGAGTAGGCAAGATCCATGCATTCAAATTCTCCATCATATCTTCATTTATGTAGGTCTTTACCTTTGGCAACATATTTTTGGAGCGTACCTTCAGCCAGCTGATGTGACTGCACAGTGGAGAGAAGGAAGCCAAAAAGCAGGGAAAACATATTTCAGGTAGTAGCTGCATGATGTTGACTTCAGTTGCGTTAACATTAACAAATGATGACGTGATAAGATGCACAGGTGCATTATTTTTTCAATCGAAGAGTTGCAGTTATTTTAATACCAGTTGCAAATACTATAATTTTGTTATGTTTTGATAACTTTTTTTTTGTTATGTTTTGAATATGCACACAACTTCTCATTCAAAATTATCCCAAGGAACGGTTACATTTATTCATGGAAACACATACTTGATAAAACTAGCAAATTCTAGCCCAAATGCATTGCTATTAAAAAATAGGAAACTAGGGAGCAGTTTCATCTGTTGTTTTATGAAAAAACTGTGGAAAGACTTACAAATGCTGAGAGGGAAGACAGCCAAGAGGCTTCAGGACGGGGGGAAATAGAACCCTGAGAAAAGTTTAAGAACTGGTGTTAGGGGCTGACAGTTGACTGAAAGCAGTTTGGGGTTGTGAGGCAGGAAGGTGTCCCCTGCTGTTTGGTTTCTGTTGTATTCAGGGAAAAGGGACTTCACTTGTTCATTCATAAATAGGATTCTATCAAAATCATAATTTGTTTCTATTTATGACAAAAACAATCCGTGAGACCTAGCATCTAGTTAACTACTTGATTTGCAAAGCAAAACTTTGTATGTAAATGAAGATGACACTTGAAGCATTGTTTGCTTTAAAAATGGATTTTGATTTGTGATGATGCATGTTTTAAAACTGTTGTCAAACGTTTTAGATTATTTAGCAAATGATACAGAACTTTTCTCAAAGGTCCTATTTAATACCATTTTTAAGGCTTTCTGTGAAGATACAGTGAAAGCTGAAGGATTTTTAATGTTTAGCCAGTTTGCCAGTCTGCAGTAGTAGCTCTCCTACATTGTTTAGTCACTTGCAGCAGGACCCACCTGTTAAAAAAATTTTCTTTAAAAGCATAAATGACACAAGTGAATTTAACTTCTGAAAAATCTGCTGCTTTAGAAAGGTGTTTTCTCCTGGCACAATAAGACAGGGAGTTCTAGTTGAAATTTGCAGGTAACGTTTGAAGGAAATATGTGATTGTGAATTGAAAGGGTTTTTTTAAGTGATCACAAAAGTTTTATCATTTTGAATTGTTTATCAGTATACCTGACTGTACATGGTACAGGCCATAGAATCTTTTCAGTAATGCCTACATCACATTCACAAGTGATTAAAAAATGTGTTCTGGAAAGACACGTAGGCTTGATTTAAACATAGCAATTATTAAAGAGTCTGTTTGACATCTAAGGAAATGGGCAAAATGACATGCTCTTTAAAAAAAATATAGTTGTATTCCTTGTCTGCAAACATAACTTGATCCTACAAGATAAGGGAATCAACTATGAATGAAGCTACTGCATCTTGGTAGTTTCCTTGACAGAGCAACAGAGCTTTTCCATTCATGGATTTGGAGAAAGGATACAATGCTTTCTTTGAATGTGGAGCAGTACCTGAAGTGTTACCTCAGAGGGAGGAGGCTTTTTTGTTTCTGGAATTAAAATCTCAGAAGCTATAGAAATCAATGACACTCTACCGGATAGATTGTCTTCTTGGTATGGATGTGAGGATTTTTTTTCAAGCCCTTGCTTTTCACGTTTATAGTGTGAAAATTTGCTGCACTTAATGAGCCTGTCACTTGCCTGATTATGGTTATTTTTCTCTCTGGTGTGCCTCTTTCGGATGAGCAATAACCTCACATGGTTCCTTAGGGTATGCATCTCTCAAATGCTAATATAGAAGTCTTTCTTTAAATATCTTCTTATTATGTTTAGAGGAACCAGGGATACTAGAGTCTTTATTTTAACCAACTTGGATGCTAGATTCTATAAAAATATAAAGTTTACGTTTGGTGCCAACATAATAGGTTAAAATTTGGCAGGCTAGTAGGAAATTGTGCAAAGTATAGAAAATATGGAAATATAACTGTTATTTTAATGATTAGGATTCTGAAATGAAATAGCTGAAGTTCTTTTTGGTAGTACAAATGTTATTTTGGGTTTTTTTGTGAGGAATAATTAGTCCATCATTTTGGCTGTTCACTGGTTATAAGATTTTCTAGAATTGTTGCCTTTTTTGCCTGGCTGAGGTAAATTATCTCCATTTGATTACTAGATGAGGCTAGAGGGAACTAGCTGAGGTGACATATTTGGAGAATACGTGCTGCTGTGCAGTTTTTTGTGGTAAGTCTAATGATTGTTAAAACATAGAGCTCTCATTAATGTTTTTAAAGAATATAAAATCTAAAGATACAAAAATGCCAAAATATCACTTGAACACAGTTGCACGAATAAGCCCATTTTGTATATTTATGATGGAGAATACACATATTTGATATAGGTTTTGATGGCTTCAGGTTTTTACTAAAGAAGTTGCCTAAAGAATACTGAAAGCATCAACTTCTGCATGAAATGTAGAGACATTTATTTAAAGATATGGGTGAAGAAGGAACTCCACAGCTGTGGATTTTAGTGATACGTCGGTTGCATTCACACAAGAAGCAGGAGAACAGAGACTTTCCTTGGCCTGAAGCAATTCACATCCTTCTCTCCTATCATCTAGGAGGATGTTGTAGAGCAGGGGAGTACCAAACTTCTTACCTCTCACCATTAAGTAGGAGTATTCCTAAATTTCTGTTCCACTGGAGTCTCTGTTTTAACATTCCCCCTGCCTTCCTCCAGTTCAGAAGTTCTTCAGTCCCATTCTCCCATCCTCCTTATGCAAATTGCAACCATCTTGATTCATGGCAGAATGAAAGCATATTGGTCAACAAAGTTAACAAGCAAAGATTCCTTTACCTGCCAAAGGATTCCGCCAAGGGTAGCATGTGGCAATTTATGTCTTAATAGGCCTTTGGTGAAGTGCTTTCTGAAAATCCAAACACAGTGTCTACTGGATCCCCTTTATCTGTATGCTTACTGACACACTCATAGATCTCCATCGGATTAGTGAGACAGGATTACTCATTCCCAGAAGTGTCTAGCCACATATGTAATCAGTGATCATATCTTTTGATAAGATGCAGTGCTAGTATTTATTACAGACTCTTGCAGAGAGGGAAGTCCTGCTTCTCTGCTCCAGAGTCCTCTCAAGGTGTTCTTGAGGATGGGAGTGACGCTGGCAGACCCCTTCTCATCAGGCACAGTGTCACTTCACAAATGACAGCTGCATACCTTTGCCAGCAGTTCTGCGGTTTTCATATTTGCATTCCTTGAGAACTCTCAAGTGAACGCCATCCAGGCCCAAATTCTCCATTTGATATAACACTTGTGGTGTTTTACCTTGTATTTCTTGCTGAAGAGAGAGTTAGGTGTGGGAATCTTCTTTGCTATGGCTTTGCCACCCCTTTTAAAACCCTTTTTAAACTGTTGTCATCTGTAGTCTCTCCAGTTCTGTACTTGTCTTTTTGGTATGCTTTTTATATTGGCATTATACTGGTTTTATTTTGGTTTTCATATATTTAAAGAACCTTTACCTATCAGCCAGAACATCCTTTTACAAGGTGCTTTTCAAATTACTTTTTAGCCTTAATACTCTGTTTGCATTTTGTCAGTGTGGGGGGCATGTATTGTTGTTTCCTTTTTGGATTGAGGCACACAGCATGCCTGGGCTTCTTATACAGTGTTTTTGAACAGCCTAGAAGCTGCTTGCAAGATTCTCTGAAAGGAGTAGCCCAAATAACAAGTTCTTTTCTTTATTGTCTCATTTTTAAGTAATTCCTTTATAGCATATCGAGTATCTTTATGCTGGATATATTTGGTATGTTCTCTCCTGCTGCAGTATTAAACTTAATCGTATTGCTATTACAGAGTAGTAGCTGTCTGACTAACACCTTGGAATTCGGTCTGCAAGACCCAGTCTGGAATAGCATCCTTTTGAATGGGTTCTAAGACTAATAAGGAAAAAACCAAGTCATTTCTTGAGTCCACAAATGTAATCTCCACATACCATCCTGATGAGGCATTGATCTAGCCTACATGTGAGCAGTGAAAATCTCTTAGTACTGATGTACAACCTTAACACTGTGTTTCTGTTATTCAAGTGTGGGATTTCCATTGTGTTTCTTTTTTTCCCCACTGTAATTTCATGCTGTTAAACTTCATATTTTCCTAGACACAGGTCACTGCTTTCCCACCTGTACATCCTGTTATTCCTTTATGGTTGATAACCTCAAAGCACTGTGTCCATAGAGACAACCCTTTTCCCCAGGTCTCTTTTACAAGGTGATGATTGGATCAGCTACATATCCCGTTCACTATTTTAGGCATTCTGATGCTCAAGGTGTTCTCTCTTTTGAACGGCAGTGATCTTTTCTCATTTTCTCTTAAACTTTGGATTTAAGTCTTGACCTGACTTATGTTCGATCTAATAAATGTCTTGATTCCAAGTCTCATGAATCTTGGCTCCAAAATATGCCACTCCCACTGAGCTAGCAGCATGTCAGCTTAACTCAGAACTTGCTTGCCTAAGGTCAGTCTGCTTCAGATATCTTCAGTAGTTTTTACAGCTTTTGCTGTGAATTTTCTTTTCCTTATGAGGCATGCTTGAACTGAAACTAGCTGTCAATCTCAGCACTTCATGAGTTAAAACTCATGCTCATTCTAAATGAAATTTAGCTGGTAGCTGAAAAATTGCAGTAATGCAGAAGACCTAGAAAACTAGCGTTTCACTGACTTCTGAAAAAAAGAATTGCTAGGTTTTTTGACCTCGGTGTTTTCCCAAGCTCTGTAATCACTAATCCTTTGAGTTCAGTCAATAGTCTGAACACAGTTAACACAGCAGTTAACTGAAGAGCAAGAGCTGGCAAACACTGGTTTGCTTCACTGCAGTTCATAGATGGCTGTTGTCAGATACTTGTAAATGATCAGTGATGTAATGATTTTGGTACGTGATTGAAATTCCTGTTACATAAATACATTCTGCAAGATCTAGAAATGCAATTTTCTACCTAAATCGTTTCTGCTAACCCGCTCATATCAAAGCCTCAAGTTTGACCTGGGTCACACAAGCAATTTAAGCTTACGTTTAGATATATACCTCTTGTGTTATGGATTCTACTCAGTTTCAGATGATGCAGTGTTTTTTTCATCTAACCTTAACTTTAAATTACAGAGAATAGTAGTAAGCCAGAGCAACCAATTGTCCCTTGTAATGATACCTGGTTTGGTATATACTCTTACAGATTTTTGGGAGGGCTTCTCTCTTGTTCTAATACTGTATTCATTGGTTATTACTGGAATTAATAAAAAGTTTCACCTTCAGTGAACATCAAAGCTTGTTCTTCTTTTAAAGTTGATTGATTTACCCACGTTTTGATGTTTTAATATGGTAGTAGTTCTGATTTATTGACAAAATACCTTATTTTAATTTAAGTCTAAATTGCCTTCTTTTTCCTGAATGAAGATGAAGGCAGCTTTATTCCTGTGTCACTGTAGATACTAACAACACAAATGGTTACAGTTGCATGGTTACTTTGCAGTATATTGCATTTGCTTTATTGCAGAAAAAAAATATCTCTGGAGTACAGTCTGTGTAGTAAGGATGTTTAGAAGATGAAGGTCAATAATTTGTTTTAAGGGTGTTTACTGTTTGTATTTTGGTTTTCACAGCTTCATCACTGGTCCATCTGTAGTTCCTGGCTACTTCTCAGTCGAAGCTGAAAACGTCGTGCTAGTTCTGAATGGAAGAGAAAAGGCAAAGATCACTTACGCCACTCAGTGGCTGCATTACGCACAAACGTTAGTTCAGACTCACAAAATACAGCGTGTAGCGGTTGTGCTGCTTGGAAGTGAGCAGTGCAACAACGAATGGATTCAACCATACCTGAAAAGACATGGAGGATTTGTAAATCTACTCTTTGTTACATATGACTATGCGTTGGTAAACGAAGAAGACATTTTCCAGTGGCCTTTAGGAGTCGCTACGTAAGTGCTATAGACAAAAATTACAATTGAAACTTAATTGTTACGCATGAGGTATGGATGTCTGAATGTTACTGCTGATACCCAAAACAATTAGAGTAAGTAAACTGTAGAACATGATCCTATTAATGATTTTCTAAATCAAGCATTGGAATCTTTGGAAATTGCATTTAGGAATAAAAATTAGAGGAAAAGAATGCTAGGGTTTAGGGAGCTTTACAAAAAAATAAACCTGTGTCTGGTGGGGTTTTCTGTTTGTTTATTTTTTCTTCAGTAGATTTGCTCTTGAGATTTAGCATAACTGCTCATGTACACAGTGACACAGGATTTTCAAACATTTATGTAATTAGGTTCCAACTACTGCTTGTTTAGGAAAGGAAAGGGGGATGGTACTGGTGGTACTTTTTTAACCCCTGTTGTGGTTTTCAAAAGGAAATTGTATGCTTCACATTTGGAATTAGTATACTATAGTAACACAGTAATGTAGTCTGGCTTAACTCCTTGCTCACAAAAGCATTTTTGTTGTACTTACTGCTCCAACTTTTTATGTGGGGTAGATAAAGGTTTGGTTGTTAGATGTAATTTTTGCCAGCTTACCCCTTATTAACAGAGTTAATAGTCTTTTAACTACTTATCATGGTAGTATAAAATGAAAAGAATACAGAACTATTTTCATATCTTGTGTTGAATTTGAATTCAATATCCTGTATTGAGCCAGTTGGCAAACTGTATGGAGGTTTTATCCATAGCTTGAACTTGCTCACAGTATCATTGAAATACACTACATTTGGATTCTTGATGGTGTCAGAGAATTGATGGCATTAGAACTTCCTAATCAAAAAGAAGTTGAGTTTTGAGATGCCAAGGTTAAGGTGACAGATAACAGAAAGCAACAACAGTTACAACAGTAAACCAGGGTGCAAAACTGGGTGGAAAAAGATAAGTCAGGTACCAGAGTAGTGTTTTGCAGCCCTTGCACACCAACATCTGTAAAAATTGTGGTTAAAGGTATGCAAGTGTGCCACATTTCCCCAGTGAAGAGGGAAAGTAAAGACATAGAATCCTGCAAAGATATTTGTCATGAAGAAAAAATGGTTTTCTGAAAGTAAATTAATATTAATCACGTAGAACTAGGAAAGGCCTGTTCCATCAAAATTTGGGAAGGTGAAGAAAGTGAATATGTCTTCAGAGGACCATTAGTAGCAATGAAGAAATCGTGAAATAAAGTAGAGGCTACCTTTGGAACCAGTAAAAAATTGGGTATAGTTTTTCTTACAAAAAAAAAAAGAAACAGGGAAGTAGAACAGTGATCCATCAAAAATAATAACATTAGAAGGAATATCTGTCTTAATTTGAGAATGCAAAGAAGCAGAAACTTTTTTAACATTCATCTGTTCCAGAAAAAATATTAACTTTATACAATGAGAAAAGTTAGTGCCAGCCCTTCAGCTGAAGCAGTGTTTCACTAGCTGTCATGCTGACATAAGTGATGTAAGATTTGAGGAATCAGTCAAAAAAAAAAGAAAATGCCTGATGTGGTGAAAACATGTCTAAAAGGACGGCATTCGGCTTACATTGGATCCCAGGACTTTGCATTGGTTTTGTTAAGTCCAAAAAGACAAGTTAAATAGCTTGACGACAAGCTATTTCGTAGCCAAAAGGTTAGATTAATGAAGTCCACCCAGACCAAAGTGACATTTTCCTTTGAGAGGTTACCAGTGGTATTTGCAGTTGATAAGCATGCCCAGAGTTTAGCTGAGGCTTAAACTCCGTAGTTATCATTAACGTGTCCATTTCAGTCAAAACTAGTGGTTGCGTCAAGAACAACTGCTTTTGAAAAAGCATGTTTCTCAAGGACATTTTGTAGCATGCACACATAATATCTTTGATGTCAAAAGAAAACATGAGTATTCTGGAATGTCTCTGAAGAGTGTGGTGGGGACAAAGGGAATAAAGACCAACATTTAGGACAGGACTTGCACTGGTTTGCTTGTCTGTGGTCTGTCTGTGGTTGTAGATGTGGATTGGCAACAAATAGCTGGTTTTAGTCTTAGAATCTGCTGCAGTAAAGATTAAATGGTGCAAAATGTTTTTTCTTTGACATAGAACATATTGTTATCTAATGTATATATTGTTTTTACAGCTACAGAAATTTTCCGGTTGTAGAACCCAGCTGGTCAATGCTACATGATCCAAGATCTTATCTATGTAATTTCTTAGGAACAGTTTATAAGAACTCTTCTAGGGAAACACTAATGGAGATTCTGAAGCAGGATGGGCTAGATAAACTTTGCTGGATTGCAGCCAGAGACCAGTAAGACTTTGATTTACTTTGTGAAAATGTTCAGACTTTTTTGCCTAGTTCGTTATTTCCAATCCTGTTAAAAAATAGTACAAATAAAAGTAACCAATCATCATTAAAAGAGAGGACATTGCTGAGACTCATTACATAGGTCTTCATAATGTAATGGCCTTGCTATATTTTACACAAAGTATGTTTTTAAATACATAGAAAAATCTCCTATGTATACTACATATAAAGACCATCTTTTTTTTTCTTGTATACATCTGATTATGATGGGAGAAGTGGTGTTTGTCTTGCACCTTGTATGTATTAATGTCTTACTAGGAGAAAAAGACAGCTGTATTTTGTTGTGTTCCATATAAGAGAGTGGCTTTAATCTGTATAACATGCCTCTTTTCTATTTCAAGTAGGTAGAACAGATCTTTTGACTAACGGGAATAGGATTCTGATTGTATTTCTTAACTTTGTCAAGCAACACTTGTAAAATGTTTGATAGCAGGCACAGCAGTGGTTAGGAGGACCTCAGCTACCCTGATGAAGAATCTCAGGAGGTGGATTGTATCTGAGTCATAAACTCTTATCTCACAGACATTCTGAGGCACTTCAGGCAGATGGATTCAGGTTAATGGATTGCTTTACATCCTAACTTCAGAAGAGCAAACCTCTACTGATCTAAAGTATTTGAGACCAAAAAAAAAAATCATTTAAAAGTCCACTGAGTGTCTCTGTGTATGTCTATTTCTGAACTCTGCTGTGAAGTAAATTGACATATGCGTCATACAAGTCATGCAGAAGATTTAAAATAGCGTATCAATTCGCCTCTTAGACTCCAAAGCATTAATAATTTCCTAAAAGGACCATATGTAAAAAGTGTTACAATCTATTTTTAACAGTGATATTTTCAATAAATTTTGGAAGACTCTAAGGAATAGTTAAGGCTAAAAGCAAAAGCCTATTGATTGTGTGTGTAATATAAAATTTTTACATTGATAGCATTTTCAGTTTTATAAATAATTGAAATTAAAGCATATCTATTTTTCGTTGCAGTGCCTGTGGGAAAGATGTTAATTTTCAACCCCTTTACTTTTCTAGGTGGCAGCCTCAAGAGACAAATGAAAGTTTCAAAAACTATCAAGATGCCTTGCTGCAGAGTGATTTGACATTGTGCCCAGTGGGAATAAATACAGAATGCTACAGAATTTATGAAGCTTGTTCATATGGATCTCTGCCTGTTATAGAAGATGTGATGACACCAGGTGATTGCGGAAATTCATCAATGTACCACAGTGCTCCATTACAATTATTAAAAACCATGGGGGCTCCATTTATCTTTATTAAAAACTGGAAAGAGCTTCCTGCTGTTCTAGACAAAGAAAAAAAAATGAGCTTACAAGAAAAGATTCAAAGGAGAAAAAAGCTTTTAGAATGGTATCGAAACTTCAAAGCATGGATGAGACAGAAATTCATTAATACTTTGGAACATTCGTTTTTGCCCAGTGATAAAGGATGAATTGTCCCTTTGGAAAATCTAGACTAGATTGAAAGCTTAATTTCCGTTAACCTTCCGAGGAAGCTTTTATACAAAAGAAGTCTCACAGGGCAGATGCATTCCTTTTGAAGTCAGTAGAATTGCACTAGCTTGGCCAAGAGCTACAATTTGGCCTTCCATCCTTAACAATTTTCAGAGAGGTTGTTGACTTAGCAGGACGGTAGTCTGTAAGGATGACAACAATTTTATTACTATTTTTACAATTTCCAGTTGGTGTGTGACCTGTTAAATTTTTTCTTAGGACGATATCTTTGAGCATGTGGACTTGTTAAAATCCAACATGAGTACACAGTTGTGTTTGAAGAAAAGAGAAGAATGAAAACCATATGGTACAGAGTAATTTATTATGTAGACTAAAGAAGAAAATATGATAATAGCAAAATTGCCAGGTTTAGCACAATCATTAAGATATACCCTGGTAAGTGCTTGTTTTGAAAATGTGAACTGTTTACTTGATTGACATTTCACTTCAAAGAAAGTGGCTATAAAGTACTGTGGAATAAAAATGTATTTTTCAAGGTAAAAATAGAGAACTCTTTCTTAGAAGTATTTCATAGCCATATATTTCTCCTTTAATTTCAGATATCAAAATTGCTTTCTGTCATTTCCATTTAGTGTTGGGACATATCTTTCTGAAGGTCTCCTGTGGGAGCATTCCTTACCTGCAGTTACAGCTGCACATTCTGAACACCAGGCCTTAAACATGAATTTGCTTGTAGCTTATCTGATTTTTCAAAATCTGCTGAAACTTGTCAACTCCAAAACATGGCAGAAGTATAATATTGCATGTTTATGGTACTACATGTACAACAAACAGTTTCAAGGGATTTTGTTAAACGTAGCCAAAGCAATCTGTTACCATTCTTGTACGTCAGAAGTGAGTGTGCGCTCTTATCTTCAGTGTGTTGGCTGAGCAGTGTTACTGCATGCACAACACTGGCATGCTGAAGGTGGTGTAATAGCAGCATTCTGTCTTTAAATATCAGTGTGCCATATGGGTTCACTTTCATGCAGGAATTCAAAAGCCAGTGCAACTGTACTGCTCAGTAATACTCATTTGTGTAATGATACTATTTAGTTCTGGAATATGCATCATACAAGAGCACTTCTGTGGTTTGGGGTTTTTTTTTCAGTTTTCTTGCATCCCTGCTATGTAAAAAAAACCAACAACAAAAAACAAAAAACCAAACCCCATCCAAGCATCACCCCCAAAAAACCAAACAAACCCAAAACACTGGGTTTTAGTTTGCTGATGGTAGATGATGTCCATGGTGGCTGCTCTAGATCTGGAATAAGGTGTGTTTCAAAACACCTGGATTTTTAGGAGCTTGCATTTCATATGCTTAGCAGGTGCTCTCAGAAGAGAAATAATCTAAATCCAAATCATATTAATTGTATGTCTAACATGAATTTTCTGTGACCATCCACCCATTTTATCTGAAGCATCGTGCTGTCGCAATACAATGCGAGCTACCCCATTCAGCTGAGTCTGGAGGTGCAACTATCACAATTCAGCACGGAGCTGATGAGCCCTGCTTAGAGGTAGACCTTGTTAGACCAAATTTACCATAAATTTCCATACTGAGGATCTGAGGTAGGCATCTGCCCAGTAGTACATGGAACTTAGAGGGTTAGAGGAAGCTTGAGTATCTGCAGTGGTGTAGTGGCATTGCTGTAGTTTCCATCTAGTAGAATCCTTTCTACACAAGCTACAAAACTGCGAAGCAATGGTCTAGAGCAGCATTTTTCAACTGGTAGTCAGTCACCAGATCCATCAGCACTCCTGCAGAATTTCAAGGAACTGCAAAAAACAGTTCAGAGAGAGAAGTCTTTACCAGTCAGCCTAGATTCTTATAAAAGAGACTGCAGCTCCTAAAAAATGTAATGGTGTGCAAGTTGAAGCCTGAGAAACAGTTCAGTGTGTTACTTGGTCATCAAGTAGAAGAAACGTGCTGTAAACGTGTGAGTTTCTTTCCAAACTCGTGGCATTATACCCTAAGGGAGCCCAAGGCATGCACCAAAGTTTTATCAGAATTTCATGTTGCAGCTGCTTGCCTGCTTTTGGAGTTCAAAGGGAAGTAATTTGCATTTTACCTATATTTAACCAATTCTTGACGCTTCAAATTCACCTGCTTTAGTCCAGCAGGAATTAGCACTAGGAAGTTTCTTGTTGTGTTTTATTTCCAGTGCTAGTGGAGCAAAGCAAGCAAAACATCTTGAAGCCAAGGGATGGTTCCTAACACATTAGGCAGATTGCTGCTATTTTAATTATTTCTTTATTCCACTGCCCAACTAATCTTTTCTCATTTAGAAAAATTGTCAATTCCATGCCCTATTTGGAATCTCTCCAGAGATGACCAAGACAACAAAAGGGAGCTTGGCAAAAAAAGGATGAGACTGAGGGAAGAAAGACAGTGAGGGGTGCAAGAAATCAGAGAGGAGGCCTTATCAGCGGTAGAGGAAACTGTTTTAAAAGAAGGGAAGCAGTTAAGAGAATGGCAAAAAAAAAAAAGAAAAATAGTTTATCCCCTGCATGCCATGTCCAGGCAGGAGGAGACAGTATCTACTGTCAGTGAGAAGATAAAGAATCAATTCAGCTGTTTAATACTGAGAGGAAAATGGGTGCTCTGTTTTTGCAGTTAGCCCTCTGGTTTGAGACGGCGGTGGTGAACTTTGGCTTTCCAGAGCATGAAACAGGGACTTGAGGCCTCTTATACCTGCACACACTATCTCTGTTGGAGCTGGAATTCTGCACAGCCGATCCTGTCTTGAGTCAAGAATGCCAATTGTTATCATCAAATGCTATACAGATTGCTAATTACACAGTATTTTGCATCATACTTTTTTGCAGATTTGTATGCAGAATATATAAATCTACCGGTTTCATTATCAGAGGTATTTCCTGCTGATGAAGACTTCACAAATTAAACTGGATTGCCTTGCTGTAAGAAGAAACAGATCTAGCTTCTCTTAGTGTAACTCTGTCTCCTACATAATTCTCAACCCATTAGGAGTGGCTGTGAACACATGGTGTAAACTGTTTAAAAGATTGGCTTCTAAAGAGCAATATGTTTCCAAAGTAACATAACCAGTCTTTATAACTGTTGGTAATCCAGTAGATAAGGAAGTGGCTTGCAAAGGATCCGACTGCCAATTGCTTACCATTCTTGGACTTCTAGTTGTGACAATGTATTTAAATAGTTAGGATTGCTGGTATTTTTAGATAACTGTCTTTCAATGACTGAAACTTATACAAGGAGTGATACAACTGAGAGTTTTGTAGAAGCCCTTCTCATAGCAATTATTAAGTATGAATTAGGATCGCTATGTGTTGGAATCACTAGTTTCTCTCTTGGCTTATTGCCATCACCAAAACACTTGCAAAACCACAGAAATAAAATCTTGTTACCTCTTGGCAAACCCTGCATGTTAGCAATAACCTCCAAGAGCTGGGCAAACTCAGAAGCAACTTGCATGCTGTAGAGTCCTAAAACATTTCCAGGAATTCTTCCTACTGGAATGGGAGAAATGGGTTGAACAAGATTATGCTTATTTTGGTGTGTTTATAAAGACTGATGTTGGGAGAGATAATTGTGTTCCAAATGCAATTCCAGCTGTGCCCTAAGAAACCGTTGCTTCCAAGAAAATTGCTACCATAGGGCGTGTTGGGACTGCCATTTTCCAGTAGCTAAGAAGGAGTTTAAGTAGTGCTGTGATTCCTACACAAAGGGAATCAGCCAGGAAAAAAAAAAAAAAGCTGAACTGCTGAAAATGTGCCTGAAAGGATGACATACAGTTTACATTGGATCGCAGGACTCTGTGTTGGTTTTTGGTTGGGTTTGGTGGGGTTTTTTGGCTTTCTGAGTCCACAAAGGTAAGTTAAATAGTTTGTACAATAAGCCCTTCTGGGATCACTTCAGTGTGATTCTATAAAAATCATGTTCTGCAGCAAAAGTGACAGTGGTTCTAAACTCTTCTCATCATAGCAGCTCATGCAGTTACAAAGAATTGCATAGATTTCTTACTAATCACCAATCATGACCAATCATGACAAACCACAAATCATGACTGATAATCCTTTTGGTAGGGAAACAGCTTGCAAAAGGTGATGTTACCAGCTGATACTTAAACTCTCTGGGTGGGTCAGATTTCAGGATTTCTTCAGTGTCTCCTGAGCAATAAACAGTAAATGGGTATGTATTTTTATCTTGTCAATATAAATACTTTTCACATCTTTACTACTAATCTGAGCATGGGGTGTTAAAATCTTTCCACATGACTCTAGTTTTAAGGAACATAAAAGCTGAAAAAGCTCTATAGGTGAAATCCAAGGGCCAGGAGGAATGTTAATCAGAAAGAGATTAATACCTATGTACATTTCTGATGTGTTTCAATTCAAAGTGTTTAAGAGAAAATGCATCTGAGAACTAGCATTATATGGCAGTAAAATGGTGAGGCGAAGAGTTTCAAAACAGGCCATGTAATGTTAGTCCCCTAGTGCCCGGTGTTTCAGTGTGACTAGTATTTTAAGTGTGGTTCAAGATCCCATAAAGAGGCTTCAATCTTCAGAGGCAACGGCTACACGTTTTGAAAATCAAAGAACCTTTTAAGATTTCTCTAGGTCAGTATCCAAAGCCACTGTCCAGTTTTGAGAGGCTGGCCACACAGCCAGGTATTTGCTTGGTAACATCTCTTACCTCCTAATTGCGTTGAGTGCCCTGGCAGCACATGGTTTGCTATTCATATTTGCTTCTCTGAACACCCTTGGAACCCGAGTGCAACTCGGGGAACACTGCTACAGTAGAACACAGGATGTTTCTGATCCATAGTCCCACAGCACAGATGTGTTTTGTCAAGCATGGTGTGAAATGACATGACTCATTCTCTCAGCCAGTCTTGTACCAGCTTAATCATAGAAGGGTGGTTTTAGGTAAGTATCCTCAAATTGCTTCCTACTTGATGTTCTGCACAGTCGGGTCTGACAATGCAAGATTTCTGGTTTTCTGGCGACAGTGTTCCCCATTCCCATGGCCTTCATTGTTTTTCATCTTCAGGAATATATCATTTGTAGCTCAGTCTGCATTTTTAAAACAAACAGAACAGAACTGAGGTATTACACCATTTCAATTAAATGCATGTTTTCAGAAGGTACAGGATGCAAAATAAATGCATCAAACAGAAATGAGTCATTCACTAAGATCCAGATGAAGACACAGCCCATCGAAAGACAGCAAGTCTGTGCAGGTGGCCACAAATAAAAAAAAAAAAATCTCTGAATGACTCAGATTAGCCTGATTCTTACAGATGAAGTTATTCAAACAACATAAATCTGTTAAATGTCATCTCTTGAAGTTTGCTGTATCAAAGGAGTTTTGTTCAGGGCCCAAGATGCAAGGTTTCTACATGAGTGATTTTCTTGTTATATTTTTCCCTCTGCAATGGACTTCTTTTCTGAAGAATAAGGGTAGTCCCTGGCCATGAGCAGAGAGCCCCCTTAGGTAATGTTTAAACAGGAGATACTGAAACATCTTCCTCTGTGACTGCTTAATTTACTACTTTTTAGTATTTGCGACGACCCGTGTGAGCAGTGAGGCTACCACGGTGCTAGATGCTAACGTACAAAATACTCTGGGGCATGGGATACCGGGGTTCAAGCCTTTGGTCCAGCTTGGGCAGAGCAGGGATGCTGCCACCGCTGCCGCCCAGCTGCCGTTTCAGAAACAGGACCACAGGGAAGGTCTGTGTTGAATGTCTCTGCTCCTACTTTTGACTAGGGGGAAAAGAAAAAAGGTTTCTTTTGTCATGGTGGAAAGCTGGGAATAATAAACAATACCTGAAATTTTGTGTGAGACGTGAAAACAGTCCTAGCCTGTAGAAGACAAGAGTAAACAACCTCTGTCTGAAGAAACTTGAAAGACCCAAAGAAATAACTTCTGACAGGCTTTAGCACAAAACATTCTTTTTCTCTTCCCTTTCACTTCTGTTTTCTCCATACTAATGATGTTTTCTGTGGAATGGCATTTCATCAAAATCACACTGGTATCCCTAAGAAAATGGAATTTTTGGAACTGCCCACTAAAGACATAACAATGAACTAAGCGAGCCTGGCAAAACAGAAGTTGAGGGCCAAAGATGGAAACTGAGAGATAAACACTTGTTTTATGACAATATCCTTGAGAAGAGCCGAGAGACTGATCAAAGCAACATCTCACCTTAGAAGATGCTAAGAACGGAGTGATAAAGTGTATAGTCAAGGAGAACAGCCAATTGGGATGTAGACAGAACTAAAACAAAATGCCCAATAGGGGAACTATCCTTGTTATACTAAAAATCAGGCCCATAGGCCAGGAACCTCCCCCCCTCTAGTAAATCCCTTAATCCATGAGCATGCGTGGTAAATTAAGAGTGAGCTGTACCTCCATGTTGAAGTGAGAAAGAAATTAATTACTAAATGAGGCGTGTGAATATTAGCTATGATCGACACATTTAGCTGTATAAATGCCTTGTAGTTTCTTGTTGCGGTGTGCTAGCTTTGTGGGTTACCACCCAGCACCCATCTTTGCATAAAAATAACTTGAATAAAATACTTCCACTCTGTGCGTAGTTTGGCATTTTGCACACCAGGCAAATGAACCTGCTTTTCAGGATAACACTACACTACAATCAGTTAAACTCTCTGAAGAGTAAGATCTACTGTGTAATGGTGGAACATAGCAGCAACGTTTGGGCCTTGCTTGATATTAAGGAGTTTTACAGGAGAAGTGATGTTCCAAGATGAACCTGAAGATGTCCCATAATCAGACCAGCATTGTATAGCCATTTAAAAGCCTTTTATTCATCAAAGTGTGCAAAACCATGCTTATCTTAGGAAAGGTGCCGTTTCACTGAAATTTACACTATTATAATAGTCCTGAGCAAATTTAATAACTGAACTAAACTTCAAGATAAAAAACTTAGTAGATTTTGATAACCTTTGTTACTTTGTTTGCTCGTAACATAAATTAGACGATCACTACTTCAGGTGTAGCACAAAGATGTCTTTAAATCCTTAGACAAAAAGAATTCTGTCAGAAGCGGTATAATTTTTTTAACAATATTCTGTTGTCTGCTACCACTGGCTATGTGGAAATTAGTTTGATTTCAAGAGAGTTACTCTTAATTTCCACAAACACAGCCCAGCAGACTTCAGCTCATGGATTCTCTTTTTGAATATGGATCTCCAAATTCATTCACTCCGAATGGAAATGGAGAATTAAGGACCGCTCTGTTCCCCTAAGGGGAAAAGGAATGTACTGATTAATTGCTGTCGGAATTTAAATGGTGCTTCACACTCCCTCAAATGGTAGCACAGATTTAAGACAGCCAGTGACACGTGCTCTCTGGTATGCAGTCTTTAATTGCATATTCCTTATTGCTGGAGGGTTCAGTTTATTCATTTAATAGTGATTTATCAATCTCTGTCAATGCAACACTTTGCTGCTGATTGTAGAGTATCATAATTGTTTCACAGTGAAAATTAAGTAGTCTTACTAATGCTAAAACCAAAGACAATATACCATTTGATGAGGACACAAGCAGGAATCTGCAAGTTACGCCATGTTGTACCAATTTTCCTTCCTTCCCCTGTCTAATCAGACTCTAATTGTTTCTTCTTGTATGTCTCTTTTGTTTGCCTTTTTTTTTTCCTCCCTGTGAACTTATCTTACCCAGCTGACCTTCTTTTCACATTGCTATTTTCAGATTATAGCAAATTGCTTTCTATCTGGTAGGGTTATCATTTCCTTGTCCCTGTGGAGAATTTCTACCAGGTAGCCAATCTCAGTGTAGATGCGGTTAGGCTTTTGCTGAATTTCTGCCTTAGCAAAGTTGTTGCTGTTCCACAGTATGCTGCCAAAATACCTCTCTGTGGGATATTACGTCATCTGAGTGCTTGTTTCTTAAACATTTATATTTTGTTATTTAAGGTTTTTGTCTGTATTAAAAGTTCAGTGAAAAGGATTATGTTTGTAGGCACAGAAAAGAGGACTGGCTTCAAACATCTCTTTTCTTTCCATTTTACAGGAAGGAATTTCCTTCATTCCCTGAATGAAACTTCACCTGCAACTATAGATACCTGAACACAGCTTACGGTGTTTGACACCAAAGTCTTAGACATTGGCTCATGACCTTTGTGATCTGAATTCAGCTCCCCACAACATAAGTTACTGAGGGCCAAATCTACTAGAGGATATTCACAACCGAGGGCAGGTCATAAAATCATAGAATCACAGAATGTCCTGAGTTGGAAGGGACCCACAAGGATCATCAACTCCTGTCCCTGCATGGGACAGCCCCAAATTCACACCATGTCTCTGAGGGTGTTGTCCAGGTGCTTCTTGAATATTGTCAGGTTTGGCACCGTGACTGCCTCCCTGGGGAGCCTGTTCCAGTGCTCCACCACCCTCTGGGGAAGAACCTTTCCCTAATATCCAACCTAAACCTCCCCTGGCACATCTTTGTGCCATTTCC
This sequence comes from Phalacrocorax aristotelis, assembly GCF_949628215.1. Lineage (NCBI taxonomy): Eukaryota > Metazoa > Chordata > Aves > Suliformes > Phalacrocoracidae > Phalacrocorax > Phalacrocorax aristotelis. The sequence goes on along the minus strand of NC_134276.1, from coordinate 181,684,559 downwards.
TCAGGTCCTGTTCTGCTCAGATTAACTCTCCAAGAGAACAATCCTTTGAACTGCTGCTAGACAGCCTGTGGTGCATGGCTGGCTGGTGAGCTGCGAAACACCACAGTTGCTTTTTTTTGTTTCCCAATTGCAAATGCACGTTCCCCACATGCAGATAAATAAAGAAGTTCCCCCTGCTGCCAGTGGTTGTGGTGAAACATGATCACTTTGCTACTGATTTTCAATAAAGTATTTACAAACATGAAATACAACTTTGTTAAATAAGTTTTCTACTATTATTTCCTCTGTCATCAAAGATCAGTATGGTGTAAGGTGGAGACTAGGCTGTCCCCCTGCCGCCTGGCTGTTGTGTGCTCCCTTGGTTTAAAACCTACCAGTTACTCCAGAGCTCCCACACTCTCATCAGTGGAAACCCCTCTGCTTCTGCACCTCCACATTCCCCAGAGTTCCCCAGTCTGGTCAGGGCTAAACAACTCCACGCTTATCTCCAGCCAAATGTGGCTCCTCAGCCTCTGTATTCTCATGTTCATTTAGGGCCCGTTACACATGCCCGCAGCACACCTAATGCACACCTCTTAGGTTGGATTCTTCAAAAAGAAAAGGCAACCAGTTTTGTTCAGAAAGCAGCACCTCTGAAAGGAGGGTATTATGTCTGTTCTGTCATGTCACTTTCTGGGGGTGAGAGCACTTCCCCAAGACCTTGAGAACTGGGCTCATTTCCCTTCTCTACCTGTGAAAATTGAACCCACATGCACTAAGTGTCAGCATAGACTGGAACTGGCCTTTCTCCATTTAAAGTCATCCCTCTTTTCACAAAGCCTTCCAGTATTCACTGGGATAGCGAAAATGCATGTACTGGTTATGGCATCCACTGAGAGGACAGGCATCCTGAGCTCCTGTCTCTTTTCTGTATGATCATGTATTCCACATAGATAAACACCAGTTTCCCATCACTTGTTGCAAACCCCCTTCCCCATAAGGCAACTCGCTTTTGTAGGGACTTAGATGCATAACTCAGCACAAGGGACCCCGCTTGCAGAGATCACACACCAAAGTTGAACACAGCAGCACTGAGCATAACGCCGCTCCAGTGCTCCAGCCACACCCAAGCCAGCACACCTTTGTGCCTCTGGTCCGGTATGAATGAGAGACGCTGCACCTATATAGCATAAACCATTGCAGGGGTATAAGCTTAGATCTGAAAGCTGTAATGCCACATCCCTTGTGCATCCCGTTGTGGTGGTATGTCTGTCCACAAGCCTCAGAGGGGCTCACAAGCAGCAGCAGCACAATGTGCACAGCAGTCCCCTGGCTAGCAAGGTTGCCACTGGCTCCTGTTCTCGCTGCAAGCCCGCAATGGCAATGTAAATGTGGAATCAACTTAAATAATGTTAATAAAAATGAGCTTATAAATATTTCAGAAAGAAACAGAGCAACGCAACTTCTCGCTTGGTTTGTTATTTGTGATTTATATATGGTTTACAAATGCATTAAAAATAATTTTTCTTAACAGAGCTGACAACTGGACATAGTGCGTTTCTGCCTAATACTTAAATCAAGCACTTACCCTGCTCCTGGGCCTATAATCAACAAGACATTTCTGCTGCATACAGCAACCACCAATCTCTCCGTTTTCTCTCTGTTGACTTTAATTAGAGTGTTTTGGTTACTGATTGAACCTCCTTCACGCAACATTAAATAATTTTATCAAAGGATCATAGCTTTTCGCTGTTGAATTCACAGCCTACCAGTAACACCCTATTCTCCTGTGTCTTGATTGCTCTGATCTTTTGTTAGAGACGGCTCTTCTCCTTCAGGGCTTTGGCTAATTTTGGTTCCTCAGACTGCAAAGTCATATTGTGTAGTCACCCCTCCGGCAAAGACTACTCATGATCATGGCTATCCTTCTGCTACCTTCTGCTACAAATAGAGGTAACAGATGATACCGAAGGGAGCCGTTATTCTGTAATGAACCAGAGTCTTGGAATGACCATACATCATTTCGATATACCTAATCTCTGTATGACAAGTATAAGTCTTTCAAAAACTTTGTTAACGATTTCTCAGCTGCTTAATGTAGCAAGCATAACGCAATATTCCATGTGAAGGGTGTGTCAGGCGGCAAAATGCAAATGGCTGACTTGCAACAGTTCAGTAGGCAGAAAAGAGAGACAAATGCACCAACTGTATTTTCTATGAACTTGCAGCAACACTTGACAAAGAAATATTCAAATTGCTAAGGAACAAATACAACTGTACCAAAATAAATATGAATTTTTTCACCTTCGTGTTTTCTCATTTATCACCTACAATCAAATAGCAGTCTGAGTTTTGGCGACCTTATTGGTAGCATTTTGTAGCTTGTATTTCACGTGGATGGGACTAGGGGATGAGACTGAAGGAGCGGCAGAAGGGCAGAAACCTAAGGCTCCAACAGCATGGGAGAAATGAGGATGGGGGACAGCAGTAGCAAGCTCTGCTTCGAATATCTTCAAGCACTGCCCAAGACAGTAGCTTCACCTCCCACTCTAGGAAACTTGGCAGCGTGATACTTTTACTACCCACATTAAGTGTATATCCTGGAGGCCACTGTTTCAATAATCTCCAGTGAAGTGACTCTAAATGCACTCTTGTCAGAGACAAAAGACTGCCAGTGACTGAGACACTGAAGATTTGGGTAGATTTTCCCTGGGTTTATCCCAGACATGCTTGACCTCCTGTGCTGGGCTTGCTGAAAGCTAGATACATAGGGTCTAAAAGGACCTGAGATCTCTGAGCAGATGGGGTTTATTTAAACAATAAATGCAAGGCATCATGGCAGAAGTGGAGTGAAATCAGAAGCACTGAAGACAACGACAGAGACATAGTGGTTCTGGCAGTGATAACAAGTCCTGCCACTCCAGTTTTGCAGAAGCAAGGTCTGGGATCACCCGTTTTCAAGGCTGTTGATGACCAGATGATCTGGAAAACAAAATTTGAGCATTTTAGATGAGGACCAGCCCCTAAAGAGTAAAACAGAAGAAGAGCAATGTGTATGACAAGATTGCAGGCTAAATTGTAATGCTGTCTTTGATTTTGGTGGTTAAAGAAGTAAATTTTTATAATATTTTAATTAACAAGTTTGAATAAATATTTTATCTCCTCCTGAAGTATGTTCTACCTCAACTTCAGAAGGATTAGAGGAGGATTCTGTGCAAAGTTTCAGCACGTCTCTTTAACACAATATTGTAAATTTACCGGCATACTGAAATTATGCAAATTCAAAAAGCTACACTTTGCTACTGATTTAACACAGTAATTGCAATGTCTATGCAAGTCAAGAATGTGAGGATGTAACAAGAGATGATGCTGTAATCCCATAGACTATATTTAAATTGCTGCCCAGTGCTGGTCATTAAGGAAACACCAAACATCACTCTGATAATAATTCAGTCATCTTGAAAAGAACCAGACAGGTACAGGTAGGCAAAAAATATCCCAAATCACTGCATGCACCTGGTGTTGATATGTCAGACATGCCAATAATGAATGCCTTCTAAGAATGTCCCATGGAGCAGAAGTCACAAAAGTGAGCCAGTGTCCATAACAAAAGCCAATTTCACAGTCCAGAGCTAACTTCTGCCAACACCTTCCTATAATTAGACCTGGCAAATAGATCTGAGCTGAGTCATTGGTCCTTGGACACTGAGACACTTCAGTCTCCTTCAAGATTGACAGAGTAACAGAAGTCATGACCAAGAAGTTGCATAAATCTATTTTGGTTTTCAATTTAAGCTTTGTCCTACTGACAAGAAACTTTCTGTGCATGGGAAGATCCTTCTGCAGATCATCAAGATGTAGAAGAAGCAGCTGTAATAAGAGATGCTATGTGTGCAAACATGTCATCCCTGATGAGCTGCAGTGGAAGTGAAGGAAGAGACCTGGTCACACATTGAAATTCTGGGCTGCCTTTCATATTCACAACACTGTGATTTCATTTCCCGCGGGGAAGGCTCTCCACAAACAACTCCAAGTCATGGTCCACAAGGGAGTTATTGATTCAAACAGTGATCCTTCTGAATGGCATATGCCATCTGCACTGATGACTTGGGGCTCAAGAGAAGTATGAAGTATATGTGTTATCCCAAATAAGATCCAACTGGAGTGACTGGAAAATGACAAAATTCCCAGCAAGCTCTATGCCAAACTTCAGGTTTTGGCAGATGTTTTTGTTGAGAATCATTCTGTCTGAGAGATTCAGTTGCCTGCAGTTTGGATTTTCCTCATCATCTGAGATGTTTCAGAGGAAGAAGACAATTGTTGGAAAGCCTGGAAGGGATGGTCTGTCATTTGTACAATATTCTGGTTCATAATTCTGTGGTCAAGACTAATAATAATTACCTACTCAAAATATTGCAAATACCTCAGGAAACTATATATCATCTGACACACAGCAAATGTGAGCTTCAATGAGACAACATTTTGCTTTCTGGGCCTGATAACCACTGGTGATGGTGATTATTAAAGGATAAGAATGAAGCCATTTTCAAAATGTAACCTGAATCAACTCAAGTCAGTGACATGAAATGCTGCCTGTTTATAATAATTTTTAAGGCAGAGCAGTACCTGGAACTTCTGATGTCTACAACTTAAACTTAAACTACAACTTAAAGCATAGGCTTTAAGGTGCAACAGTGGTTATTGACGCTGATTTAGGTGAAGACATTTTATTAGATCAGTGAGATTTTTATATCCATTCTGAGTTTGGTCATTTCAATCTGTGCAAAGCACTCATCCCTTTGACTGATGAGTTGTCCAACATCATATATAGCAAAATGATAAGGTAAGCTCTCTACCATATGTGGAGAAATATAGAGAAAATAAATTCCTAGATAAGGGAAAAAGAAAAGATCTGGCAACTGCCTCAGCATGTGGATCCTTTTGCCACTCTGTTGTAGACTTTGGTGTAACCAGCAAAAATAACACCAAACCACCCTCTTTTGGAAACGCCTTGGATCACAATAAATAATAGTTCATCAGTGGTTTATGACTGATTATTGATTTTGTGATCTACCCTCATAAATTACTCTCTACTCATTTATAATCTTCTATACATATTTGCAGCAAATGCACTGTGGAGAACTCTTGAGAGTGGCAACCAAGAGGAGACTGAAGAAATCGTGGCAGTTAATCCTTACTGCTTTACCAGCCACAGATCAGAAGTTATCTAAGATCCATCTGGGTGTGAACCACAGTTGAAATCTAATCAGCTCAGCAAATCAATAAAACATATCATTAACTGGCCAGGTGGCAAGTGGTTTGGCCTATCAAATATAAAATGATTCCTGATTACAGATGGTAATGGGAGTGTGGACAGTAGACTATGGTACAAGATGGACCACTGATGAACAGGATACTTTTGATCATCCCTGCCATCCTGCTCACTATTATTCTCCAGAGGCTACATGATGCACAGCATCAAGAAACCACAAAATGCTGGGCTCTGCAAACCATCTAAAGACCAAACCATATCTCAGGTAATTACTCATCAGCACTGCCTGATATGTCTGCATAAAGAGAACCACAGACATGGGCAGTTGTTGTGAGTTGACCCTGGCCAGCAGCTAAGCACCCACACAGCCTCTCAGCAGGACAGGGGAAAGAACTGGAGGAGTAAAAGCGAGAACACTTATAGGTCAAGATAAGAACAGTTTAATATGTGAAGGAAAGAGGAAAATCAAGTGATGCAACATCAGTCATTTACCACCTCCTACAAGCAGGCCAATGCCCAGTCAGCCCCCGATCAATGGCTGCCTTGGAAGACAAAATCCCCATTTTTTAGTGCTGAGCATGACATCGTGGTCGACTGTGATGTGGTTGCCATCATGGAAACATGGTGGGATGACTCACACAACTGGAGGGCTGCAATGGGTGGCTACAAGCTCTTTAGAAGGGACAGGCAAGGAAGGAGAGGTGGAGGGGTAGCCTTCTATGTTAGAGAGTGTTTTGACTGTCTAGAACTCAACGACAGTAATGATAAGGTTGAGTGCTTATGGGTAAGGATCAGGGGGAAGGCTAATAAGGCAGATATCCTGGTGGGAGTCTGTTATAGACCACCCAAACAGGATGAGGAGACAGATGAAGTACTCTACAAGCGGTTGGCTGAAGTCTCACCGTCTCTAGCCCTTGTTCTCGTGGGAAACTTCAACTTACCAGATATCTGCTGGAAATACAACACAGCAGACAGAAAGCAGTCTTGGAGGTTCCTGGAGTGTGTGGGAGATAACTTCCTGACGCAGCTGGTAAGCGAGCCAACCAGGGGAGGTGCCCCACTGGACCTGCTGTTTACGAACAGAGAAGGCCTGGTGGGTGATGTGGTGGTCGGAGGCTGTCTTGGGCTCAGCGACCATGACATGATAGAGTTTTCAATTCTTGGAGAAGTAAGGAAGAGATTCAGCAAAGCCACTACCCTGGACTTCAGAAGGGCAGGCTTTGGATTGTTAAGGAGTCTGGTTAACAGGGTCCCTTGGGAGACAGCCTGAAGGTCAAAGGAGTCCAGGAAGGCTGGATGTTATTAAAGAAGGAAGTCTCAAAGGCACAGGAGCAGGGTGTCGCCATGGGCCGTAAGTTGAGCAGGCGGGGTAGAAGACCGGCTTGGCTGAATAGGGAGCTTTGGCTGGAACTCAAGAAAAAAAAGGAGAGCTTACCACCTTTGGAAGAAGGGGCAGGTGACTCAGGAGGACTACAAGGATGTTGTGAGGTTATGCAGGGAAAAGATTAGGAAGGCGAAGGCCCAGCTGGCACTTAAACTGACCGCTGCCATTAAAGATAACAAAAAATGGTTTTATAAATACATCAGTGACAAAAGGAGGGCCAGGGAGAATCGTCCTCCTTTGTTGGATGCAGAGGGTAACTTTGCCAGGAAAGATGAGGAGAAGGCTGAGGTACTTAATGCTTTCTTTGCCTCAGTCTTTAACAGTCAGACTGGTCATCCTCAGGGTTGTCAGGCCTCTGTGCTGGGAGATGGAGACAGGATGCAGAATGAAGTCCCAGTTGTTGAAGAGGTGGCAGTCACCGACCTGCTCCTTCACCTCGATGTTCACAAGTCCATGGGGCCAGATGGGATCCACCCGAGGATACTGAGGGAGCTGGCAGAGGAGCTCACCAAGCTGCTGTCCATCATTTATCAGCAGTCCTGGTCAACTGGGGAGGTCCCAGATGACTGGAAACTAGCAAATGTGACACCCCTCTACAAGAAGGGTCGGAAGGAGGATCCGGGGCACTACAGGCCTGTCAGCCTGACCTCAGTGCCGGGGAAGGTCATGGAGCAGATCATCTTGAATGCCATTACGCAGCACGTGTGGGACAACCAGGGGATCGGGCTCAGCCAGCATGGGTTTATGAAAGGGAGGTCCTGCCTCACTAACCTGGCCTCCTTCTATGATAAGGTGACCCGCTTAGTGGATGAGGGGAAGGTTGTGGACGTTGTCTACTTGGACTTTAGAAAAGCCTTTGACACTGTCTCCAACAGCATTCTCCTGGAGAAGCTGGCTGCTCACGGCTTGGACAAGTGCACTCTGCGCTGGGTTAAAAACTGGCTGGAAAGCCAAAGCCAGAGAGTGGTGGTGAATGGAGTCAAATCCAGTTGGCGGCCAGTCACAAGTGGTGTTCCCCAGGGCTCAGTGTTGGGGCCAGTCTTGTTTAATATCTTCACTGATGATCTGCATGAGGGGATTGAGTGCACCCTCAGTAAGATTGCAGATGACACCAAGCTGGGTGGAAGTGTTGATCTGCTGGAGGGCAGGAAGGCCCTACAGAGGGACCTGGACAGGCTGGATCACTGGGACGAGGACAACTGTATGAGATTCAATAAGGCCAAGGGCCGGGTCCTGCACTTTGGTCACAACAACCCCATGCAACGCTACAGGCTTGGGGAGGAGTGGCTGGAGAGCTGCCTGGAGGGGAAGGACCAGGGGGTGTTGGTTGGCAGCTGGCCGAACATGAGCCATCAGCGTGCCCAGGTGGCCAAGAAGACCAACAGCATCCTGGCTTGTATCAGGAATAGTGTGGCCAGCAGGAATAGGGAAGTGATCCTGGCCCCGTACTCGGCACTGGTGAGGCCACACCTCGAGTACTGTGTTCAATTTTGGGCCGCTCACTACCAGAAGGACATCGAGGTGCTGGAGCGTGTCCAGAGAAGGGCAACAAAGTTGGTGAAGGGTCTAGAGAACAAGTCTTATGAGGAGCAGCTGAGGGAGCTGGGGTTGTTTAGCCTGGAGAAGAGGAGGCTGAGGGGAGACCTTATTGCTTTCTACAGGTACCTGAAAGGAGGTTGTAGTGAGGTGGGGATTGGACTCTTCTCCCAAGTAACAAGCAATTGAACAGGAGGAAATGGGCTCAAGTTGCACCAGGGGAGGTTTAGCTTGGATATTAGGAAAAAGTTCTTCACCGAAAGGGTTGTCAAGCATTGGAACAGGCTGCCCAGGGAGGTGGTGGAGTCTCCATCCCTGGAGGTATTTGAAGAAGGGTAGATGTGGTGCTTGAGGATATGGTTTAGTGGTGGACTTGGCAGTGATAGGTTAGCAGTTGGACTCGATGATCTTAAGGGTCTTGTCCAACCTTAATGATTCTATAATTCTATGATTCTATGATCATGTCACAGGGAATATCCCTATGGCCAGTTTGGGTCAGGTGTCCCCATTGTGTCCCCTCCCAATTTCTTACCCACCCCCAGTCTGCTCGCTGCAGGGGAGGGGGCAGAGTGAGAAAAAGAGAAAGCATCAACACTGTGCAAGCACTGCTCAGTGATAGCCAAAATGTTGGTGGTATGAACACTGTTTAAGTCATACATCCAAAGCACAGCATCACAGGGGGTGCTGCTATGCAGAAAGTTAACTCTATACCAGCCAGAGCCAGTACAACAGTTTTTGCTGTCTACCCTCCTTGAGCATCTCCTTCCCTCAAACAGTCTGTGGTAGCTTTTCATGGCTGACTGCTATTCATGATATTTCACGTAGAGAAAGTCAAAGAGCTTTTGCTTCAATGCAGCTAGCATGTGAATTTCACCTCTGTCAGACATGATTTCCAAGAGACTCTGGTGAGAAGCCATACTGGAATCATTCCAGAAGTGTCTCTCTTCATCACAATAGCAAAAGACTAGTCTTACCAAGTCCTCCCTTGCTGTTCACTAGGAACTGAGTCCACTGATGCTGCAGTGAACATAATGGCATTTAGAGAAGGCCAGTGATCCAGACAAGGCATTACTGACTTATCATAATACCCCATGTGCAAGTGCTTTTGGCCCAATTCATAACAAGTGCTTCTGCACTACAAGGCCAGTGTTAAAGTCTGTTACAGTTTAAACATCCCTGGCAGCCACAGGAAGGACAAACAACACTTGGAACAACAACGGAAAAGTTATAACAGACGTTACACAGCATGAGATCTTTGTGGACTCTGGTTTAGACTAATCAGTCCAGATTATCACTAGGCACACTGAACAGATGGACAGTTTGTCACATGGACAGCACTGTAGACACCACATGCTTGTATGTCCTTCACTGCAAGTATCTGAGGGAGCAATATGGTCTCAAAGAAGATGCCAGCTGTGCTCCTGCATCCATTCCTGGTTTATCATCCAAGCTTGTCATTCCTGTTGTACTTCTGCCTGGTAATTCTGGTTCCTGCTTCTCCTGCTGAAAACTGAATCAGGAATGAGGAAAAAAGTCCTCAGAGGTTGCTTTTTTAAAGTCACATTTAATTCCCTTCACTGGAAGTAGATGAGCTTTTGCTTCCCTACCACCACCACCACTTCCCCCCCAACTTTTCACAGAAAGGTCTGGTTTGCTGGAGAAACTGAATAAACACTAACTGCAGAGAGCAGAGCTGTAGCTGGTTTTTATTTAAGCAATAAAAACACAATACTGCAATCCTTAATTAGAGCAAGTTTAAGGCAGTTATGTGGTTTAATAATCTGGCAGAACCTTTTTTTCTTCCAAGAAGAGCTACATTTGTCAAGAAAGGAACAATCAGGGCAATATATCTAGTTTATCTCACAACAGAACCAGTATCATCTCCTGAAAATAGCGAAGAGTTCTACATTTTAAGAAGTGCATTTGGAGTGAGGTTCCCAGTCCCCTCTTTGTGCCCTGAGTAAATGTTCATAGGGTTATTTATACAGGAGTACCCTCAGAAGACATGGAGCTGGCATCGCCTGTTTGGTAGCATCAATTCTCATTCTTCACCTCATCCCAGTATTTTAGCCATGCCAGATAATAAATGGCAGCACTGTAGAAGAGCATTGCAAACAGCACTTGGCAATTCTGGACTGCTAATCTGTGTAGCTACAGAATTATTTCTCAAACCCTCCTTTGCTCAGTTCTCTTCAGCTCCTAATCCCACAGGTTATTGATGTATGAGCTGCTTCTACACAGAAAGGTGTCCTCTGTCTCCACACTGGTAACATATTCTCTACCTCAGATCCATAATCTTTCATCAACAGCAACTTGCCTATGAAGGGGAGTGGGAAGGGACATGCAGAAAAGCACTCCTGTCCTGCTTTGGCTGGAGGTTTTCCCCTACGATGTCCTGAGCAGCTATGACTAGCCAGAGCAGTATTATTCTCCATTAAGATCATACACAGACACATGACAACTGCAGCAACACCTTGTGTTCTTAAAGGTGGTTTTGTCCTAAAAAAGGATTGAATCTGCATCTTACTTTTTGATTAGCATGATCCTTCCTCAAAGCAGCAGGTGGCTGGAACCATTTAGTCATGTTTGTTTCAGTAATTTTCTTCTGATGATCGCATTTACTAGTGTTTTAACTCCTGGGAAGCTAATGAGACACATGTCCATGGTATCAAGAGCACTCTGCAAAACACTGGGAGAGATGTTCTCTGCCTTCATGTTTCTAAGGAGCAGAAATAGAAGCCGACCCTGCCAGTGCTCAGCTTAGATAAGGGGGTTGCTGCTGGAACGACTCAAGCACATGAAGAGTGTTTTCAGATCTGTTTTATGAAGACGATTTATAAGATCATGAAATATATAGCAGGAGAGGATTTTTTTGTACTATCCTTTTCTTTCTGGGCATCCCCTTAACTGCTAAGATATTGGACTACAGGTTTTTCCAGGCGGTATGAGTAGAAAAAAGATATTTTTTCAGCGGTTACAGGCTGGTATCAATTAGGAATATTGAACTGCAGTTGCTTTGGGTTTCTTTTTATCCCCAAATTTGCAAATAGAACATTTCCATGATGACTATTCAGAAAAATGGTGCGTAGCCAGGCCAGTTTTCATATGACACCTTTTCACCAGAGGAAAATAGTGCTTTATGATATGGTGCTTTTCAAAGGAAAATTTATGCGTCTTTCTCTGGAAATCCTCTTTCGATGCATATTTTAGTGTAAACCTCATTTATCTAATACATATTCACATAATAAATTCAAACTGTTTATTTCTGAAAGCTCTCACAGATAGTGACTTGCCCATACAGTGGAATAAAAGACTTGAGCAGACCAAATGAACCAGATCTGATGGGTGTCCCAGTAAGGCCTGAGATTAACCTTCACAATCTGAAAACTAAGCAGTTAGATTAAACCAAGCAACAGCGAGGCTGAATGCTGGCTGTAGTGTTCACCAGAAGAGCTCATGCGATGGGACACAACCAGCCATGGTGAGAGGACAGCAGAGGATCCATGTTGCCAGATGCACACAGGATGGCCGGCACAGAAACTGCAGGTAGCAACTTTGGAGCTGGACACCCTACACAGAGTATGACTGAGGGCCCTCCTGGGGTGTGTTCTGCTAGGAAGAGTAAATAAAATAATCCTGTATGGGATGAGCAGGTAGCAGGAGGGTGCTGAGGGGTTCCCAGGACTAGATGAGGCAGGGCCGAATGCATTTTGAGCTGAGTTAACAAGGCTGCGCTGGTGGCCGTGTGCCATGGCTGCTCTGCAAAGCCCGCACCCTCAGAGGAGCATGGAAAGCAGAGGAATATTAAGACCACTCTGAAGCTTCCTCTGGGCCTCTGTAATCAGAGGAAGATTAAATTCTTCCATAGACAGTCCCCATGTGATGGAAATCGTTGGTGCAGGCATAGCCAGTGCTGGGATCACTCCTGGCTCCTGGCTTCCCTGACCAGGTCTCCATTTCACCCTGGCAAAAAGAAGGGAAAAATGAGCACTGATTCCACCTGAATTCAGGATGTCAAGAACAAGAACTGATCTAGATGCCAAGGAATATAATGGAAAGAAAGAAATTAATTGCAACAAGTATTAAAGCTGTTCCTTTAAGAACATAAATTCTGCCTACTTGGTATTTTTCAAATCTGTAGGATGATTCAGATGATTAGAATATTGAAATGATGGCTTACAGCCTGCTGAAGAAATACAAAGAGAGCAAAAAGGAAAATGGAGTATGTCTCTGTGTCAAACGTGTCACCATTTCTCTCTGAGTCACTAACAGCTTGAATATAAATTGCCATGGTTACACCTGGGTTGGTTCTCTGTGAAGGCAGAAAGAGCCTCATAAGTTGGTATTTGCCACAAACCATCCTATCACTTTGGTAAACACAACTACCAGCACATAAACAGCTGTCTGTAACGTGCAGGGAGGAAAACCAGCATTACTGTGAGGGATTTCAGTGTGACGGATTTAAACAATGACTCATAAAGCCAGAATGAAATATACTTGAAATTCTTCAGTACTATAAATGATGATTTGCTAACTAGCAAAATACTGCATCCAATATCAGGGGATTCTAGCCTTGCAAACAGTTTGTCTTGCAAAGGAGAGGAGAAAGGACTGTACAACAAAAAAGCAGTAGTTGTTTAGGTTACTCTGACAGTGTTTTGACCATAAACAGCCTGTTTGCTGTGGAGCAGAATCTCAGCCAGCACTGCAGGCTTTGGTGATTGCCCCAGAAACAACTCTGTCTGGGTTTGGGGGGTTCCAGCACTGGAAGTATTTGAACCAAGCCCTTTTTCTGAAAAACATATTCCATTTTAGTCTGAACTATTGGACCTGAAGCAGCCATTAATTCCTGAAATCTCATGCTCTGTATAATGCAGCAGATCAGCCTAGGAGATCATAGTGGCTTTTTCTTAATAACTCAGCCTTAATAACTGTAAGCATTAATGTGGGCTAGTGTCATAATTTACTGGTGATGCAATGTGCCCAAAAACTTGGTATTCTCAGTGTAAACACTATAAGCTAAACTTTAGAAATGAATGAATTGTAATGTTGGAGTTTGTTTATACACTTTTGCCTTTAGTAGGAGGCACTCAGTTTACATTTTGCTGTATGCTGTGTATTAGTTAGAGATCAGCAGTCTTCTCTAACTAGTCTAGATGATGTGGAATACCATGGCAAATATAATGAGAATTGTTTACATGTAAAACTGAAGAAGGGATTTATCATCCAGAGTCAATATCCTATCAACAATTATTGCCCAGGGACCAGGAGCCAGTGTGTTTAAAAAAATAAAGGAGGAACTGGCACCATGTCAAGCCGCTCTAGAACCTACCCCTGACTGTCGCTTCCTTTTGATCGTCTTATTTTGACAGCTTTATTCTTTTTATTCTTGCTCAACACAGAATGTCAGGTCCCTAGACATGTAACCAAATATTTAGAAACTATGCACTCTGTTAACATAGCTGAATAATAATATGTAGTTAATAATAGCGATGATTCTAACAACAATAATAACATTAATTGCGCTAAAAAAAAGATATTGGAAATTAAGGGTTTTTCTTTTTCCTAGAAAAAAAATTACTATAGTGTGACATTGTAGGTTCAGCGTTGTGAGGATGAACCAGTTATCGTTTTGGTTTGGCACTGAGACTCCTAGATTTTATAGAATTTCATTAAATTAACAGTATGTGAACTTTACTGTTACACATTAAATATCAAAAGGAGCTTGAAAGGTTAGTAAAGCTGGTGTTTTTATTCTTCTGGCAAAACAGGATCCTGTGCCTGTCAATCAACCAGATCAGCTAGTCAAAACTACAATGGTCTTTTATTTGTCTGTAACTTTTGAACAATTCTTTGAGAAGACACTATTATGCTAGTCAGCCTAGTGTCATAAGAAATACTGCCTTGACTCTTGTAAAACACCATATTCTATACTTCTCATCAGCTGTACTTCCTAAGGTGTTTTTATTTTAATCCAGTCACAGGAAAAAATAAAGCAAAGTTTTCTATAAAACACCCAGGTTGAGCCAGTTTGAAATAACAAGGAGTCTGTTTATAATAGTAGAAAGAAAGTGAGCTTTAAGCTAGCACTGAAGTGCATTCAGACTCAGCAGGGTCTCTTAAATGATACTTGTGGCAGGAAAAGTCAAGTCACCCTGAAGTGGAAGACAAAGGATTATGTCCTTCCTGGTAGAAAAACTGTTCAGAAGCTTTTCTCGTATCTTAGTATATTTAACAATGCACTGATTTTTTTTTTTAATCTTGTTTTCTGAGTGGTTACTGTAGGCCTTTGTGCTATTTGCAGTTTCTGTTCTTGTTCAGCTAATAAGCCTAGTCCTACCTGCATGCACTGAAACTGCTGCCTACTGTTCAAATTAAACATATTCTTTCCACCAGCAAAATTTACCTTATTCTCTCAAGAAAGACTTGTTATTTCAGTTGTGGAGATGAAAAGCAAGACCTCCTGAGGGTGGACTTAATAGATGACAGCAGACTGTGCATAGGCAGCTGGAGGAAAGGGACACTTCCCTTAGCATCTCTGGCCCAGCAGCGGTGCTTACAGCAGAGAGAGCATGTTGTTTTTGGCCACTGTAGTATTTTGCTGTTGTATCTCTATAGAGAAAAAGGCTGGCTAAAAAGTCAGTCAGTTTATCATTACGATTCTTCAGCTCTATGGGGCTGTTTTTAAAATATTATATTTATGATTTAAACTGAGAAATCCAGTAGATTTCCTCATCTTAGAAATATTCCTCATATTGCATATTCTTTAGAGATTAATGCTCTAAGACCACGGTAAATTATGACAGGATATGTGTAATCTAACAGTGACACACCTCAGTGCTTAAAAACCTTTAGCCTCCAGCCTTGGGCATATCAAAGACCAAGCACGCTGCTCTTAGATCATCCTGTTCACTCCCTCAAAGCTCAGTGCTCAAGGGCCCAAACATGCCCCTGCTGAAGTGGACGGCAACGCTCCAACCTTAACTGGTATTTGCAGAGGAAGCTTAAGCCTATGGAGACATTTCCATTTCACAAGCACAGGGTCAAATTAAACACAGGGAAGAGTCCAGTAGCTGTTGGTCAATGTGAGGAAGAATGGGATGGTGGAGAGAGCCCCAGCCTAAAAACTGGGAGATCTGACAACAGTCTGTGGTTCTGCCACAGGCTTTCCATAAGTTAGACTAGCTGAGTATGGCTACACTGCTAATCCAAGCCTGGGCTGGCTTGCTGTAGCTGTTCAGCTGTGCCAGCTCTCTCTTGGCTTCTATTTTCAAGACAGCTAAATTTGCATTCACACTATAGATGTTGTTTCACAGCACAACTTTCTACATGGCAGGTGGTTTTCTAGTGAGATGACATTTTGTTCTAGTGAAATGACATTTTGTTCCTAATTAACGTATGCAGTTCTTTGCTCAGGCTAGGTGATCAAAACGAGCCCTGCCAAGAAGAAAGGAAAAAAGCACCCACAGCTTGAACACTGGGCCAGCTTTCCTAACTGTTTCAGACAATTAGTTGTGAAGCCAACGTCAAATGTATCCTTCCTTCCTGTTCTTCTTACATCTATTAGATTATGATTATATTGCCTTCTGCAAGATCACGGACAAGATGAGACCATTGGAGAGCAAGCTGCTCTGGGTGATCTAAATGGGAAAGAAGCCTTTCCATTCTTCCTTTTCTTCCTCAATGAATTTTCATTCTTGTATAATGAAAATGAATGCTGAGCTGTCCTGTATCATCAGAGAATTTACAAGTCCATCCGTGGAAAGAAGATCTTGAAAGCATAACCTTTGCAAGTTCATGATTCCTTTTGGATAATGGAAACCAGAAGGCAGTAGGTGGCAACAGATGTCAGCTGAATCAGTGAAGCTTTGGAAAACCACTGGAAACAAGCTTGGGAGTCTGCATCATTTAGAGCTGGGAAAGGAGAACAGGTAGAATAGTTTGTTTACCAAATCCTGGTTTCCAACCCTGACTTTTAGATGACCACTGCATGGGTAGGAGATGCTCCCACTCAGCACTTGCATTCACATCCGTACAGCCCAGTGCAGGCTGATCATCATGAGCAATAACTTAATTTTCTTGCCTGGAAGCAAGCTAGAAATGGGTACATGCAGACACAAGACATGTTACGGCATATTTTGAAACTGAATTGCGGGTTAGTCTGCATGTGTGGAGGCAAAGCAATTATTCACATGCGAGTGTGCAACATGACTCTGATACAGCCTGTCTCCAAGCTCTTCATGAAGGGAAAACCAACCGCTAGCACAGGCCCAAGGTATCCTCATCCAGTGTGAATGCCGCCAGCCCCATCTGTGCCAGGTACAGTACGAGCCAGTAACTCATCTGACCCACACTCAGCTTTAAGTACAGCAAAGACCTTACAAGCAGGCTGACAGGTCCTTGGTCCAGACAGAAAGCACACAGCGATGGCCTGGCATCCTCCTGAGGCCGAAGCACTAATTAAAACTGAAGATGTGACTTCTGTGTCTCTGATTGCTGTTCCTGAATGGGGCATTGCAGAACTTGTCTCTCATCACCAGGCCTCAGCAAGGACCGCCACACAGAGAGAGCTTCAGATGCTCAGGAGGTGCCATGTAAGGGCCTTGTAAGTACCATAGATACAAAGTACCTCCATTGCTCTTTATGTTCAAAGGTTTGTTGCTTCCTCTGAACTGTTCCTCAAATGTGGATTTTGCTTTGGTCACCTCGTTAGTGCCATCATTTCTCAGTAAATACAGCTGGCCGTGTGCTCCCTGCCCTGCCCTCTGTTGAGCAAATCTTGTGCTGCTGTGCCCCAAGGCTTGTAATCTGTAGCCAGACACTTGGAGGATGCTTTGGGTACATCTGCATTTTTCATTTTAGCTCAGAGCATCAGCTTGCAGTCAGCCAAACCTCCCTGCTCCCTACCATGCTTTGCCTCACTCTGTGCCCTAGTCCCCAGAGAGCCAACTGCTGCTATCCTCTGCACAACTCAGGTTGCCCAGCAGAGAGTGGCACTGGCCCACAGGTGTATTCAATCCCCTGGCAGGATGGATACACCTGGTTCTGCAGGTTTGTACCTGTTGGAGCCAGCTTAGGCTCCGCCGGCCACGCCAGCCAGGCCGGTAAAGCAACACAGACATGCTGCCCTACTCACCGTTCCTGCACCTCTGAAGCAGGGATGGTGGCTGCTGCAGTGCTGGATGCAACTTAGTGCAAGTAGCAGGAGACTTCATTTGCCCCTAGAAAGTGGAACACACTTCCTCCCCTCCCAGGGGAGGACAGTCCTTTGTAACACCCAGTGAGTGAAGAGGACAGGGTAGGTGTGTGGTGGGACAGAAATGGACTAGAAAGGGTCAGAAGAGGGATTGAAATTACTTTCCAGACCTGGTGGCTTGGGTTTATCACATACCGGGAGAGCACGAATGGCAGCTGCGTGCTTGTGGAGGTGCAAATACCCATCAAAAGGGAAAATACACAGTGGGGAGGACAGCACGGGGGAAAAGTGAAGCCTGCTCTTAGAACAAAGAGGAACTGTTCTTCATCTAACTCCAGATCCTCTCCTCAAAGGGTTTTTTCTTTAATTCCTCCCACTACAGAGGGAAATCATTAAAATATTAAAAGATGCTGGGATAAAGCACATAAATCACTGTGTGCTCAGTTAAAAAATATCCTAATGAACTTTTTGCTAAGGCACAGCAATCTCTTCTTCTTCTTACCTGGTACTGTGAGGAAAATTATCTTATTTGTCCTCACAGTATGAGTCATCTATAACAAAGGACCTTGTGTGTGTTTGCCATAATTAATGACACTCACATAAAATGAGACTTCTGCCCCCTCTGTGAGCTAAAGCTTAAGTTGCAGAAGCATCCTTTTGAACACACTGGCACTAAACTTATCAGTGGCTGAGCACAAAGCATTTTCATCTTGCTTTGAAGCTGTTTATGAGGGTCTTGCAGTAGCAGAGAATGAATTTACCTTTCTCTCCTACATGCTGCTTCATTATAAGTTCTCCAAGGTTCATAGAGAAGCAAGGAAAATAATAAATATTAATTTCAAAAAGTTTAGTTAACACTTGTGCATGAAGACTTTCAGTGGGTTTAGGCAAAAGCGCATTGGAGACTTTGCTGTGTTTCTGTACCTAAACCACAGAATATCACCCACTCAGAAACAGCCACGGCTGTCTCTTTCTCTAAATTTTACTGCAACACTTTATTCCTCCTCTATTTCATCTTTTTATCATCAGACATCTTTAAATAACCCTTCATCTTGAGAAAATTACAGGGTACAGTGGACTAAATATGACATGCAATAATCCTTAACAACTTTGTCATAGGACTTTGGGTAAAGCTGCCTCTTTTTAATTATTTTTATACCTTGAGAAATTCCTTCTTTAAAGCATATGTGTTGTCTTCTTCATTAAAGTTAGTAACCATGCTGAATCACATTTCTTTTTCTAGTCATATGTTATGCAAAATAGATTTTTTTAAAATGTGACTTTACCTCCCATTTGATGCCTTACCTGCCTGGGTTCAGTCTGAGTGCCTGTGCAGTACAACCATCTACTTATTCTTTGCTTTATTCCCAAAGTCACCTCTTTTTGAGGTTCAAAGTTCCTCCTTTTGAGGACTAAAAAATGGAACAAAATTATAGACTCTGGTATTTTTAACTTTTTCTTACTACTTTCAGTAATAAAGGACTTCCACCTTTCATCACCTAAGTCACTTCTCATGGCACTGCAAAATTGCGGACAGAGCAGTATTTTGACCTGGGCCCCCATGACATGCCTACTCCCACCACCGTCACCCCCATCCTTACCCATGAGGTGGCTGCGCAGGCAATGGAGCCTCCTGACGTCCCCAGCTGAAATCCACCCATTTGGCACCCAGCCCTTCACTCTTCCAGCTCCCAAATGTGCAGGAGCCCCGTACCTGGCTGATGGTCACAGGGCCACCACCACCGCTGCCCCCAGGCTCCCAGCATTTGGGGGAGCAGGGTTCTGTGGTTACAGCGTGTCTGAGTGATAGGTCAGGCTACAGGCAGGAATGCACAGGGATAGAGAGACTGACTCTGGCTCGGTGACAAGGTAATCTGTTGTGGGCACAGTGTGACAGGAAGGTTTATGGGGAACAGGGCAGTTGCAAAAGCCCTAGACGTGCAGCAAAGTGAGGACTGAACTCTCTCTGTCTATGGGGCACAGTGCCAGTGCCAAGAGCGGTGGAAATCCCACTCATGGGCTCTGCTCTTCAACAGGGTGGTGTCAGGGGGAAAGAAGGGAGATAGATCAGAGCTACGAGAGCTACCTCCTGCTTTCTCCTCCTGGTGACCCCTGGACCTACACAGCTTTACCTCCATACAACAGTGAGGAAGTGCGGTGCTGGGAATACAGAAGCCCCTGTCCCACTTCTCATTTGGTCTCATCTCACCCACCAGGAGTCCATCTTGAAAAACAAGAATTAAAAATGCTTACTACTCAGTCTGATAGAAGATGAAAGAAAAGATACTTTTTGGCTGGCATGTAATAGTTGGGCATTTAAAACATTGGAACAATTCTGAAGAGCAACATGAAAATTGTAGTGTTGTGGCAGGACACAGCAACTGGGAATGAGATGAGGTCTCAGGTAACTAAATTGAAGCTAAATTGAAGCTAAATGGAATAAGGGCCCTGATCCAGCAAAGCAACCTCACATGGGTACTGCAGCCCCCATGTTCTATTCTGACAATGAGGTTTGGCTGGGACGTTGTGATTACCATTTGATGTCTGGTTTAATATCTTAGAATTAAGCTACTGTCAGCATAGCTGAAGGGGGAAGATGTTTTTCCCAGTAAAGAGAATACAGAATATTGACAAGTAGAGAACTGTTCTCAAGAGAACGTAATTTTCTCTTCACCTTTGAGCCTGCTTTCTGTAAAAGGCATTAGCTTCTTACTCCCTTGGCAAAGTCAACCGCAACAAATACCCACAGTTTGAGCTGTGCAATACAGGAACTTTAAAATGTTCATTTTTGGAATAGTTATTCCACATTCATATTAAAATTTCAGTTGCCATGCTAAAAAGAGGTTAACGAGATTTCTGGCAGTAGGAGAACCATCTCAGATAAATTGCTTTCTAAACATGAGATACAGACTTATTTTATTCAAAAGGAATATCAAGTCAGAGTACCTGCCCTTTCTTCCCAGTTCAAGGTAAGCTGTAGTCACTTTTTCAGAGAGTTTCTGGGTTGACTTAAGTTAACATATGAACTGCTAAAAGAAAAGTGACAGAGGGTTTTTTCACTGTCTCTGGATTTTTGAAGAGCTAATGGAAGAGAAGCTGGTTGAAATTCCGTTTGCCTCAGGCAAACAGGTTTTTTGATGTGTGAGTAAGGTATTATTAGGTTTTTTCATCATAGTAAACACAGGACCAGTAGAACTGTGTGCCTAGGCTTGTAAATTTTCATGACAGCTTTGCATACTAGAATGATTCATGTAATGAAATAATGCTGGAATTTAATAAAAGAAACACAGCTTCTCCCATCATTGAGATACTCCCCAAGATACAGAATCCTACAGCTTCTTGACATCAGTAAAATGATGCCAAATTATTTCAGCAGCTTTGGAACATACACATAAAGACCAATTCAAATTTTCCTTCCACATTGGTACCTGCTTTGCGTGGTGCTTACCCAGGACATTTTTCTAGCAGAAGGCAAGTAAAATACTTGCAACACTAAAGATAGAAGAATCACTCCTGTGTTTCATTAGCAAAATAATGGTAAACTGGGAAAAGAGATGGTCTAGCTCTAAATACCAATCTGGGCACAGCCCTAGAAGACAACTAAACAGTTGGCCAGACACCTAACCTTGCTGTGTACACACTTGTCTGCTTGACCTAACCGTACCTTCCATTCCTGCTTTTGGGCACACAGAGGATCAGACTCATCTGAGCAGCAAAATGACTGTTCTGGACCTGTAATTAAACAGATCCAGAAAACAGAGGCTGCTTAGCCAAAGAAAAGGAAACAAAAGGTTTAATGTCTACAGTTTATAAAATGAGCTCAAACTTAAGCACTACAGGGCTTAGTGTTGGATGTTTGGGCCCTAAAATGGAGTCCAACAGCCTGTGCTACAGCTTCACGTTGAATGCACAGAAGTAGTCTGGCATCCCATTTATCTACTGGTTACTATTATGTTGGCCAGCTTACACACTGGTTTTATAGCTGTCCATCCTGATATAATTCTTTCTCCCCATGCACTGCATAAATTCATACCTGACTTTGTACAAACTTGGGAGATGGCTGACACAAGTCTTGTGACTCTGTTTTGCATGCCAACTACCTAAAGGCCAGTACATCATCTGACTCAAGAGCACTGAAGTCCTCTGTTGAATTCAGCCAAAGGATGTAGCAGTTTAAATCCATCAAACAGAAAATTGGACCTAAGAAGAAAAGGAAAATTTTAACTGCATGGATAAATGTCAATATGCTGTGGGGCATTTTGAGAAGGTGCAGCTGCAGTTGCTGGTGTTCTTGAGGAGTCGACAAAAGCTGCAGCTCTGCAAAGTGAACCTGATTTGACTTGTTCCCTGCAGCTCCCAGAACTGAGTCATACTGTGCAGTATGTCCAGCTTTGGTACAAAACCTGTTCATTACATCACCTCCAGATCAACTATGCAAGTAAAATGGATCTGGCACTCATTTTTAACTTGCAATAATTGTCTTTGCCAACTTTTCCTAATTAGTGCAGATTCTCTCCATGACCTATTTTCAGGGACTGAGCCATTCAGTCAGGCCTGGCTGATAACAGCCTGCATTTTTGCTTCTATGAAATAAGGAAAAGCTCATCTGTAACTACAAATTTCTGTTTAGCTGCTGCAAAAAGGTCGTAGGTACAAAACAGGCCAGTTATTTTCAAGGTTAGATCTTGAAAGTCCTTCAGGTCCTTCAAGTCCTCAGCACTGCAGACGTTTAAAAGAATCTCTTCTCTACTTCATCTCCACATTATACCTATACAGCGCAGATGTGACTCCCCTACCTCAATTCCTCACCAGACCGTAGAGTAACACTTGCTCTCATTTTCTTTCTCTTGTGGTCCTTCCTGTTTGTTCTTCAGTGAGTCTTTTTATCCTACCTGAACAGCCACACAGTTTAACAGGTGGAGCTTAAACTATTTCCCTGGACATCATTGCCTATGGTCTAGCGGGCAGGACACTTTCTGGAACAGTAAGAGATGCAGCTGTGAATCCCCCTGGCTATGGCAGGTATGATTTCTGAGGGAGTACTCTAACCTGTAGGCAACTACACAGTGGAAAAGACTGGACTATGCCCCAGTCTTTAAAAGAATAACTGTAGGTATCAGATGCTATCTGCCCTGTATGGCCAAGACACTGGCTCCCACGTTGGAGAGCTGAGGAGGGATTCCAGGCTTACTCCCATGCCTGTGTCTCCTGGCCCACACAAGGCAGCTCCCACACACCACGCAGGATTTTCTGGGCAGTTGCTTCACCCCACACACTGTAAAAGGGAATTGAACAGCTAAGACTGCACCTGCCATTAGGCGCTGCAGTGCTTGAGTTGTAAGGACTAAAATCTTACACTGGGCAGATTTGATGTATCTAAAAGACAACCTCTGAAGTGCGCTGATAATCAGGTAAGGATCCTTCCCAGTTCTCTTTATGAAAAAGATATAAAATCCTCCCAATATAACACAATTGCAAACCAAGGCAAGAAAGACTCCAACAAAAAATACCTTGTGCTCACTGGTTCTGTCCTGCTCTGTCCTGACTGCTCAGGTGGGATGCATCAGCTGCTGGTCCCCCAGCAAACTGTGGCTGCTTGGGAGCCACCCATGAGGCTCTAGATTTAAGAACTGGCTCTTTGCTCCGCTCCTCAGGCTGAACTTGCCAACTTCTGAGTCATGTCTTATTGCCAGGGTTTTGAGTTTCGAGATGGATTTTTTTTTCCTCTGTAGGTATTTTAAAGTTAGCTGAGAAGGTTTGGGGGAAGGGAGGTGGGAGGGACAGATAGTAATTGGGTTTTCTGATTAGATTCCTTTTGCTCATCACTGAATTTCACAGAATCACTGAACAGTTGATGTTGAAAGGCACTTCTGGAAGTCATCTTGTCCAACCACCCTGCTCAAGTAGGGCCAACTACAGCTGGTTTCCCATGACTGTGTCCAGATGGCTTTTGGATATCTTCAAGGATGGAGACTCCACAACCTCCCTGGGCAACCTGTGCCAGTGCTGAGTTTAATAATGTATTTGTTCATATTCATAGTAAGTTTAGCACATTTCTTACATTTTAGAAAATTAAGTGAGGACTCCATACACAGCAGAAAAGAAAGTGTATTATGAAATTAGTGTTCAAAATTTTGACTATGAAACAATAGTGCCTGAGAAAACCTGGCCATGCTCTCATGTAACCATAGAGTGAAAAAGCTGTGCAGAGCTGAGCATGATATAAGGGAGTGATATTAATGCCATTCTCTCTTAGATGATCTCCCAGGGCTATTTTCTTAGAAGGAGTGATCTAGCACTCAGTTATTTCTTGAAGGTTCTTTAATAGGCAATTAAGTGTAAAAACACCAAAACAGCACAACCTCAGTAGGGACCTGGGCACATAAATAAAATAAAATAAAAATAATAAGGTTTTGATAAAATATAGAAATAAGGCAGAACTGAATACCTATATCCAAGAATTAAATACAAAGAACTCTGCAGCAGCTAGTTAGTAATGCTGGAGACACCTTACCTTACTAGAAACTTGCACATGCTACTTGAAAAATTATTGTTTGGTGTAACTGAATTTTTCCACATGTATCTGGGATTTCTTACCTATGAGCAACTATCTCCTTAAGTCTCTTTAG
Organism: Phalacrocorax aristotelis; assembly: GCF_949628215.1. Classification (NCBI taxonomy): domain Eukaryota; kingdom Metazoa; phylum Chordata; class Aves; order Suliformes; family Phalacrocoracidae; genus Phalacrocorax; species Phalacrocorax aristotelis. Next base: position 181,660,563 of record NC_134276.1, on the reverse strand, counting down.
AGGTCCAGTCCAAAAGGCTGTCTCAGAATTTATTTAAGACCCTCAAGTAGGCAGGAGTCCACAAAACAGAGATGTGAAATTGTGACACCCTTTCTACCACCCACCTCCTTGTTAGAGTATTCACTCCTAAAATAGGACAGCTGGTCCTAATTCACTCCATCAAAGTGTGCTTGAATAGAGGAGTGACTCCCACACTGCAGGGTGTCCCAGAGAGTGTGCGTCAGGGAATTGTTAACACCTTTCCTGCTGAAGCTGGGCCTGCAAAGATTCATGAGATCTACAATTTCTTCTTTATGCATGTTCTTCACAGAGGTTAGTGCACTGAAGTCTATGGATTAGCATGTGCATCAGAGGTGTGGTTAAGTGTTTTGCTAATGTGTCCTACTCTCAGTCTTTTTAAGGTACAGTGCAGTAGTTACAGTTTACGGAAACATGGGAATATAGCATATATTGGATCTAATTGTTCAGGTGTACTTAGCTTACCTAAATCTAGATGAAGGATGTTGTAAACTACTGATATGTGCTGAGGCAGTCTGCATATTAGTTGCTTTCATTAAACAGGGTAGAGGTCCAAGCCATAGGAGAGAAAAATAGGCCCAATTTCTACTCTCTGTGGGTAGAGAGATGTAAGCACAAACAGACAGAGAAAAAAGGAGCAGCCTCCCCTGACACTGTGACGGATGCTTTATAAATCCTATAAATCCTGCAATATTCAAGGAAAAGAAAACAACTTCTGCATAATTATCCTTGAACTGCAATACTGTAATGTGTGCTTAGGAATAACACCAGAAGTGCAGAATACTTGATTAAGACAAGGCATATTGATGATTGGGAAAAGGAGCTTTATTTGTTTTTGATAAATGCCATTTTTAAAGCGATCAGGCAGAGTCAGTGTTCGTAATTCTGTGGTCATGCAGTATCACAGGGACATAATTAAAGACACTTACTTTGCCGAGCTGGGAGACATGCAGTTGCCAGGCAACATCTTACGTACCTTGAGAACATATAACAATGCACATGATTTATGTAGTGTTGCTATTGTGTCTCCAGATGCTGATACCACTGTATCTAATGCAGATTCTCACAGGCTGAGCCACCACCTATCTATGACCACCATGCTGAGTCTATTCCCTGGTTTGCCAGCACGATCCATCAGCCGCAAGCCCATTTTTAAATCTACAGCTTGGATCACTACTTAATATAGTAACGTAAGCAGAAGTTGGCTGGAAAGGAGCAGTAATAAATTTCATTAAACTCCATTAATTACTTTTCTTCTCATATCAAATTATCAGTCTAATAATATTAAATTATAAATCTAAAAATTATTAATTTGGTGGTAGTTTTTACTGTATTTGGGAAAATTAAGATATTTTTAAAATGCATTTGTCACAAGGCATCATGTCCCCAGAAGCCACAAAATTTCCTGAGATCTGAAAGTCACACAAAAAATTACATCCAAAATTAGAAATATTGGAGATCTCCCAAAATAATTGTTCTGTGTTTTCAGGTTCTTGGAAAGAAAGTACCCATTCCATTCTGGATCTGTTACTTATCCTGGGCTAGATTTTCTCATCCACATGGATGTGGCTTAATCCACTGACACACTTGAAAACCCATAAAAGGAGACATAGAATCATAGAATCATTAAGGTTGGAAAAGACCTCTAAGATCATCAAGTTCAACTGTCAGCCGAACACCACCGTGCCTCCTAAACCATGTCCCAAAGCGCCATGTCTACATGTTTTTTTGAATACCTCCAGGGATGGAGACTCAACCACTTACCTGGGCAGCCTGTTCCAATGCTTGACAACCCTTTCGGTGAAGAAGTTTTTTCTAATGTCCAACCTAAACTTCCCCTGGTGCAGCTTGAGGCAATTTCCTCTCATCCTATTGCTTGTTACTAGGGAGAAGAGTCTGACCCCCACCTCACTACAACCTCCTTTCAGGTACCTGTAGAAAGCAATAAGGTCTCCCCTCAGCCTCCTCTTCTCCAGGCTAAACAACCCCAGCTCCCTCAGCTGCTCCTCATAAGACTTGTTCTCTAGACCCTTCACCAACTTTGTTGCCCTTCTCTGGACACGCTCCAGCACCTCGATGTCCTTCTGGTAGTGAGTGGCCCAAAACTGAACACAGTACTCGAGGTGTGGCCTCACCAGTGCCGAGTACAGGGGCATGATCACTTCCCTGCTCTTGCTGGCCACACTATTCCTGATACAAGCCAGGATGCCATTGGTCTTCTTGACCACCTGGGCATGCTGATGGCTCATGTTCAGCTGGCTGTCAACCAGCACCCCCTGGTCCTTCCCCTCCAGGCAGCTCTCCAGCCACTCCTCCCCAAGCCTGTAGCATTGCATGGGGTTGTTGTGACCAAAGTGCAGGACCCGGCCCTTGGCCTTATTGAATCTCATACAGTTGTCCTCGTCCCAGTGATCCAGCCTGTCCAGGTCCCTCTGTAGGGCCTTCCTGCCCTCCAGCAGGTCAACACTCCCACCCAGCTTGGTGTTATCTGCAAACTTACTGAGGGTGCACTCGATCCCCTCATCCAGGTCATCAGTGAAGATATTGAACAGGACTGGCCCCAACACTGAGCCCTGGGGAACACCACTTGTGACTGGCCGCCAACTGGATTTGACTCCATTCACCACTGCTCTCTGGGCTCGGCCGTCCAGACAGTGTTTCACCCAGGGAAGAATACACCTGTCGAAGCCATGAGTCGCATTAGTCAGCTCCTGTAGAGGTTCGAATGGTTGGACTCAATGTTCTTAAAGGTCTTTTCCAACATAAACGATTCTATGATTCTATTCTACGATAAAAATACCAGTAATCTGTGTTATGAAAGCAAACCTACACCAACTCACATATGTTCAAATGAATTGCATGTATTTTGTGTTGTATTTGTTGCAGTTATTGGATGTTGGAGAATGATACTTGCAGGGTGTTAATATAGGAAACTTTCCTTATCCTAAGTACATCTCAGACATTGTGGTTTCATAAGCCATGCCACCCTACTCAACACGAACAAATGTATTTATATGGTAGTCAACATGAACTAACTGGGTTGAGTCTATATGAAAATCTGGTCCATGTAGGTTAATTTTCTCAGATTTTATACAAATCTTTGGTTCAAATATTATTATATTGTGAGGGGAGAAGGGAGAATCAGCTACTGTATTCAGAAAAAAAAAAATAGGTGGTTTGAATATTTTCTTTTTGATGTCTGGAAGCTTTGGGTTGGTGTCTGCAGAAACCTCCGGGCAGTAGTCTGCTGCCCCCATCTTCCCACTGGAGGGAGCTGTGACATCTGAAATACCTCAGGAATCCCGGCTGGAAACTGCCCTGGAGGCCCCCAGGAAGGATTTTCTGCACATCTTTGCCTTCTGCATTTTTGAAAACTATGAATCATCTTAAACAGATATTGTCAGTTACATTAAGTCTTTGGTCAAAATGAAATTTTGAAGCAGTTGATATTAACAGAAAGCTTTCAGTTATATGTGTACACATGAGAAACAGAGAGATGACTCTATAAAAAACATTATTCACTTGGAGACAAGTATTTGTGTGGTTTGCAATATTTGCACACCCGGTTATTGTGACATTGGGCTGCTGAACAAAAATAACAAAAGGAAGCTAAGTCTAAGAAAAGTGCAAACAAATGCCAAAAATTAAAGGAAAAATTGCTTTTGAACTCCCTACTGATTTTCTTCTATATGGGACAGGTCTTTGTGGACACTGGAATAAAAAGCTTAACAGCTTTACTTTGAAGCCACAGTTATGAGGGTAAGATCATTATATTTTACCTTTGAACTACTGTGTGTCTCCTGCTGATGAGAGCCAGCAGCCCAAGTGTGCAGAGAGGGTCAGCTGCAACCTGAGGATATGACAGAAAGCCAGGTCCAATAAAGGATGTGGGTACCCACAGCATCTCCCACCTCCTGACCCCCAGCAAGTCCATGCCTCTGCAGCGGGCACTTGGGCTTTGCCTGAGGAATCATAGGCATCTCAAAATCCACTGAATACCCTGCATGGTACACGAAGAGACTCTCACAGCCAGGTGATAAGAAAAGCCAAGGACAGAGAAATATCTGAGGTCTCCCTCCTGCCCAGGGGTAGGTAGGTGTTTAGCACAGAGTTTTGAGAGGGAGACTGCAGCAAGGACCACCTTCCCTTTAGAGAGTCACAAAAGTATCAAGTCTTGAAAAGAACAGCATTTGGGTTAACCTTCGTCTTTCAAAACCTGACAGCAGGAGAAGGACGTTGTGATGTCTTCTAATACAGCTGAGCAGCAGCCTGAGAAGCGGGAGGTCTGGATTCAGTTCCTTCTGCAGCCTGAAACTGTTCCAGCTGCCACCACCCAAGCTCACCCTGGAGCGCTCTTGGGCCATGCTAGCAGCTGGGATTTTCAGTGATGTTAAACTGGTATTAAGCAAAATGTAGAAAGAGTGGGTCTCCCCAGGCCCAGCTGGGTGCCTGTATCCCCCACTACCCCCATTTGCCAAGGTATCACCACCTTTAGCCATCTGACACCCCTCCCGCATGATTCTGGTTTGTCTTTTTGCAACAGCGAAGGCAAAAGCAGCTGAGGGGAAAAAGAACTGAGGAAAGCAGCACGTTGCTGCTATCGATAACGAAAAGAGAAATAGCCTTTCTTTTTCCACTCTTCTCTCTGCATATGCCTTGCTCTTGGGAAAGGGCTCAGCCTGAGGGGGGGACCAAGGGGCTGAATCAGAGAAATGGCAACATGCTGCGTAGACCATTAACAGCAAGGCACTTTTTTAGCCTGATAGGCTGCAGCTGTTCCCAACCCCCCAGCCCACACTAATGAATAAGCAGACTAGTTAGATGTTTCTGCAAAAATGAACAAGGCTGACATTTGAAGTGTCATTGCTGGGCCTCCAAATTAATGCCCTTTTGAGATAAATGAGGGTGGTTTGCAACCTTTCAACTACTGGCATGGTCTGAAGCAGCCCAGAAGGCTGAGATCGTGCAAAATCTGGATGGCCCGTGAAGGCCATATAAGGATAGCAAGACCTGGAGTTGCGTTCCCCTATCTAAGTTCTGAGGGTACAATCCAGCAGCCTTATTCATATAAGCATTCTAGTTAAAGTCAGATAGCAGCAGCAGGATGAATTACATAGGACTGATTTTTAAAAATACAGGGTTCTTAATTCTCTGATGCTGCTTCAAGCACTTTCTTCTCCTTTTAAACTTAACCCAACTTCTCAAGTTCTCCACTCAAAACCATTAGCGTGAGAAGGTCAGGATTAATGAAGTACCAGAAGCATCTCACTTTTAGCTGAGAGCTGATGGAACAAATACAAACAATGCAAATGAAAAATTTAAAACCAAAAGCTAATTATCAGAGTTGCAATTATCTACTCATCAAAGACTTGAATTACCACAAACATGGCCCCTCAGGCTCACTTGGAACTGTTCTCTCAAACGCACTAGTGTTCACCCACCAGGCTTGGAAAGAAAAGCTAAACCAAAAACCATCCTAGTGCTTCTCTGGACAATATAGCTGTTATATTTAAGAAGTAAGATAAAGATCCAGAACAATGCTAGCACACGTAAGCTGGCAGGTGCATGCAGTTGCCTAAATTTAGGTGTGTGAAGCTTACAAATTGGATATTCAGCTCATCATGTTGAGAAGTGGAACACCAGAATCTCAAAGGCTACCAACAGAACAAAAGTAGCCCTCCAGAGAGAATGTGATTACTTCTATATTTCGTCTCCTTCAAAATGGCAAGGCTGCCTCAGCCTCTTCTCATTAAGCGAGAAAGTTATTACTCGGAATTCATTCCCCTTGTAATTACTAATTGGGAAGTCAATAGCAATACCATATAAAAAAGGATAATATTCTTAACAACAGCAAAAGGCATAAAGTAGCCTCATCGCTTTCTATATATTAGTTATGTCATTAGTCCTATTAGCACTGCTCAAAATGAACACGTTAACAAGGAAACATGAAACTGCACTTCATGACTGTAAAGCGAAAGGACTAAATATTGACATACCAATTACTGCTTTAAGTCTTACTAATTTCTTCAAACAAAATAGCAACAAAACTAATGTGGGGAGGTTTGGTGCTTTTCTTTTTGCTTCAGAAGAAATACAGTGCTTGTTCATGTCCCAGACTGTATCAGTTCTGCAGCGCTGAAACCTTACCTTATTGAGACAGAAGGATCTCTTTCATTTGAAGTCAGTGGTTTCATCTGGAAGACTTATTTTTCTGTGATGCGAACAATTCTCCACTGGATTCAGATGTGTTTCATGCTGAGAGCACTATCACATGCATTTGAACATGGCAAATTGGCTGTATACACACATACACACACGTATATATAGAAGGTTACCTAATGGTATTTTTCCTGAATCCTCCTTCAGACAACAGGCCAATAGGATTACTTTCCAACATGACCGCAAACAGTAAATGAACAAACACAGTCTGCATACTCCTAGCTATGCATTTTATTCAGGAACAAGCTACTATATATATAATCACCATATTTCTAATACACTGTTGTTAGCATTCAGCATATTACATTCAGGTTTTACGAAGAGGATGTCATTCCTGTCTTATATGACCCCTGGGTATGATAATAAGGAAAACTGGAGCAAAATCCATCCTAAATGAAGTGTCTAAATTAAGTGAACTGTAGCGATCACCACCAAGGACATGCCCATCTCTCTTGATTGACTTTTGAAGGTTAAATGACTTGGTTAAATAACTCGTTTAGATTAGGCATATGACTTTAGTTGCCTAAATTTAGGTGTGTGAAGCTCACAGAATGGACACTCAGATATTACACCCAAAAGAAATCCAGCAATTCCTCAACAGACAAAAATGGTAATCCAAAGAGGTACATAGCAAACAGCTAGGGCTTGAAAATTGTTACAGACCCAGGTATAGCATGAATTTAAAGCACATTACCAACTCTACATATTTCACCTGGAGACACTCCTGTTGTGAAATAAGAATGCCTTTTCTTCCTGTACTCTGCATCTGGAGGAGACTGTGTCCACAGGCCCTTACAATCAGTACACCCGTGCCAGTGGTTAGAGTACTGTTCCTGGAAATGAGAGGTTAGTGACAGCTAAGGCTCACAGAGAAACTTGGGTGAAGGAAACATCTTTCCTGAACTACTGAAGTACGGCAGCTTGCAGTCCTCATTTCATTGCTGTGAAGGTCCAGCTGAATGCTTTAGAGCCACTCACTTTCAGGTCAGCCAGGGTGAAGTCCCGGCTCTTCTGCAGCCCGTGACAAACGCCGTACGCCCAGATTTCATCTCCGTGTCTCGGGAGTTTATAAGCACGGAGCAGCATTAAGTGCTGCACTGGCTGGGGGCACGGGAGAGAAAAAAAGCCTTGCTAGTTTTATATCTCAGATAAGCAACCGTATTTATGAAAATAATCTCATTCCCAAGCAAATAGATTCGATTCTATAGAAATGTGCATCTTATCAGTGACAAACATTTGAACAAGCTCTTTGAATGGTGCCTCTTACTGATTTTTCAATAACAATCAAATGTTTCATTGTTTCAATTAAAGCATGGTCTTTCATTTAGAGACTTACTGCCCAACTGTAAAATGACTGATTGACTGTAATTATAAAGCACGATGAATTATATGTCTTCTTTTCAGCCTAAAGAAAATTAGTGTAGGGTTTTGTTGTTTAAGGGGGTCGATGCATTTCATTATGTGGTCACAGAGAACAGCTCAGTGATACTCCAGCAATCAGTTATATGGCCTATTTTTATTAGCAGCACAAGAAAGCAAATACTGCACAGATCATCAGGCTGTGTAAATGAAATGCAATAATGAAGTTCTCAGGCAAGCGGAATCCAGCATGCCCATGTTATTCCCTTTTTGCACGGAGTGCATGAAGTATTGCAGGAACTGCTCTCTGTATAAACACATCTCTGGTTTATCATACATAATTCAGGATTTCCAGTTCCCTGATGGAGCAGATTATCTAACTCCATACACTGACGTGCGGTCCACAAACCCCGCACCAGTATTGTACCGCTGCAGTACCCTACCACACTGCATTATTGATACAACTCTGCCTCTTGCAACAACATATGCGCTCTCAATCAGCTTTATCCTAATACTTTTTAAATGTCTGCAGTGGCCTCCCTGCCAAGACCTGGATATGCTCTAAATGCAATAATTTAGAGTTCACAGAAAAACACTGTGGATAAACATGCGTTTTCAAGCACCATCCACGGGTGCACAGGGGTTCATATAATAAGACTGTTCCACAGCTCTAGCACTTGCTGGCCTTGAAATTGATGGGAAGTCTGTGGGGACCTCTTTGGGAACAGGTCTTGAAAGACAGGGATTTCAGTACTAATCTTCTGTGTCCTGTAAGTCACCTCAAACCTGGCATTGCAGAGCCCAGGCAGAGTCTGTTCCTGTGCAACCGCCATTGTCGCAATGGGATTGCAGGCTGTGTAAATCAGTGTGGAATTGAGTCCGGAGACTTGAGCTGCCACGAACATCTTAAAAGAAGATTACACCCATGTAATAATGCACAATCCTTTGCCAATCCCTAAAGACGGGGGGTGGGGGGGGTGGGGGAAGAGGAAATCAGATTTCGCAGCCAACTCAATCCTGGTTGTCCTGCAGGCCAACCCTAACTCAGGGATCCAGAATCTGTGCAGCTCTGAGCCTGGCACATTCAAGCTGCTGGGACTCAGGTCCATGCTTGGTCATTCGCCCTGCCACGGACACACATCCCTGAGCCGAGTGGCCAAATGCAGGAGATCAATCTCTGGAGCCAGAAGATGGTTTCTGCATCTTCACAGGCAATTGCCTTTGCAGAGGACACAAATTTTCCCCCTGCAGCCTCCAGTTTGGGTCTGTGGAGCCAGGTCCATCCTCTGGCTGCAGCACCTAGCACAGGGAAAAGGGGTGGTGTAGGCATGGGTGTTCAGCCCCCCTCTGCACCCTTGTCCTGGAGAGAAAGACCTGGGCAGTATTTCCCAGCATAGGCTCCGTGGCAAGAGGGGGCTGTGTCCTTCAGCCCCAGGAGAGGAGGAGGCAGATTACTTCATGTCTACACCTCCAACGACACCTCAGTCATGGTTCGCGTGCCCAGCTCCTGGGCAAGGGAGATGGGAATTGGCTGGGCCGGAGGTGCCAGTCTGCATAGCCTCACTCAGGGCGTGAGGGGACTTGACCACCATTCTCTGTCCTCACCAGCTGTGAAAACACTGTGCTCTGCAGGACCAGGCAAGACCCACAGATAATCTCCACCTAGTACCCTGTGTCCCCTAGGAACATGGCCCATTGCCTTGCAAATCAGCCTGTCCCCAGCTTAACAGAAGGACTGGAACAGCCAGGAGGCAAGACATGAGCATCAAAGGCTGAGATGAAAATCAGAGTTGGGCGAGATTACCAAGATGACTGCTCTTCTGAGGCAGGGCTTCTTATTCAAGGGATGTAATTTGACCATCCAGCTTGGGGTTAAATTGGCTTCAGACAATAACCTCTGGTACTAAGATTGCTTTAGGTGATCTGAATCAGGATCAGAACTGGAAAGAGATTGTGCTGGGAGGGCAAGAGGAAGAGACATAATAATATTATAGAGATCAACACATGAAGAGGGAAAAGAGAATAGGAGTGCTGTTACTCCAATCCTGTAGCAGGGGAGAACATGGTACCTAATGAACTGAAAGACAAACTGCAAGGACAGATGCACTCTTACTGCTGAAATGCAGAGGTGTGGAAGTGAGTGTCTGCAATGCAAAGACATTGCACTTATAAGAATTAAATATAAACACAAGCAAGAATGTAAGCACAAGCACAGCAATTGTGCCATTTCCCTCCGAGGGCCAGGTCCCCATAGCACTAAAGCTCAAATATAGCCAAATCAGTGGGTAGCTGGATTGAACTTTCCCAGCAGCAGATGATCCCCCTGTTCAATCCTGTATGTCCTGAAACGTCAGGTCCTGGCGGTGTCAGGACCAGCTGTCCAGGACAGGATCTCTGGGCACTTTCACCGCAGTAATTGTACAGCAGCCACCTTTGGAAATTCCTTGTGAATAGTTTGCAACTTTGCCTAATCACTCCCAGACATACGTGATGCCAGCAGAGCCCTTGGTGCCTCCAGAAAGTCCCCTGCCTGCCTTTAACCTCCTCAGAGCTGACCTCCCTGCAGCCCCAAGTCTGCAGCTGTGGCCTTGGGTTTGGATTTTCATTTTGACCCATGAATGACAGCACATTCTTTGCCCATCACAAGGCAGAGTGTCCATCACTCTTTGCTTTTTCCATTTTTTTTTTAGCAAGCTCTTCTTGGGCAAAGGCTGTTTCAGGGCAGCCAGGGGAAAGGGAAAGGGGCTGTGCAACCTGAGTCACACCTGACTCCTTCTGCAGGTGACTCTCAAGCTTAGAGCCCAGGACCTGGTAGAAGTATGCCTACTAGGTCTGTGAACCACTGTGCTCGGCTCCTGGCACACATGGCCTCATCTCCGCCTGCAGAGCTGGCAGCCAGCTCATCCTCTGCAGCCCCAAAGGGCTGAGCCAGGTGCCAGCTCTGCAGGCAGAGGCTGTCCCCATCACTGCTAGAGGCACACAGGAGCAAGGGCACGCCTGAGCCAGCTCTCCCCCTTGGTGACTTGCCCCATGCTCCCAACTCCAGCTCTTCCTGCCCTTCTGGACTGCCGCCTTCTGCTTCTGACAGCTCTGGCTTCGTGGGGGAACTGTGCACTATTGCTCACTGGGCTGGAGTCCATCCTTGTGACACCAATATTGAACACGACCCTCTGACACGGGCAGCCCCCCACATGTAGCACTCAGGGGAGCAGCATTTCGGACAGCCTCCCGCCTTGTTTTCCTTCTTTCCCCCTGCGGGATACCACTACGAGCTGCAGCAATGCCCCACACAGGAGTGTTGCCAGTCCTGCCCTGGAGAACAAGCTGCATTCAAAGGGGAGCACCATGCGGGTGAGGATGGAGGAAACGAGACCCTGCTGTGCTGAGGGACATGGCTCTCCCCTCAGTGCCACCGTGCCCCTCGCCCCCCTGGGGACTGGTCCCCGGGCACGCCACCGCAGCCACAGCCCCGCTCCCCGCAGCTGCGCCCTGACTCCACAGAAACGCGGGAGGAAAACGGGGTCCCCAAAGGACGAATCTCCCCTCCGGCCTCTCCCAGAGGAGGCAATACAGGGCTTTAACTTTCCCCGCCGGATCAAGGGCTTTCTGTCACCACACCGCCGCCTCACCGCTTCGTCCCCTGAGGGCACCCGGCCACCATACGCTCGCTGCGGGGCGGGGGCGGCGGCCCCCTCCCTTCCCTCCCGCTCCCGCCCGGGCCCGCCAGGCCTGCTAGGCCTCCCGCCGCGGGGCAGCCGGGCGGCAGGGCCTGCGGGCCCGGCCCGGCGGTGGTGGGCGGCGGCCGCAGTCCCACCCCGGCCGCCGGCAGCGGGAGAGGCGGAGCGGGCAGCACCGGGGAGGAGGCGAGCGAGGAGCGGAGGCGGGCGGAGAGGCAGGAAGGGAGGAGAGAACGGCGGGAGGGCGGGGAGAAGTTTATTCCCGGAGACACCTCTCCAGGGCGCGGCGGGGGTGCCGCCCCGCGCCGGCCGCTGCTCGGGGCTGGGACGTGCGCCTCCGCGCTGCCGCCCGCCCGGGGTTAGTGACGGCGGGGTGCCGGCCCCGAGTCCCCACCCAGGCGACAGGAGTAACCAGTGCTTCTGGCGTACGGACCGAGCGCGGTCGCCCGCCCGCCCGCCCGCTGCCTCCCGCCCACGCCCTCTCCCTCCTTCCCTTCCTTGCCTTCCCCTCTCCCGGGTGCGTGAGGAGAGATAACAATGGTGGGGCGCAGCCGCCGGGCCCCCGCCCTCGCCTAGTGGAAGCGGGTGCCCCGCGGCCAGCAGCAGCTCCTCCGCCGCCCCGCCCCGCCCCGCCCTGCCCTGCGGCGGCCCCGGGCCGCCGACCGCGTTGCTGTCGGCGGCGGTGCCTGGAGGCGATGGTGCCCGCGCCGGGGTTAGTCTGATCGCCGCCTCCCCGCCTCGCCGCCTCCGGTGCCGGCGGCGCTCCCGCGGGGCCAGCCGCCCGCCGCCGTGCTCGCTCCGGCTTGCGGCCATCTGATACAACTTGGGAGCCCCCCCCCAAAAATAATACTAATCGATAATAATAATTTAAAAGAAGGAGAAGAAGGGGGGAGAAGCGGAAGAAGCAAGTGGATAATGTCAACGCCGAGCAGATTCAAAAAGGACAAAGAGATTATAGCGGAGTATGAAAGTCAAGTGAAAGGTAAGCGGGGGGCGCCTCCCCGGACCCGGGGGTGGCGGCGGCGGGAGCCCCTGCGGCGGGCCGGCCGCCCTCCGGGACCCTTCCCCGGGGACTGCGGGCCGAGGCCAGCCCCGCCGCCGTTGTCCGGGCGGTCGGTCCGTGTTGCCTGAACTTCGGGGCGGCGGCGGAGGGGAGCGGGGCGGCGGGCGCGGCTCCCCCGAGCGGCGCCGGTTTGTGTGAGGGGGCGGCGGCCGGGCGGCAGCTGCGGCGGTTGCCGCTGCCCGACCGAGCACCTTCCTCTCCTCCGCCGATCTCGGTAACGCTGGGGGGGGGGGGAATAAACCCCCCCCAAAACCCCAACCAACAAAAAAAAGGCTTGGTAGTTAAACTGAAGCGAGAGACAATAGTAAGCCATGCCCCTTTCTTATGGCACATGGCTGGTGTCCCCCACCCTCCCCTCAGGGCTGTAGTTTCTGTGTCGGGCTGGGGAAGACGGCTAATAAAGAATTATTCCTGACTATTGAATGAGCCCTTTCAGCCATCCCAGGAAGTATTTCGGCCTCGCATCGCCCGGCTGTATCGCATCCAACTATTGTGCCAAGGACAGCGCCGGCAGACCCTGGCTTGAGCCACCCTCGAGTTTCCTCGCGTAGCGTTTTCCCCTCAGCCAGTGTGTTGGGTGGAACAGGGGATGGGAAAGTAGCGGCGTGAGCAGTGGGGTGTGGGTCTCTTGGTGCCCATCCTTTTCTTCTGGGTGCTGTTGGGGAATATATTGCATAATACACAAACTGGAATAAATCCATGCTTCAAGGGTGGATGTGAACCTGAAACGCAACCTTAAAAAAGCTATGTAACACCTGAATTGTGTTTATTAAAATGATTTGGGCGTGCTCCTTATGTACCTGGGGTGGACCCTCCCTGATGCTGCCTCCGGTCTCTGTGCGGAGACGGAGTGTGGCTCCACGCCGGTCCGTGGGCTTTTGGGACTCCCCCTGCCCCACACGGACAAGGGTTGGGGACGTTCAAACTGAGGTGTCGGAAATGGGGTGGGAGGAACCACTGCATGGCTGTTCAAAGATTTGTTGACTTTCTGTAATTGCACGGTATTTTTTCCTCTTACTTGATCCTGCAAGATCAATTTTTCAGGACAATTCTTGAGGTTTTGTGGTCCTTTTTCCTCTTAAAAGGAAAAGAGGTAGTTGTTGAGTTTTTTGATTCCTAAGCTTAACTTTTTGTGAAAAATACCTCTCAGCAGTAAAAGTCTTTTTTGGGTCCAGGAAGGGATTTAGGCTTAAAATAACAGAACTGCCACGTCGAGGGGCAGTGAGGGGTCTTCTCTGAGCTGGCAGATAGGCCATGCTTCAAGTGTCTGTTTGACATGGGCAGGGCTGAGACAGCTCTCGCGTAGCTGGTGGATTCACTGCCATTGAGCCTTTGGGGGATCTGTGCTTCTGCCTCTCTGTGAAGATGGTGATTTGTCTTGATCACTGAGCAGAAAAAATGTTCAAGATCTTTGCAGAGTGTGCAGGCTGTTCTTTGCCTCCTCTTAACACGATTGTTACGGGCTCAGCCTTTATTAACTACAGCCAGTTGCTATATAAGCTGTTCTTTTCTTTTGAATAATGAAGAAAAAATACTGTGCCCTTCAGCAACATATGTCGGATCATTTCATAAACAATAAAGATTAAGGTAGTGAGCATCTCTGATAACCTGGCTCCTTGGTGTCATGGTCCCCCATCATAATTGCAGAGGGAGGTAGCATTTGTAAACATAGCTTAGTAGGAATTTTTACTTGCTTTTGCTCCTTGTGGTCGTCTGTGGTGTGTCTGGTCCCGGCTGCCTCGCTTGAATTGTTGATTAGCAGCTGTTTGAAGAAGTATACTAGGCTAGAAATAGTAGCCAGAGCTTCTTTTTCTTCAACCAGCTTCACTACAACTGTATTTCAGGTGGCAAAACTGGCTGTACTAAGAATAATTGTGCCTGATGCTAGCTCAGTGATACTATAACAAAGTAATAGTACCATTGTGTGATCTATTTGATATTGGGGGGGTCAAGGGCTAAGGAATCAGTCCTAATTAGCCAGCAAGGTAACTTTAAGTGAATATAACTGCTGGAAATGCAGGCTCTATATATACTACCTGGAATTTCATGCATTAGGGTAGGAGAAAGGGTGTGGCCAAAACGCTTTTGCTGCTTATGATTTCTGTTGTTTGCAATGGCTAGCTGATTTCTCACTGCTGACATGTTTAGTTGCCTGAAGGATGTGGACAATTTGGCAGCAAACCAGCTGTTCAAGGTCCTCTGGATAGGCGCTTGCAAAGGAATGTAAGACCACATATATCCCTTACCTTGTTATGAGGCTGCATTGAGCCCAACGTGCTGAACACCAGTGTTAGCAATTCAGAAACCATACCACCGATGTCTGCATTTGTAAATCCTGTCAAAAGATGTCTGAATATTGATATTGAAGAAAGGGGGGCCTCTAATGTACATGGCCTGTAGGGTATGTATATGGTGCCATATTTGGAAATGAGGATTTAACAGTGCCATTCTTCACATAGCTTTTCTGCTCTTAACTCCTCAAATAGGAAGCAGCAACAGATGTTAATTGTTCTGCCTGGTTCCTGGGTGGTGTAAACTGACATCTTCTCCTTGGACTTTTAGCAGTATCAGTAGGTTGGCTGTGGAAGTCATACAGGAACAGTAGAAAGCCTGCAAATGTTACCTGTTTGTCAAGCTGAAGTGGACAAGGTACTTCTATTTGTTGGGCAGAACATGTTGTTGCACTTTTTCGGGTTTTTTTGGCAACATCCCTGTTCTTCAGGCTAACTTCTGTCAAGAACTATCGCAATTGTAGCAGTAAGGGAATTGTGTTCACTTCCCTGCACATCATATAGAAGGCAGAAGGATATTTCTTAATGAAGCCGTAATACCAAAGTTAGATCTGTCTAGAAGAATACCTATACCCATTGGTTTGGGGGATGTAAGGATACTATGATGACACAGGTACCTTAATTTGTAGACATAAGGCGTGTCAGAAGTATTACTTTGTTCTGTATTTCTTAGTCATTGGAAGTGAGCTATTTTGATACACTTCAGTTCCAGTATGACCTTGTTACTTGATAATTTTGCTGAAGCACCTACTTCTCAGCAGTGTTTCTCTTTCTAACTCAAAAGCTTTAGGAAAGGCATCAAGAGCTTGTTTATTCAAGAACATTTTGACAGTTCCGAGGAACAATTTACATTATTGTTAAAATGGCTTGAGCAATGTGCCTTGTAGACTTTCTGTAGGCTGTATTGGATTACTGAGTAAAATTGGTTCTTAAAATATCCCTGATCATCCAGACTATCAATTGTACGTGTTTTTTTTCTGAAGAACGTGTGATTTTACATGCCCTTTGAAGTTGTTAGAAGAAGGTTTCCTACCAACGTTGCAACTGGGGTGGGGGATATGACTAAAACTGGAAAGTGGAGGGAATCCTGTTTAAATGAGCAACAGACTGGTGTTATGGTTAGGAGTTGAGGATTAACTTTTTGATACACGACTCTACTTAGATTTATAAGCAGCATTCCTTAGCTCAAAGCTCACTTGACTATAGTAGCCTATTATTATTCTGCCTTTTGTATTTGGATGACTGTCTGCTCCTTGGTGCTGCTGATAATGGAAAGTAGTTTCTGTTGATAAAGCTACTGAGCAATCCACAGCAGCAAAGAAATATTAGTGCATCCTCTGATGTCTGTGTGGTATCTCAGGTATGGTGAAAGGTGAGCTAGTAAGATCTTGAATACCTGGCTCACTTCAGAAATTCATCCCTCTGGAGAAGATATATGTAGTAGTAGCAGAGCTTTGGGGATGGTGCTCAGTAGCTTTCAGGTCATTCAGGTGTTAAACTGGCATGTTTACCTTCTTAAGACTTGTAACTGGCCTTCCTTGCACAGGAGAAATATGCTTTGAATAGGTAAGCATTGTGCTCATTGTTTATCCGGGCACGTCTGTTCAGTGAGATCCTCTGTATGGTGTGAACTGTTGAAGATCTTTGGAGTTTAAGAGTCTCTTGACCTTCCTACGCAACTGCATCTCCAGCTGAAAAGGGCTGAGGGAAGAACTACTTAGATGCTTCCTTTTTCCACCTTCATTTTCCAGTTGGAAGTGACTTGAGTGGAAATATAAGCCCAAAAGCAGCTCTGTGAAGGGAGACACTTCCCTAAGATCAATATTTGCATGGTCTTCTTCAGAACAAAATACTCCTATTTTCCACCAGAAATGGATTGTTAGCACTCTGTATTACATTGCCTGATTAATTTTTATGGACAATAAAAATTCTAATTTGTGAAACTGAATTTCAATTTACTTCAGATTAAAACAATCTAAAATTAAAACAGCAGCAACAGAAGCCGCTCTGAGGAGAGGCTGAGTTCTGAAATAAAAATTGAGTGGATATTTTAGTAAACTTATAACTCTTTTGAAAAAAGTCTTCCTAGTGAAAAATCTGGTGCCTTGGATGATACCAGAATTCTTAGGTTCTACTTGGAAAAATTCAGTGAGTAGATGCCAGTTTCCGAAGTTCAAGTTTATCAAGTGTGGTTCAGTAGAAATTTTTTTGATCAAAGAACTTGACCACAATGAGTTTGTCTTGTACAGAAAGGATATTGTTCTCTGTGCTGCTTTTCAATTGGATGTACATGTTGTTTGAGAGACAGGCTAATGAAGGATAGTTCCTTACTGTTTTCCCCCACTGCTTTCTTCCTGCTCTCTGATCATTCCCTTCAGAGTAGAAACGTCAACCGTCCAGGTAAATGTTAATGAGTTTGTAGTTGGATATGTAGCTGGAAGGGGTACCTGCAGATTTAGACATTTCAGTCATAAACTGAACAATCTTTTTCTTCTCTTTTTTTTTTTTTTTTACCCATGTATTTAGTATTCTTACTCTTCTCACAGCTTGCTTGGAATGAAAACTAAGGAACTTGTTTTAGTTCAGTACTGTGCACCAAATTATTTGGGGGATGGGCGGGGGAGCCCTACAAAAAGCCTCTTTCCTAAAGGTTGTGATTGAGAACTTAAGAGATTTTGGCCTCTTAGTCTTTCTGTATAATTAAAGAAAAAAAAAATGCCTTTTCTTGGTACCTTTTTGAAAATATGGCCAACAGTAAAAAAAGTAGACTTTTTTCCTGGTTTGACCACACACTGCAGCTGGTGTCTCCCAGCACTGCAGTGAAACTATGTTATTTTACTTGGATTTAAGGGTGAATAAAGTCCTAATTGCTGTAGCACACCTGAAGGGGCGAGCAATGAATGGATTGTCTGACCAGTGTTTCTTTCTGGCAATATGGCAATCATAATGCATACTTAATGTGTACGTTTTGTATATACCTGTGGTTTTTTGTTGGTCTCTAAGAAAGCTTTAACTCTCCTCTGGCTCTGAAGCACTTAGATCCTTTAATGGTCACTTCTTTGGGGCTTTTTTTCCTTTCCAAGCATACTTTCTATGCAGTTTCGCTGTTGCAGAGCAATGCTCTAAATCATGCTAAGGTTCATTTAATTTCCTGCCATTATCTTTTATTGGTCACTTTTTTACGAACTGAAGTCCTAGCTGCTAATAAAATTAAACTTATAGCTTTGAAATAGCTGCGGTAAGACAGAATGGGATCCGAATTTCATCTTATCTTCTGCCTCAAACTTTGTTTGGGTTAGGTTTTGCTTTTTGTGAAGACTGGTCTCCTTGTCAGTCACAGGTGATGGGTGGTAGCACTGGAAAAAAGTGGGTCAGTGCTGTTGAGACTGGGTAAGAAATTCCCTGCTGACCATTACACAGCCTATTAGAAATCACTGACCATGACTTGACAGTGCAGCATGTCTAATCTCTGTTTTGGACAGGGCTGGACATGGGGAGAGCACAAATGGAGCCAGGTAGGTGTCAATGGAAGCTCTGGTAGTGCTTGTTCTCCTCTTTACTTTTTTTTCCAAGCCCTTGCTATATCTAGCTGTCACACTATCTCACGTCTAACCTTTCTGGTCTCCCTAGTGGAAATTAGTGCTACCTTAACTTGTATTAATCCCTATTAGAGTCTAATCTACTCTTACTGCTCAGCTTTCACAGAGCAAAATAGGCTTTGGAGTGTGGGGGGTTTGTTTTTGTGTGTGAGTGATTAGTCTAAATGTGTACCAGGACTCCTTGCACCCTGCATGCTGCTTCCTCTGCTTCCTGTCGGTGTTAGTCTCATGGCAGTGTTTCCTCTGTGACTGGCTTCTCCCACCTTGCCCAGCTACCGACCCGACCTTCCAGGGACCCCCGTGGTGCTCTCTGCTCTGAGCTATCTCGGCTGATCCGATAAAGCGCTGGCCACCTCCAAGGCAAGGCTGGCTGACCTTGCTCTGCGCTGGTCAGTCTGGGAGCTGCAAGTCACGAATAGCCTTTTCTGCCTGAAGTAACTTCATGTCTTTTCCTTCCCCGCTTCTTGTGTCTCAGGCACCGTGCCAAATACCCTGAGGTTCAAGAGATTTTGGGGGTGTGTGTGTATGTATGCATGCATGCTGAGTAAGAGCAGTGGCTGAAAACTGGAGGCAGTGGTTGAAGGTGCAATGGCTGGCATTGCTGCTTGTGTACCACTAAGAGGGATAAGGCTGGTGGGCTGTGCAGTAGCAGATACTTGGGATGAAGCAGAGACGGCCATTGCTGAGAGCAGTGGACCATCTCCTGGGTAAGAGGCAGAGCTGTCTGCACAGGAAGACCGCTTGCTGCATATGTTTTACATTACCAAGGCTATATCTGGCAGCAAAACCAAAGGAGTTGGTTATCACTGTTCGTTTTCCTTTGTTTCCAAGACTTAAACAACTGCAGGCTGTTCTGGCAGTTTGTGTGGTGGCTAGGTCCTGTGGGAGTGCTCCAAGACAAACAATTCACTTTGATCTGTTGTAATGGGAGCGGTAATCCTGAGGCACCACTTCTTCAGGAATCTACTGTTTTCTGCAGCTTGTGGAAGTTATCTTCTGGTAGACAGAAGTGTGTCACAAGTTGTTTATTGCCACCTGGTAGGCTAAAGATGATGTTACATTTTACCTATGCTCTGCCCACTAATCTATCTTGTGCAGGCAAAACACTGGTGTTCTCAAGCCATTTTCTGTTAGCTACAGCTTAGTAACTGAACAAGGAAAATCTCTTCAATAGCCCCTTCCCTTTCCTCTGTTCATGTCACTATTTCTCAGGCATATACCTGTATGAATTTCAAGATGCAGTATTCAATCTTGCATCATACAACCCACTGGAAACCTGGATTTTACCTGGAGGTGACTGTTCGATAAATCCTGAGATTGAGATGCAATCTCTATGGAAAATGAAGAATGTTTTGGAAATAGCTCCAAGCAAATCTAATGTTCTCGTTCCAAGAACTGGCTCATATATGGGTATAGCCATGACTTCTTATTGCTCTCTGCTAGTCAGTGAGTACAAACATTATATGAACAGTTTGTCTTCTCCAGAAGGAGAAAATGCTTGGTTTAGTTCATGGTTGGCACAATAAAATCATCCCAGCTCTAGGTGCGTGCTAATGAGGTAGGTGTTACAGGTAGGAAGAGAAGGTGCTCTTCATAGTCCTTCACTTGAAATGTTTGGGCAAGGAAAAGGCCCAGCCTCCTATGTCATCAAGGTCTTTAGGAAACAAACACCAGCAAAACCACTAAATGCTCTCAGAAAATGCTGTGGAGAAAATGTATTCTTTATGATTTGACTCTGTAATAATAATAATATCTGTGAAATGAGTTAAGTATGACCTGTGTCATTAACTTAAAACTCTGTCCAGTGCAGTTGATCTGGTTTTAATGAAGCCTCTCTGAAGGTGTGTGGGTACTTGAGCTGCATTTACCTTCATTGTAGCATCTGGGGGGTTGCTTTTAATTACGTATTGGTGAGAAGGGAAAAAAGCTTTTATTTGTCTATCATTTTTCTAGAAAAAGTTTCAGTAGAACTTGCTTAGAAGTGTGATCATGAATTAATCAGTTAGAATATCCCTGTTAACTTTGTTATGTTATCTATTATTGACTGATAAAACCTGTTTGAGTTTCAGTTGCAACCCCCTGAGACTTCCCATTAGAGATGTAGAAGTGCTGACAAGCAGGCAAGAAAGCTATATTAGCATATTAACCAAAACATTCTCAAAATACACTAGACATAAAATTGTGTTTTTATTGTGAAATAGGGGGTACAAAAATATAATTAGAACACATCTAGTATTTCTTTTTAACTATATTGGGAATAAAAAGCAAATGCAGCTGGCTTACCGGATGGTGACTTCCAGGAAGTAATGATTGTAACCCTTTACATAATTAGCTGTGTGGGAAACGTAACTGACTAATGCAGATTCATGTAAATGGACTGTCCAGACTCCTTAACTGACTCAGTGCTTACTCATCTGAATTACTCCCAGTGTAGGATCTGCTAGCAGTTTGTTGGTGCTGTCTTGTGTCAGGAGTCTTCAAGATGCTGCTTTGACTTGTTTCTTCCAAGGTGCCAGAAGTGGAGTGATGCAGGCTTTTTTGGCTTTGCTCTGTCTGTGTGTTAAACTAAATAAGGAGATGTGCTGATCCCCTTTCACTTTCCAGTGTACGTTATTTCATATGGTAAAAGAAAACAGTCTCTATTGTTCTAGCCAGTTCCAGAGTATCTGCTTCCTGAAAATCAGAGGAATCTGTTCATGTTTACACAGTACAGCAGAAGTCTAATAAGATTCAGTGATAGTTCTTGCATGGCTCTGTTCTTTCAACAACCTGTCGTCTTTCAAGCCCTGCTGGTCTCTGCTTTTCCCCTCTGACTCTTTTTTAAGAGAAGAAAGGATCAACAGCCTGTCTTCTTTCAAGCCTTGGTGTTCTCAGCTTTTTCTCTCTGACTCTTTTTTTAAGATAAGAGAGGATAAACAATCTAAGCATTAGGTCAGAGGCAAGATAAAATAAGTGTTCATTCAGTACCAAGATGAGCAGGCATCTGAACCCAAACTTTCTAACTCAACAATGAAGTTACTGTTTTAGAAAGTAATAGAGAAATTGAAAGGATTACAAGCCACTTTTTTTTTTTAATATTACAGGACAAGAAGATCTATTATTTTGCCTTTTCTGCTTAAAAAATCCCCAACTTCAGCCTTTTGTCATTAACTTTGTTTTTTTGAAGATGCCAACTGTCCAGTAAATAATCTTTTAGGGAAGATTATAAGAAAGGATTTCATGTGATAACAGCAGGCTGGACTTGATGATCCACACAGTCCCTTTCCTTAAAGTTTTATATTGCTGGTAGTTCAGAGCACTGTGTCAGACAGCTGTCTAGTGCCTCTAGTCATTGCTCTCCTTGCTTGCTAGGTACAGTGCAATACAAGGCTCTGTACCAAAACACGCTGCAACTAAGATGAAAGGCATAAAGTTACTCTTATTCCTTTGACAGTATTTATGCAGACATTCACAAGGTAGGCTAAAAAGAAAAAAGTTCTCACCCTTATTATAGGATACTTAACACACCAAGGTTGTTGTAAGTGTTTAGACAGCACAGCATGCTCTTCCTCTTGCAAAACACTAATTTGATGATTAGTAGAAATGAAAGTATATAAACTCTTGTTATAGGTGCCTTGTGCATGTGGCAGATTGGTGTCTCTGCATTCTTGGCACAAATAATGTCAGCTCCATAAAGAACCAGGTGTGTAATAGAAAGCTAGCTTGTTTGTTTTGTCTTGCAAATGGATAACGAGTATGTTTAAGACCTTGATTTAAATTAAGAACTTGATTTAGGTTTAAGACTATGCTGTCTTTGCTGCCCAACAGACTACTTGAGATTAAGACCCAATGTAATAGGGTTGTGTGCACTATGTCCCTTTTTTGAGGCTGCCTTCATGTATCTGTGCCTTCCTAATTTCCAAGTGACAGTGCATAAAATTAGTGAGATTCTTAATGTCATGGCAGAAAATAGAACAAAAGTGTTAATCTCCTCACCCTTGCATTGTAGTCACAATCAAGTGCAGAGTGGGAGAAGGTCCCCTGTGCAGAAGAGATGAGGGAGCCCAGTGCAGATAGCAGGTCCCCACTTAAAAGTGGTGCCTCTCCTCCTGGGGTGCTGCAGAGGAGCCCTGTGGCAGTGAGTGCTGTCGTGCGCGCCCGCCATTGCTTCTTCCCCGGAAGCCTGCTACGCGCAGTCTGTGTGCATCTGCAGCTGAGCTCATCGGATTATCCTCAACTGTATGGTAATCTTTTAATTGGCAGCCACTTCTGATGCCATGATGTTGTAGCTGCGGGCCAAATCCTGTGCTGCTTAAGCAGTGCTCCCACTGCTGTCTTTAACTTTTCCTGTGGGGTAGTGGAATACGCTATCCCTCACAAACTTGATTGTATGGCCTTATTGAGAATCAGAAGCCAGGAGTATCTCGAACCATCCTTTTTCTTGTAGCTGACTGAAGCTATTGACCTTCACTGGAGTCTAGACAGACAGCTCTCTATCAACAAACTTGTTTAAGCCAGGACCCATAAATTGGGAATATGGAATAAAATGTTACTTTCTCAGGTTTCTGTTGGGCCTGAGAGGTTATGGGGTGTGAGAATTGGGGGTTTTATTGTTTTTCCTCCAACCTTCCTTTGAGACTTCTTCCTGCTTCAGGTGGTTTCTGCCAAAGTTTTAATGCATTATCGTGATAACCATTCTAAATAAAGACACCTTAGGGAGGCACAATATCTCATCTCATGGAGATGTCTCTGGTACTTTAAGTAAATAGAAATGTTAATGGCAAAACTGTGGACAAGAAAAATAGTCTGTGTTTAAGCAGGGTTCCAGCACTGCTTCTATCTGCTAACACAGCAGAACAAGGGGAAGTGAATACTGAATTATGAGTAGCTTTCACTGAGCAGGGGGCACAGGAACACGTCCAGGCGGGTTTTGAATGTCTCCAGGGAAGGAGACTCCGCAACCTCCCTGGGCAGCCTGTGCCACTGCTCTGTCACCCTCACAGGAAAGACATTTTTTCTCATGCTTAGGTGGAACTTCCTGTGTTCCAACTTGTGCCCGTTGCCCCTTGTCCTGTCATTGGGCACCACTGAAAAGAGTCCAGTCCCATCCTCTTGACTCCCACCCTTCAGATATTTAGAAGTATTGATGAGATCCCCCCTCAGTCTTTTCTTCTCCAGGCTGACTGTACCTACATACAGAAAACTGGAGGACCTTTTCCTTATGAGACTGCTTTTATGTCTAAAAAAAAAATCTGGTGAAGTATATGTATGTTACACTAGGCTTCAATGAGGCATGCAGTACTGAAAGGCTGGTGAAAAAGACAACTGACCACCAAAGACCAAGTAGTGAATGTGCATAAAATTTGCCTGGCAGATTTTGCTTGCCTTTCAGAACATCTCTGGGAAACCTTTCTGGACACTCCCTGATGACTGGTTGGGTAATGCTGAGCAAGAAAACCCTCCTTTTCATATCAAAAGGACAAAATCAGTGAAAATACGAGCCAAAGTGTAGTTTCTCCAATATGCACCACCCTGACTAGCAAAGTAGTGGCTTACTGGTGAGAGGGGATGGGTTGGCAGAGGGGACTATTCAAGGAGATGCCAAGTGCATGCCTTGCTGGTGGCCTGCCAGCCAGTTCAGTATAGCTCTGTGTCATTCCGTGGTGGTTACAGGATGGCCTCTGCATAACGAGGGAGGTCTCTGCTCAGGCCTGAGAGAGCAGACTTTCAGGCAACAACAGCAGTTTTCACACACTTCCATATGGACGCAAAGAGGCTTATGGTGAAAAATATCCCGTGGGATTAAATCCATAATAGAACTCTAACTCCTGTGTTTGCCTTTCAGATGTCATGTTTAGTTCCCCTTTGGCTGCTGTCTCACTTCAAAGGTGTCTGTGGGTATGTTTATGTGACTGCATATGCTGGCCTACATGTTTATTCTTCAGACTGTTTGCAGGAGTTAGCATCTCACTAACTTAGTTCCCTTATTTCTAGACCAGAAACTGCCTTGCCTCCAGCTGGCAGAGGCAGGAGATAAGTGCTGGCTCCATCCATGCTGATGTCATCTGAGCTGCCACCAGAGAAGACCTAAAAATGTTAGTTTCTTTTGCTGAGCCACGTCGTATTGCAGTGTTAGGAATCTGATCAGTGCATCCTTCCTAGTGATCAGAGTGTTTGCATGGGGAGTCTGGTTTCACACCTTGCTATCTTTATATTATTCAAAACTGAGTCTTGAATCCAGCTCTTTCACCTTACAGATGATTTATCTGAGAACTAGGGAGCACAGTATTCTGGGACAAACCTCCCTGTTTTCTTGTTTGTTGAAGCTCTTCTGCTTTTTCCCCAGACTCAATCACTCTGTAAATAATTAAATATTCATTATTAATCCATTTCCTGGTAGTTAGAGCAGTCACCTGAGAGATACGGATCTCACTATGTATTCTAGCAAGTGTGTGTTCCTGCTTTACTTCTTTTTTTAAAGAAGTAGAAAAGGGGGAGGACTGTAGGATTGACACCTTTGTGTGACCATTCTAAATTAAGAATACTTACTTTACTAATCTGGAGGGGGAAGTATTCAGAGGATACCTTATGTATTCATTGCATGTGGTCATAACTGTATATAGAAAAACCCCAACCTTTTCCTTTGTATTGATTTTTAATTTTAACATCCTGCCAGCGTTTAAGGCGGGTTTTGGCAGGTTGCCTGTAGTTTTGCAGAAAATCTATGAAAAAATGTTTGTTCAGAGTTATTTGAAAAGTTCACGAATAAGTGTTTGTTTGCCTGAACCTTTGCTCTGATGAGGCTTCCCGCAGCACTCCATTCACACAGCGTATTCAGTCCTCTGTCCCATGGCAATTCTGCTCCCCAGTTGCCTGAGTTGCAAATTCACAAACAGCTTTCATTACAACCACCAGGAACTTACTCAGCAAATATTCCTGACTTACTTCGTATCTGTGAAGAGCAGTGTTTTGTGTTTTGTGTGTTGGTTTGTTTTTTTGTTGTTTGGTGTTTTTGTTTTTTGAGGGGGGGAAATTATCTCAACTGATGAAAGGATGAAAGAAGGGGAGTGGGTCTGCCAGTATTACTGAGGCAAGGCAGCAGTTGTTAGTCAAGTAACAGTGAGTGTTTTGGGGTTTAGTGAATAGAGGTGAATGATTACAGTGCATTAATAGAGCTGAAAGTAGGAGGAAACCTGAAGAACTCTATCAGTCATGGCAGTTGACCAGGTGATTTCCTTTGCATAACTCTTCTGGAGAGCAGCAGACAGTACCTCAAACAGCCAAGATACTCATATATATTAGTCTTTACTTGGGTGTATTAACATGCCTCTTCTTTACTTGTATTACTTCAGCTGCATGTGGTGAAGTCAGGTTGTTTGAACAGCTGTATGCAAAGTACCGTAGCACAGAATCAGGCAAGAGGATGGAAATCATGTAAATGTCCAAATTCTTTTCAACTTAATTTAAAAAAGGGATTTAAGAAGACGCTTCAGGTATGTTTCTGAATTTGTGCACTGGCATATTTTGTGTTGGAAAGAACAATTTGTTCTTATTTCGGTCCTGCACTCCACTCAGTTACCCATTAATTTATCTAGCTATTAATATGATTGTTTTTTTTTTAAATTGTAATTGAATGGTGTATTAAATTAACAGCTAATGCATCCTGAATCTGTAGCAGTTCCTACTGGGTAAGAGGATGCTTATAAGCTTATTAAAGATACTGTAAATAAGGAGTTGGAATATATGTGAAGACTTAATAGAAACTTCAGTTCCCTAACTTTAAGTATTTATATGTAATCTATTGTTTTCTGAGTTGTGACATCTGACTTGAAGAGCACATGCTGTTTATATTATGTGGCTTTTTTCTTCTGCAGTATTGCTTGTGTTAGGATATTTTAAAGTAAATTTAATTCCAAACACCTTTTTTTTAATAACATCTCTGTGATTCCTTTTTCCTGAGTTTATAAGATATCAGTGGTATTTGAGATCATGTGATTAGCTGTGATAACTGCCTCTAGTCAAGGAACCTCCGCTTTGCTTGTAGGTCTATTTGCAAGATGCTCTGAAAGAGAGATTTCTAAGTTACAGCTTGCACATTGGATAGTGCAATGGGGATTCAGATCTGTTATTAGGATCATATGGGTCACTATTCCTATTACAGTGTGTTTATAACCTTGTATTTACCCCTTTCAATCTCATCTTGAGAGTCTGTGATTTTGGGAAGACATAACTCTCTCTGTACTTCTTGTGCAAATACACCTGACTTAGTGGAAAAAAAACACTCATAGTCTCTCTTCCAGGTCTGGAACAAGACTCTGCACTAACCTGGCAGGAGCACTGCATTTAAAGTGGGAGATCTTAATTTCAGGTGACTGAATGCACTGACAAGAGTCTCCAGAAGTGACTGAAGGTAGCCTTACTCAAATCAAAAACCAAGTACCAAGCTCCTTGTAATTTGATGCAGACTTCACAACACTGAATGAGTATTGATGAAACTGGAGTTTCCCTTTTTGGATTTTCTTTTTCCTGTAATGGCCTAGATTTTTACCAACATCTGGTTATTAGTCAGGTCTCCTTTACTTTAGCTTGCAGTTTCCCAAGTCCAGAGGTGGGCCTTGCTGCAGCAGTGCCCCACATGGATGGGGTGGAGACTGAGCTGGTAAGTGCTGCTGAAACTCCTCCGTTGTGTATAGACATCTCAATTCTCTCTAATGAGCCTTGGCTACAGGAAAAGCTTGAGACCCACTGCTGTAAAATTTCAGTCTGTTAAAGCATTAGGCTTTGTAATGTATTCAGCACTCTGAATAGTTGCTAACAAACGCAGGGCTGGAGGGATGAATGAAGTGGTATTGCTTTTACAAGCAGTTTATTAGCTGCTCTGTGTGTCCCGTTACGCACAGCCCTGTTTACTTCACACACATCAATTTGTTGATCTCACCATAGCTCTTAACCTTCCTAAGGCTACTAATCTCCATAAATGTCTGCAGGATTGGTCTTAATTTTGGCATGGAAATATGCAAAATGAATGAATCAAACTGTGAGTCATCGTTTTTTACAGTAAAACATTCTGACCTAGTCCTGCAGTCCACGTGCCTGGCTCATGCTTGCCTGAGAGCTTGTAGGATCTCATCCATGCTTTGGGAATCCCGACTTCTTCAGTGTAGTAGAGACTGTACTGAAATAAAAGAAATGTAATGCAGAATATACTGAAGCAAAGCAAGAACTGTCATCTGATTCAGATGCAACTCGCAAGATAAAATTAATGTAAGGTTGAGGACAGGATTGTGCACACATTACAGAACGTTTCAGTAGTACTCAAGATGCCTTGTGAAAACTGTAGTGGAGATGTTTTCAATGTACTGAATGTTGTTTTCCTTTTTTGCATATAGCTTAACTAAAGTATGGTACAATAAAATAAACTCACTTTTAAAATTTATTGGAGGCACTGAATTGTGGAGATAATGCAGATAAACTATGTGAATGCTACTTTCATGTCTGCACTATAAAATGCAAAAGCGCAAACATACTAACCACAAGACTGTCTTTGATATTTTAATCTTTTAAACCTTTGAAATGTTGGTGTGCTTGAAAGGGCTTCTAAATCCATTGATTTTTCTGCACTGTCTCGTATTGTGTTCAAAATCATAGCAGATAAAGGAAAAGTGATCAGAAAGCTTAATGCAGTCAGAGCGTCACGACCTGTTATGTAAAGCAACATTTGGCAGGGCCGTCCCAGCTGCTGTAAATGAATGTTAACAGCATTTTATCAGCTGCTGTCACTGTCTTTATTACATAACCTGAATATTTATGACCCCATTAATATGTTTAGCTGTGAAATTGCAATATTGATGGAATGAAGGTTCCACAGAAGATTGAACGAAAAGGATGATTTTTTTGCCTCATGAACAAAAGTTGTGTTAATATTAAAAAGCTTTGAGTTCATATTTCAAAGAAGTTTGCTGAAGTGTTTTACAGATGTGGCATGCTATTTCCCTAAAAATTATCATAGAAAAAGTGCTTTGGTGACAGGATAGAGTTGCTGAACATAGTGTGTGTCTAGAACACAGAGCACTAACCAGAAGTGGTGATTTTTTTTCTACTTTCAATGCAAGTGCCTGAATCCATAATGATGATACTACATAGCCTTGAACAGAGCCAACTGTGGACCATAGATCAGACTCAGTTTATCAGAATCACCTCCATCTAGAGAGCTGCTCCAGGTTGGATTTTGGGACAACCTGTGGGCCAAGTTATTATTACAATCATTTATTTTTTTTGAGGGGGGGCGATGACAGGAGATGGGACAGATGACACACACCAAGATCTTGCTTTCTGCCCTATTTCCTCATGACCCTATACCCCCTCCTTCTGTTGTGACTAGATATACTGTTGTCTTGTGACCTGAAATGCATGTCACATAATTGGGGTACGTGTGTACCACATTATGTGGTTGGGGACTGGTTGCAGACGCAGTCCCGTTACTGAACACATACTTGCCTGTATCGTGATTGTACTTGGAATGTGTTGGGAGGTAATATGCTTGGTCAAGAGATGAACGAGGAGCGGTAAGGTATTTCCCTTGGGAGCCTCTTAGTTTATATTATGCTCCCAAACAGATCTGAACACCACTGTTTCAACAGACGTCTGCAAATTACCAACAAGATGATGTTCAGAGGCTTGACACTGTTGTGTTTAGTGGCTCCCACCTATGGAATTTACAGGTGATGCTGGTATTGTGCTTCTTTACCATTCTGTGGGATAAATAGCTCAATTAGCTATAGTCTTATGTCTGCAGGTTGCCTACGAAATATGAGCAGGAAAATTTGAGTTTTGCCTTTGAGTGGGACGAGGTTATTGGTCACTTTTATCTTTAAGTTCAAAATCTATAGCCTTTCAGAAGGCTGTGTCTTGCTTCAGAAGGCTACGTGTCTTGTCACTGATTGTCAGAGCTAGAATTTCTTAGAAATTCAGCTGTTTGTGGAGGTCTCACTTGTTTGCAAAAGTCTCATGGGTAGTGCAAATCCTGTGGTGTGTTCTGATGTTATACCTAATTCTGAGTAATTCTGTTTGTCTCTTAATGGTCTGTACTGCCTCTCCACAGTTCAGACTTCATGAGCTGGTACAGGAGGCAGCGGCACATGACTGTAAGTGTACAAAACGTTAGAAATGTAAAGATAAGTGGGTACAGGGTGTGGGATGTTAGAGCCAGGAAGAAAGTTTAGATTAATACATATTTTTTAATGGTATTTTGTCCCCAAGCCAGTTTGTTATAGTTACTGCAGAGCTCCAAATGGTCTCTGTTCCCTTGTGGGGATTAGAGATTTAAATATGTATTGTTCTTCTGGGCAATAGTATTGAGCAGTCAAGTAAGGTTCATAATAGAACAAAGAAACCTTTAATTAGGACAGGAGTTCCAATTGCATTCTTTTTTGCTTTGTGTAGAAGAAACTTGCATTAAATCGAATGCCTAAATAAAACAATGGATGGGGTGGAGGAAGTTTGGAAGAGGCACATCTGTTTACAAAGTTAAGTGGTGAGTTTACAAAAAAAACCTAATAATTTTTGCTTGGGAAGCTCTTAAAATAAGATTCCCCTTCTCCACATCCCTGAGCACCTGAGTCAAGATGTTTTAAGGAAATATTCTTCAACTTATTCAGTGTTGTGGTTTGGGGGTTTCTTGCTCACTTTAATTTTTCATACAGGAAGAATCTTTATTGGAATGTAAAATTAATAGCAATGTTTATACTGTTATCATAATTTGGTTTTAGGTCTGTACATGCATTGTAATTGTATTGTTCCCTTACTTGTCTTTATATTTAGTTTGTATGATCTAAATACAATGCAGTATTTCCTTTAAACATGAAGAATGACAATAAATCTTTTCTGGCCTGTTCTGGGGTGTGCATTGCTCTGTGTTGCTGAGGTCTTGAAGTCAATAACTTTCTGGCAGCCTCAGCAAATTGCCAGTGTGCAATAAATTATAAAACTGGGACCTTTAGGGAATAATATGTAGTAGCTTCAAGGGTTTCCTAATTCATCGCTGAAATGACCTTTGGCAAAAATACAAACTATAGTCTCCTCTTCCCAACAGACGCTGGTAAGAGGAAACCTAGCAAATTCGAAGCTGGTGTTCTCTTGCACTCACTTATCTAATGTTTACTGGCTTCTCATATGTGATGAGCAAATAGACTAATCTCATGTCTTAAATGAGTTTTTTAAAGGAACATCTTAAAAAGATGGTTGTCGTGAAGCTTTGGCCATCTGTCCTATGCCTGTCTTCTGCACTTTAAATGCCAAATCCAACACTGACAAAAGACTGCTGTTGTCTGGGAAACAATTGATTCTACTCCTTGTTTGGGTAGAAGAGCTCTCAGACATGGCTCAAGATAGTCCATTTCCCTAATTACCTATCTCTCTGGGTATTTTACAGCCTCCTGCTCTTTCATATCAAGAGGGTGCTTTCCAGAGCAACATCCATAATGTCTCTTTAAAGGACCTAATCAAAACTCGCTAAATTTAGAAGAAAGCTACTATTGACTTCAGTGGACTTTTGGTCAGGCTCTTGGAGAGGAAAGGCGTAGGCCTTTGCGTTAAATAACTGATGTGATCTTCATTGGTCAAAAATTTTTTTTTTTTGGCCTGTTCTAGAAATATAGCATTCAAGTTTTTCTGGTTGAACAGTAAGCTCCATTTTAAGAGCAGAACACGGTTCATCTTACTTGTGGAGGTGCAAAGGATACTCCACAGTAACAATATACTTGAGATGTGTTTAAATCTCCTGCCTGACACACATCTTGCATCCCCTTTGCTGCATCCCGTACAAGTAATTAATTTGCAGAATGAGGCTATTGTCCTCCCTCCCTTTGGAACAACCTCAACTGGCATGTGGGATCCTTTACCAAGAAGGAGAGGCAGGGACATTGTGTTTGCATTTATAGAGTGTGCTACTAAATAGCTCTTCCTGTTGCCTGACTCGATGATGACTGGTTCTTGTTTGTCACAAGGTTCCGTACAGTAACCTCACATAAGGGAGATACTAGTAACTTGAGAGTGGAAATTGAAAAAGGTTTGGTGTTTTTTTCCCCTGAATATCAATTAGTTCCCATTGCCTCCTGTCCTTTCCCTGGGCATCACTGGGAAGAGTAAGGCTCCATCTTCTTTCTTCCTCTCCCGTCCCCTAATTTTATTTAAAATAATGTGTATTTTTACACATTAAGATCCTCCTTGAGCCTTCTCTTCTCCAGGATGAACAAGCCCAGCGCTCTCAGCTTCTCCCTGTATGTCAGATGCTCCAGTGCTTTAATCATCGTTGTGGCCTTTTGCTGGACTTGCTCCAGGATTGTACTGGGGACCCCAGAACTGGACACAGCACTGCAGGTGAGATCTCACCAGTGCTGAGTAGAGACCAAAAAATCACCTCCCTTAACCTGCTGGCAATGCCTTCCCAGGAGGCTCTTGGCCTTTTTTGCCACAAGGGCACATTGCGGACTCATGTTCAACTTGGTGTCCCTCAAGACATTTTTTTGCCAAGCTGCTTCCCAGTCAGTACTGTGTACCAGCACCTGAGGTTATTCCTTTGGAGGTGTGGGTCTTTGCATTTCCCTTTGATAAAATCTGTGAGGTTCCTGTCTGTCCATTTCTCCAGCCTGTTGAGGTCCCTTTGAAAGGCAGCACATCCAGATGGTGTATCAGCTGCTCTTCCCAGTTTTGTATCATCTGTAGACCTGATGAGGATGCACTCTGACCAATCATCCAGGTCATTAATGAAGATGTTAAGCAGTACTGGCCCCAGTATCAGCCCCTGGGGCACACCACTAATGATTGGCCTCCAGCTGGACTTAATACTACTGATCACAAGCCTTTGAGATTGACATTTCAACCAGTTTTTGGTCCACTTAAGTTTCCATTCATCTAGCCCAGACTTCTGTCAGTTTTTCCGTGAGGATATTGTAGGGGGCAGCGCTGAAAGCCTTAATAAAGTCAAGATAGACAGCATCCACTGTTCTTCCCTCATCTACCAAGCGAATCATCTCATTGTAGCAGGCTATCAAGTTGATCAAACCTGAATTTTTTTCTTTGATAAATACATACTGACTACTTGAAATCACCTTCTTGTCCTTAATGTGGTTGGAAGTTATTTCCGTAGTTACTTGCTCCTTCGCCTTCCCTGGGATCAAGGTGAAATTGGCTGAGCTGTAGTTGCTGGATCTTCCTCCTTTTCCTTCTTGAGGGCAGGAGTTGCGTTCGTTTTTTTTCTAGTCATAGAATCATATAATAGTTTGGGTTGGAAGGGACCTTCAGATGTCATCTAGTCCACCCCCCCTGCAGTGAGCAGGGACATCTTCAACTAGATCAGGTTGCTCAGAGCCTTGTCCAATCTCACTTTGAATGTTTCCAGGGATGGGGCACCTACCACCTCTCTGGGCAACCTGTTCCAGTGTTTCACCACCCTCATTGTAAGAAATTTCTTCCTTATATCTAGCCTAAATCTACTCTCTTTTGGTTTAAAACCATTACCCCTTGTCCTATTGCAAGAGGCCCTACTAAAATGTCTGTCCCCATCTTTCTTATAAGCCCCCTTTAAGCACTGAAAGGCTGCAATAAGGTCTTCCTCCAGCATTCTCTTCTCCAGCCTGAACAACCCCAAGTCTCTCAGCCTTTCCTCACAAGAGAAGTGTTCCAGCCCTCTGATTATTTTTGTGGCCCTCCTTTGGACTTGCTCCAACAGGTTCATGTCTTTCCTGTACTGAGGACCCCAGAGCTGGACACAGTACTCCAGGTGCGATCTCACAAGAGCAGAGTAGAATCACCTCCCTTGATCTGCTGGCCATGCTGCTTTTGATGCAGCCCGGGATATGGTTGCCTTTCTGGGCTGTGAGTGCATATTGTCTGTTCATGTCCAGCTTTTCATCCACTAGTACCCCTAAGTCCTTCTCCATAGGGCTGCTCTCAATCTCTTCATCTCCCAGCCTGTATTGATACCAGGGATTGCCCCAGCCACTGCGCAGGACCTTGTGCTTGGCCTTGTTGAAACTCATGAGGTTCCTATGGGCCCACCTCTTGAGCTTGTTGAGGTCTCTCTGGATGGCATCCCATCCCTCAGGCATGTGAACTGCACTGCTCAGCTTGGTGTCATCTGCAAACTTGCTGAGGGTGCACTTGATCCCACTGTCTATGGCATTGGTGAAGATATTAAACAGTACTGGTCCCAGTACAGACCCCCAAGGGACATCACTCGTCCTCAGGAATCTCTCCCAATAACTATGACCTTTTGAAGATAATCAAGAGTGGCCTTGTAATGGCATTAACCAGCTTTCTCAGCATTCATGGGTGCATCACATCAGGTCTAGTGGACATACATGTGTCTAGTTTGTATAAATGTTCCCTAGATTAATCCTTTTGTACCAAGGGTAAGTCTTGCTTGCTCTCTGACTTTCCCGCTGGTCTCAGGAACCTGAGATTGCCAAAAGCAAGCCTTGCCACTAAAGTCCAATATGAAGATAGCATTGAGTACCTCTGCATTTTCTCTATCCTTTCTCACCATGTTCTCTGCTCCATCCAACAGTGGCCTCACATCCCTCCATAGTCTTCCTTCTGTTGGTGACACGCTTGCAGAAGCCCTTCTTATTGCCCTTCATGTTCCTAGTCAGTTGCAACACCAGCCAGGCTTTGGCTTTCATAACTTCATTCCTGCATACTTGGATAATGTCTCTGTATTCTTTCTGGGTTGCCTGTCCCTGTTGCCACCTCTCATATGCCTCCTTCTTATGTTTGAGTTTTGTCAAGAGTTCCTTGTTCATCTATATAGGCCTCCTGCCACTCTTGCCTGACTTTCTGCTCATCAGGGCAGACCATTCTTGAGCTTGGACGAGGTGATCCTTGAAAATAAACCAGATGTCCTAGATCTTCTTTTCTCCAGCACAGTATCCCATGGGCTGCCAGCAGGTCCCTGAACAGACCAAAGTCTGCTCTCCTGAGGTCCGGGGCTGTGACCCTGCTGTTTGTCTCATTACCTCATTATAGGATCCTGAACTCGACCATCTCATGGTCGTTGCAGCCATGACTGCTCCAGCCTTCGTATTCCTGGCCAGTTATTCCTTATTTGTAAGTATGAGGTCCAACAGAACATCTCCCCTCACTGGCTCCTTGATCACCCATGTCAGGAAGTTACTCTCAGTGTGTTCCAGAGACCTGGATTGCTCGTGCTGTGCTGTGCTACCCTTCCATCAGTTACCAGAATGATTAGTGTCTCCATGAAGACTACAGTCTGCAAATATGAGGCTTCTTCCAGATGCTTGAAGAAAGCTTCATATTCTGCTTCCTCCTGATTGGGCGGTCTGTAGTGGACACTCACCACGGTGCTGCCCATGTTGGCCCACACATTCATAGTGACTCATAAGGTCCCAGCTGGGTCATTGTCCATCCCAAGGCAGAGCTCCATGCTTTCCCACCACTTTCTCACATAAAAGGTAACTCCCTCTCCTTCCTGTCCTGGCCTGTCCTTCTCCAAAGAACCTGTATCTGACTGTTGTAGTACTGCAGTTGTGTGAGCCATCATGCTGCATCTCTATGAGCCTGATGAGATTGTAGCCCTGCAACTGCAATCAAACCTCTAATTCGTCCTGTTTGTTCTCCACGCTGTAAATGTTAGTGTACAGGCATGTCAGAGAGTTATCCCAGTCATGCTGAGCTCACAGAATAGGTGTGAGCTTCCCCTGTGATACCATTCCTGTGGGTACTTTATTATTTCTGTGCATACACTTGAGGTGGTCTCCCTTCAACCCTGTTTTGTTGATTGCAAGATCTCTCTTCTCCACATTACTATGGCCGCTTTACTTGTCATACTGGTCTGCTGCTTCCTCAATGGATTGTAGTTGTCTTCTGCCTTCCCTGTCATTCCAGTTAGAAAGCTCTCCTCACCAGGATGGCCAGAGATCCTTTTGCCACCAGCTTTTGTAGGATTGAGATACAGGGATTCTTATTATATGGTAGTGGCAATGTGTACTTAATGAAGTGAAAATACATTGCATGAGCACATTGAAGGACTCTACTGTAAAATGACTTGGTATATTGTTTTATCTTAATTACTAAAACTTTCCTAGCCATCTTATGCAGATTTCTACTTCCTCCATGCCCCTGCCTTCTGGTCAGGCATTCGAACAGGCTGCCCACAGAGGTGGTGGAGTCACCATTCCTGGAGGTATTTAAAAGATGTGTAGATGTGGCACTTCAGGGCATGGTTTAGGAGACATGGTAGTGTTGGGCTGACAGTTAGACTTGATGATCCTAGAGGTCTTTTCCAACCTTAATGATTCTATGATTCTGTTCTATGATTCTGGAAGCAGTGGGGGAAAAAGTTGGCCGTAGTTTTTGCTTGAATGTGTGTTTTTGTTTTTAAGAAGCATTTTCTTTGGAAATGAAATGCAAATATGTCTCCATGACCCCAACCAGTTAAAGATTGCCTAACAGCTGTCTTGAAGCTTGCCTTCAGCCTGGAAGAGGTTTCTGTGCAAAATGGCACCGCTTACTCTACCTACAGGAGAAAGAGGAAGGCCCAGGAAGCTTTCCTGATGTCCTTCTGTATCTACTGATGTAAGGTCTGCCAACTGTTTACCTGCTAGCCCACCCAGACACACAAAGGGGTACAGAGAAAGCAGGTAGCCTACAAATTCAGGGAAACTTAGGAACTGATTGCTGTCATGTCTTGGCGGCTTTCTGCATTGCTCTTCTGGAGACACTTTGTTATACCAGGGTGTCTCTAACATGAGCTGTTCTGCTGCCATTGGGTAATTCCTGAAACTGCTCTGTCCAGGAGGAATGGAGCTGAATGTGTTCCTTCTAAAACTCCCTGTGACTGCTCTTCAGGTCATCTGTGTAGATTAGAGCTGGAGGCTTCAGGACAGACAGCAGGTTGCAACGTGTGCCCCAGCCCCTTGCCTGGTGAGAAGGTAAGTACCTGCACAAGGTGTGCACAGGTTGATGATCTGCTGTGCCAGGTGGCTGAGTTGCAGGAGACAGCTAGAAGGCTGAGTAATATTAGTAGAACTGAGGCAGAGATATATATGCAGTCTTAGAACCATGCTCCTGTAGCAGACACCACTGAGAAGGAGGAGGCACCTTGGACCCTGGTGACCTGCAAAAGCAGGGCTCTGCCTCAGCCCCCACCTCCCAGTATCACCACCACCAACAGATTTGTAGCTTTAGCAACTGCAGACACCCACGAGCAAGGTCTACTAGGTGCAGCTGTACCAGCAGCACAGAGTAGATACTACAAAAAGAAGAGGCGAGTGCTCGTAGTGGGTGACTCTGTTAAAAGGCACTGAGGAAACCATCTGCCAACCTGACAGAGGGTCACGAGAGGTTTGCTGTCTCCCAGGAGCTAAGATCCAAGACATCACTGAGAGGGTGCCACAAGTTGTCAAAAGCACTGATTACTGTCCTCTGCTACTCTTCCATATGGGCACAAATGATGCTGCAAGCCAGAGTCTGGGCAGAACTAAGCAAGACTATAAAGCTCTGGGAAAGCAAGTAAAAAATATTGGTGCCCAAGTTACCTTCTCCTCCTCCTACCTGTTGGAGAAAAATGGGTGACTAGAAATAGGCAAATAACACAAATCAACTCCTGGTTACGTGGCTGGTGTCAACGTGAGGGTTTTGGCTTTTATGACAACAGGATGTTCTTCAACAACCGTAGGCTGCTAGGGAGGCATGGACTCCACCTGTCTGGAAGGGGCAAGGGAGTCTTTGGCAGAAGGCTGACAAACTTGGTGAGGAGGGCTTTAAACTAAGGAGCTTAGACGGAGTGGGATGAGCTGGCAATGCTAATGCCATCACACACAATGGGGGAATAAGACAGAACAACCTGAGCAGTGATAAAGGTGCCATGGTGGCCTCATGCAATGGCAACCAGCAGACCAACCACCGCAAGGGTTTGCTTGGCTGTAGTGGGTCCTCGTACAACCCTCCGGGGAAACCTGTATGCTCAGGCACCTTTCTGAAATGCCTGTACACCAATGCATGCAGCATGGGGAATAAACAGGAGGAACTAGATCTGTGTGCAGGGCCATGATCTCATTGCAGTCACAGAGACAAGGTGGGATAGCTCACATGACTGGAGTGTGGTAATGGATGGCTACAGGCTTTTCAGGAAAGACAGACCAGCAAGGCGAGGTGGGGGAGTTGCTCTTTATGTGAGGGAGCAACTGGAATGCATCAAGCTCTGCCTTGGAGTGGAAGGAGAACAGGTTGAGAGCTTGTGGGTAAAAATTAAGGGACAGCCAAATATGGGTGACACTGTTGTGGGTGTTTGCTACAGGCCACCTGATCAAGAAGCGGAAGTCAACGAGGCCTTCTACAGACAGCTCGAAGTAGCCTCGCAATCACAGGCCCTGGTCCTCATGGGGGACTTCAACCACCCTGATATTTGCTGGAAAATCAACGCAGCAAGGCATGCATGATCCAGGAGGTTCCTGCAGAGCATCGAGGATAAGTTTTTGATGCAAGTGGTGGAGGAGCCAACAAGGCGAGATGTGCTGCTGGACCTTATCCTAACAAACACGGAAGGGCTGGTTGAGGATGTGAGAGTTGGGTGTAGCCTTGGCTGCAGTGACCATGAGATGGTCGAGTTTAGGGTACTGTGAGGTAGAAGTAGGGCTATGAGTCGGGTTACAACCTTGGACTTCAAGAGGGCCAACTTTGGCCTCTTCAAAGACCTGGTTGGAAGAATCCCATGGGCTAGGGCTCTGGAAGGCAGAGGGGTCCAAGAGAGCTGGACAGTATTCAAGGACCACTTCCTCCGAGCTCAAGATCGGTGCATCCCCAGGAGGAAGAAGTCAAGCAAAGGAGCCAGGAGACCTGCATGGA
Organism: Phalacrocorax aristotelis; assembly: GCF_949628215.1. NCBI lineage: Eukaryota > Metazoa > Chordata > Aves > Suliformes > Phalacrocoracidae > Phalacrocorax > Phalacrocorax aristotelis. The sequence goes on along the minus strand of NC_134276.1, from coordinate 181,622,495 downwards.
TGACCAAAGAGGTTCTAGAGAAACTCAAATGGAAGAGGGATGTTCACAGTATGTGGAAAAAGGGACTGGCCACTTGGGAGGAATATAGGAATGTTGTCAGGGTATGCAGTGATGCAACGAGGAAGGCCAAGGCCCACTTGGAATTAAATCTGGCAAGGCATGTCAAAGATAACAAGAAGGTAGTCTTTAAATACATCAGCAGTAAAAGGAAGACTGGGGATACAGCCGGCCCACTGCTGAACAAGGAAGGGACCCTGGTAATGCAGGATGAGGAGTAGGCAGAGTTACTGAATGCCTTCTTTGCCTCGGTCTTTACTGCTAAGGCTGGCCCTTGGGCAACTCAGCCCCCAGAGAAGAGAGGACAAACGAGGAGAAAGGAAGACTTTCCATCAGTTGAGAAAGACTGGGTCAGAGATCACCTATGCAAACTGGATCCTTGGAAATCCATGGGGCCCTGATGGGATGCAGCCACGAGTGCTGAGGGAGCTGGCAGATGTTCTTGCTGAGCCACTCTCCATCCTCTTTGAAAGGTTGTGGAGGACAGGAGAGGTGCCCAAGGACTGGAGGACAGCAAATGTCACTCCCATCTTCAAACAGGGCAAGAAGGAGGACACAGGAAACTACAGGTCAGCCAGTCTCACCTCTGTTCCTGGAATGGTGATGGAGCAGTTCATCCTGGAAGTCATCTCCAGGCATGCAGAGGACAAGAAGGTTATCAGAAACAGTCAACATGGATTCACCAGGGGAAGATCATGCTTGACCAACCTGACAGCCTTCTAGGATGGTGTGACTGGCTGGGTCGATGAAGGGAGAACAGTGGATGTTGTCTATCTTGACCTCAGTAAGGCATTTGACACTGTCTCCCATAGCATCCTCATAGGCAACCTAAGGAAGTGTGGGTTGGATGAGTGGACAGTAAGGTGGCTCAACAACAGAACTCAGAGGGTCGTGATCAATGGGGCAGAGTCTGGATGGAGGCCTGTCACTAGTGGTGTTCCCCAGGGGTCTGTGCTGGGTCCAGTCCTGTTCAACATACTCATCAATGACCTGGATGATGGGATAGAGTGTAACCTCAGCAAGTTGGCTGATGATACCAAGCTGGGAGGAGTGGCTGATACACCAGACGGCTGTGCTGCCATCCAGCAAGACCTGGACAGGCTGGAGAGCTGGGCCCAGGGGAACCTGATGAAATTCAACACGAGCAAGTGCAAGGTCCTGCACCTGGGGAGGAACAACCCCATGCACCAGTACAGGCTGGGCGCTGAACTACTGGAAAGTGGCTCTGTTGAGAAGGACCTGGGAGCGCTGGTGGACAGCAAGGTGACCATGAGCCAGCAATGTGCCCTTGTGGCCAAGAAAGCCAACGGTATCCTGGGGTGCATTAAAAGGAGTGTGGCCAGCAGATCAAGAGAGGTTATCCTCCCACTCTGCTCTGCCCTAGTGAGACCACATTTGGAGTACTGTGTCCAGTTTTGGGCCTCCCAGTTTAAGAAGGACATGGAACTGCTTCAGCAAGTCCAGGGGAGAGCTACCAAGATGATCAGGGGACTGGAGCATCTCCCATATGAGAAAAGGCTGAGACACCTGGGTTTATTCAGCCTGGAGAAGAGAAGACTGAGGGGGGATTTCATCAATACCTATAAACATCTAAAGGGTAGGTGTCAGGATGATGGGACTAGGCTCTTTTCAATAGTGCCCAATGACAGGACAAGGGGCAACGGGCACAAGTTGGAACACAGGAAGTTCCACCTGAATATGAGAAAAAACTTCCTTCCTGTGGGGGTGCCAGAGCAGTGGCACAGGCTGCCCAGGGAGGTTGTGGAGTCTCTTTCCCTGGAGACATACAAAACCCGCCTGGATGCGTTCCTGTGCCCCCTGCTTTGGGTGTCCCTGCTCAAGCAGGGGGGTTGGACAAGGTGATCTCCAGAGGTCCCTTCCAACCCCTACCATTCTGTGATTAGGAGATTTTGTTTATTTGTTTGTTTTTCCCTAGCTCCAATTTAAAATCAGTTCCTCACCTTGATCGAAATAAGATGGCACATGTAGTGAAAATGTGCCAGCAGCAAACGTCTGCTTATGATGGATGGATTTATGGAGCTAATTAACTAAAATTAATACAGCTTAGATTACATAATTAAAGCAATCAGGAATATACTAATACCTAGCTATTAAAGTCTGGACTGATACTAAAGATTTTGTGAATTAACTGTTTTGTTTAAGAAGTAATATACTTATGTAAACTTTTTAAACCAATCTTGTACTTGAGTAATTCTAGAATAAATTCTTCTGGGTGGATTTAGGACAAGAATGTCCCTAGGTCAGTGACACACGCTGACTATAGTCTTAGCAAGAATTTTCTCTGTGAACAACAACAAAAAACAGTGTATCTTCCATCTTAATTGAACCCTCGAAATTCATCCCTACAAACCAAATGGAAATGGAAACTTTATACGTCTTGTCAGCAAATTGCAAGCTATCAGTCACAGCTCCAGATGAAAGCTAGCACGACCTACATCTGTCGTGTTGTTACAATGGTGCCGGCATTACAGTTCCATTGTTCGGGTTTCGGGTCAAGCCTGTTGAGACCTCTTTTTATTCAGCTTTGAATGTATCCATTTTCATGAAGTTTTTCAAAGCTCTATGAAAGACTCAGCAGGGCAAGATGTGGCGATGTTGAACCTAAGTTAGTCTTGCAGCTATCTAACTGTCTTGTAGTCACAGATGGTCACTGCGATTGTCCACACCAGTCTACCACCGGAGCTGCTATTGAAAGGGCACAAAACTGATGGTACAAAGGGACGCCTTTTTCCCCCACTAATAAATGAAGCTACTGTTGCTCTGAGCTGGCATTGTTGGAGGTTTTGTGCAGGAGAAGAATGGCTGTTGACAAACCAGTTTCCATGCCGAAAAATGCTACTCTTATTCCTAAACTTAGAGATCTTTCCTTGGGTGAATAACATTGTCTGACTAATATCAGAGTGGCATTTTACAAACTATTTTCATTGATTATGTGGATGACGGGTGTACTGGGAGGTCTAATGCTGACAGCAGTAAATGCAAGCTTGTTAATGTGCTAAACAAGGCATGCTTCTGTTTCGTAATTCCATTAGGGGAAAATCTCTTTGGCCGTACACTGTTAAAAACATCGGGGGCATTAATTGCTGCATTTCTATGTTTAATCCTCAAATGTTAAAGTGTCCTTACATACACCGAAGGAGCTCGGTCAGTTGTCTCACCAAGTTATGTAACTTGGTTAACCAAGTACCAAATATCTTGCTCTTCATGCCATAAAAATGTAGGGTTTTAGAGCTAGTAAATAAATCTTCCAAAGGCTCCTTACTGAAGATGTGAATGTGCTTTTTGCTTTGTTTTGTCTTTAAACAGAACTGCCTCTTCCAGTATTAACTACCATTTTCCTCCTTTTCTGGTATGGTGGGGTGAATGCCTCCACATAAATGACCTGCCTGTTTGTTAGCAGCCTGGCGAAGATTCTGGTGAGATTAAAATAGTTCTTGCCTGCAAGGACAATAAAAAGCAATAAAGCTGATTCCTGTTGTATGGGATCCTTTGTGGCCTCTGACAGATCAGTTTACCACTGGCAAAGGAATCCTTAAAATTCAAGTGACCACAGTGATGAAATGGATGCTTGTTCCTGGACGGGAAATATCTATCAAGGCTTTATGGAGACCAGTTGAATGATTCACCCCATAACATTTAGAATTCGTATCTGAATAATTAGGATGTAGTAGTTTGGCGGGGGGGGGTTGTTGGTGGGTTTGTTTTTTTTTTTTCTCCACTCTTATCCACTGAAGCACAGGTTAGCCTCCTGTGCTATAGTGGAATTTTTCAGCCCTGCCAAGGCCCTCCATAATTTATGAGTGGCCTGTTGGCCCAGGAATTTCATAGCTCTCCGAGTACATGAATGTTTGTTTGTTCGTTTGTTTTGTTCCTTCCTCCGGGCTGGGAGTCTGTTACTACATGAAATGTCTTAGCCAGACAGGTATAAGTTACAGGATAGTATATTTCTACATGTGAGAGGTGATGAACCTGGTAGGCTTGCAGTCACTGGAATTAAATACTTCTGTGCCAAAGATGGAACTGAAAAAGAGGAATATTTTTCCCATAAGATGAAAATCATTTGCAGGAGGATGGGTCTGACTGTTCCAGAAAGAAGCTTCAAACTTTCTGCTGCCTGGATTATTCTGTTAACAGTGGAATCTAAAGAATGAGACTTCTTGCCAGGAAAGAGATGAATATTGATGATTTTCATGATTCTGAAAGGAATTTGACACTGACCTAAAGCCGGGTCGCTTGAGCAACCAGTCCTTCTTAATGACTTCAGTTAATGGCCCCTTGCTTTTATGATCATGCTTTCTGCTGCCAGGCTTGGCTTCAGCTTTATTATTATTTTTCCCCTTTCTGTCCTACAGTATACTACATGCAAATAATCCCTAAACAAACATAATGTAAATTGTTAGAATTTGTCAACAGCGACTTCCTGGAAGCTGTGTCCTGTTTGGGGCGGTGGTTTCTATGCTGGCAGTTTAATTTCCTATAGCTAGCCTGCGTTTATCATGAAGTCAGTGTAGCTTAGGCTGTATATGATTCAGGCAGAAGCTTTCCTCTATTGTTTCTGATATAACAGGTGCTGGTAGACTAAGCAATAAAGGTACTTGAGCCAAGCAGTACAGACAGGATGTTTGATGGACTGCAGAGCTCCAAGGTCTGGGAGTGGGGAGTGCTGGGGGTGACGCTTGGGTGATGTGAGCCAGAGCCTGGTCCCTCCACTGTGGGGTGGAACCAGCTTGAGCAAGCGCTGGGAGCAGCCATCACTGCTTCAGCAGCCCCTGTGCCAGGCAGTCGCAGCACCTCCTGCACCTTCCTGATGTGTGGATGAGCTCTTCTGACTCCGTCGGTTCTGTGTTCTAGGACCCTACCACCTACAGATAAGCAACCTGTCGGTGAACTGGTCAGGCACTGGTCAGGTTTAATTGCTAGTTTGAGTAACACTGAAAAAGAACTGCTTCAGATTTTCCATAGTCGCTGTCAGAACAGAAATACCGTTTTGGCCCCCCTTTTCAGCTTCAGTATAACTTCATGTCCAGAAAGAAATCAAGGTCTTGCCCTGCCAAATGCATTAGAGTGAAACAGAGGATGTTATTGACATGTCCATGAGTTGTACCGACACAAGTACTTGCTGAGCTTCATTTTAAATGAGATTTTCTGGCTTTGCACACAGCATCAAATTTCTAAGGAGAAATAAATCTAAAGGAAAAACTTTGGAGTACAGTATGCTTGGCTGAGGGAGTAGTACCTGGTACATTTAGACTGGGTATACCTTCTTTGTGTGTTTTCAGATATGGTTGTAAGTTGGATGGAACAGCAAATCCAAAACACTGTTAAAAGACCTAAGGGGTCAGGTGTGTTTTTGTGGTGGTGTTTTCTCTTTTTCTTTTTAGTCTTACATTACAATTAAAGGAAAATCTATACTACTACCTATCTCACAGGAGTTAAGGTACTAAATAAAATGTGCTGGCTGCATAAATAATGTTGAGTTTTGAGGTTCAAGGTAACAGCAACATCCTGAAAAATATGGGCAGGCTTAAGCTTTGGATGCCTGAAGAGAAACCTTCCTTCTTTGTGAGGAGTTATTGCTATGCTCTTTAGGGCAAAGACAACGTGTTGTGGTTCACACTGCGAAATTAACCGCATTTACATTGGAATATTCTGCTGATTACCTACTTAAGTGCCCAAAGTGATTCTGTATGCAATTCCTTACTATTTTAGTGTTTTTAAAAGTTACTTTCTTATCCTATGCCACTTCTTTTAGAAGACGCTTGTAAAATCAAATTTGTGATTCCACACACAGCAGACCATTGTAACTTTTTTGTAGATTGTAAAATGGCTTCTGGATGTTCACAAAACCCAGAACAATGTAGGATACCTGATGATATAACTGAAAGCATCTCCATCACCTTTAGAGAGGTATAATGTTCTATGACAGAATTAAAACGTCTGGCAAGTGTTCTATATGCTGATTGTTGTCATCGTCATTTCCTTCAAGACATCTATTTCCAATGACCTATCCTGCATTATGGCTTTCCTTCAGAAGAAGGAGAGATTCTACTGCAGGTAATTGCATTCACCCAGACCATTTTCATACTGTCTAGGAGCCTGAGGGATGTTTTAGCATTCCAGCCTGGCGGGCGGGTACAAGATCCTAGAATTCATCAGCTTGGGGCTGTCACTACGTGAGAGCTTTCAGTGTGAGGACACTTGGGAGTTTGTGAACTACTTCTAAGGGGTCTGCAGGCAGAAAACTAGGAAGATGAACCTGTTGATAATAGGCTTGTTTGCTGTGTGTATACCTCTTCTGGAAAATACTTGTGGAGGTGCTCAACTCAAATGGGATTGAAATGCAGTGCAGCCAGGGTGCCACATATTGCTGTATGACTCAGCCTACAATTTATTTTAACTGCTAGGACCATTTTTCACTGTTCTGTGATGCTTCCTTTCTTTTGTGTTCACCCCTTTTGCATCCCGTTCTCAAAGGTGGCTGTTGCTACCCTTTTGCCTGAGCAATGCTGGCTGGCAGAGTCTCACCTCTAAGCTCTTCCACCTAAATTCTTTAACAAACAGTCTGCACCATGAAAGCAAAAGTGCTGCCTCTGCGCCTCACCTGCCAAGAGCACTGAACTGATGTCTTTCTGTCGTGGCTGGACCTTGCCTGCTCTGTGTCTGTCTGGCCATGTGGGGGTTAAGCATCTTAGTTTTAAAGGTCTACCTGTGGTTTTGGGGTGTTTGATATTGGTTACCAGTTAGATAGTTCTGCATGAAAAACTGCTGCTACTTTTAAAGCTCCTTTCCCTCCATCCCTTGACTTCCTTTCAAAAATATATAAAAAATAAATGCAGATACTTCAGGTACTGCTGTTATTATCAATGCAAACCTTTCAAGGCAGTCTCCTGAGGGAAGTTAGCAACGCCTTATTCATCAGTGTACTTAACAGTAGTCTCTCTGGTTTGGGTTGGTGTTGTTTGGTTACTTTGTGTTCCAGTACAAAGCATGGGGAAAACTGTTTGCATGATTTAAGAGTGGTTTATATCAGGAAGAACCGGAATTTGCTTTCACTCTTTAAGCATATAATTCTTTCGTAAGTCGCTTATTAAGTTAAAGACTAATTACAGATGGAGCTTTACAAAAAACTGAGAAGTGGCAGAGAGTAAGAGACTTCCAGTAATACTTCGAAAGCGGTACATTGCAACAGGGGCTGGAACTGGGCCCCATAATTCCCAAAGAGGTGGCCAAACCTCTGTGCTTTAAGTTCGACTTGCATCACCTTGACTCAAGAAAGAACTATTTTCTTTCACCACCTTGCTGTGTGGTGCTGTCTGTTTGAAAGTAGCAGAAGTTTTTAAAATTTTTTTTTTTAGGTGGAGTTTAACCTTAAAGCTAGTTGGTATGTTTTTAAATAAATATTTTTGGAAAGTGTGTGGAGTAAAAATCTCAAAAAAGCACAAAGGAACTTCTAACTGCATAAGCTGCATATGCTTAAAGTTTATGAAAAGAGGTATTCAGGGACAGGGTGCAGTGTTGTCTTGCATCCTCAACACAGCTGCTTAGCAGCGATAAGGAAGCAATGCTCTATTCATGCTGACCTTGTTTCCAAAGAAGCCTTGTCCTATGAACTACTGAAAATAAGGAAGAATTTCCTGTGACATGCTGCTCGTGTTGGCTTTTAAAGGGGAATAGAATGAGATCTCTGAGCACGACGCATACTGTATCTAACCACACAGGATTTCCTGTGCTGGAATGGAAGCTTAGTAGAAGCCACGTTTTTCTCTTCCTTTTAATTCATTCAGAAAAATAGAGGTCAGCATCATGAATTGATACGGCTGTAGTCACTGTTAAAAGCTAAAATCAGCAATTGCTAATTGGATACATTGTGATGCCAGGAGGATTGCCGGGCAAAATTGTTTCCCTTTAACACAATAAAGCCTACACGTGTCCCTGATTACACTTTAAAACTCTCATAACAGAAGAGTTGTGCAATTAAAAATTCCACCTCACTGAGGGTGAGAAAAGTAATACACATGTTGCATGAGACTTCAGTGTCTTGTGGTAGTATGCTTTTTTCTCTAATCAGAATGAATTAATCTATTGATGACCTTGTGAAAGACACAGAACAACACTTGGATTTTGCCTCTAAAAACATTGCTGAAGCTGAAGAGGGTTAAAAATATTTATTTTTCCTTAAATTAAACTTCATTTTATAATACTTTAGTTAAATAAAATTCCCAGTATTTTTTCTGTTTGCTGCTGATTTGCAACATTATCTTCCTGGTAGTGTTTCACTGGGTTTGACTAGTAAAATCGGAGCTTCCTGCCATAACCACGGTAAAGTTTGTAGTTACGCAACTGATTTTGATAGAATAGAGTGCATATATTTTTAATCATGTTTAAAAAATAATCACCCTGTTGCAGTAGATCTTCATAGAGTGAGCTAACAGCCTGTGCCTTTTCATCACGTCCTGCCTGTGCTTCATGGCAAGCCATCTGGACATGTTGACACTGTAGTGGGGCCATGCACGCTCACTTTCGTCCAGAGCCAAGCTGACCAACCAGCCTTCTGACTATGTTGTCTTGATGGTGAACCCAGAGCCTTTTTGGTACTTCTTGACTTGGGTTCAGTGCCTTTAAATCACTAACATATTTTTATTCTTCCTTAGTCCAAATTGTGGTCTGGTGTCATCCTGGAATACAGGTAATAGTGTGTTTACTGACTCAGCTTGCTTGTGTGTACTCTGTGCAAGTCTTCTCCCCAGCTACAGCATTCACAGTGGAGAGTGATTAATTTTTCTATAGTTTTCACTTTTACTCAAGTGATATGATTTGTAATACTTCAATGTCATCTGGATTTGCTTGGGCATGAGCCCAAGCAAATTTTTTTGTTTAAGAAGTAAAAGTTTTCTTACACCTGGAATGGTTCTGCTTCTCTCTACCAATTCTGAGACATCTATCTTAAAGAGTTATTTTTTTTCAAAGGGGAAGAAGTAATTTCATGGCACACTTACAGTGCTTCTGCTTAGTAGAGTCTCTGTACTTCTTCATTTTCTTCCAAAGTATTCATAGTCTGGTCCTGCAGTCCCTCAGTGTCATGAGAGCCAACAAATGGTATATGCAAAAGGCCTATATGGATGGACTCGACCTGCTTTTTTAGCACAGCCCCACTTGGCACATTTTCACGTTATGCATACCAAGCTAGCACACCAGCTCTTTCTAGAAGATGTCTCTGCAGTTCAGTTTTTACTTAAATTAGTCAGGATTTCCATTTGTATGTTACTGAGGGACTACTTGGATCTTGTATGTCTCACTTAATTGATTAAATATTTTAATCTCAGGGCAAAATCATAAGAGGCAAATTATTAAGGAATTTTTGTGTATGTTTTACATGAGGACTTCCTTCTGTGCCACTTTACATATATTTTGGTTGTGTATTTATCTTGAAAGAATAGAATAGTACCCTGGAGCCACTACAGACAGATGGGTATGTAAACAGTTTGCAGAAGCAAATAGAACTTGTAGATTAGAACATTTCCACTCAATTGGATGATCTGTTAAATAAGGCAGAATTTAAAGATACTTCTAAACAAAATACAGTGGGGTTCTTCCTCTCTCCCCCCACAACCCCCAACTCCTCCCTGGATAACTGTTTGATCAAGCATTCTACTTATTACTGGAATTGGGTAGTTAAAGAGGGGATTTGATCTTTTTTATTTTGAACTCACTGTAAAACATTTTGAGATGCATAGAGAAAAAGCAACATAGCTTTTAAAAATATATTTTACTTGGAATGCCAGATATCGCAGGTTTTTAAAGTGACAACAATACTGTACATCTTGCAGCGCATTTGAAAATTCAAGTAATAATGTCTTTTATCTTTCTACACAAAAGGAAGTATTGTTCACCTTTGGTTTTCATATTGTACTGCATGTTGTGCTCTGGGTGAGGATAGTAGCATGTGCTGTTCGGTCTTACCAAGACCGTAGGCGTGCTGGCCCAGCAGGAATAGTTTGGCAACTCAGGGTAAGTCCTAGAAGTACTTCACTGGGAGGAATAAGGTTTTCTCAAGTCTTTCAAGGGTCTTACTAGTTTTGACGCCACTCCATGCTTCCTGTTTCTTTGGTGCCCAAGGGAACCAGAATTCTATTCATCAGATGAGTTTTCTCTTCTGAACAATATTTATGGTTTTGTGCAGCACGACCAAAACTAAAATCCAGTATACATGGGTCATGCTATGCACTGTTTTTCTCAGCCTACAATTTCTTTCACTTGTCAGTTACCTATAATAGTGCAGCTACATTCCAGTAACAGGTTTTACCTGGTCTGTAGGAAACCACCTAGTGCATTTATGCTGTATTTTCTGAACCTTTCCGTTTATCTAAAACTTAGCTGTGCTAAGAGGACGCAAGCAGCCTGCATTTCAATTTATGGCTCCTGGGCTTCTGCCTGACAATTCTTTTGAAATTCTGCAAGCAATGGCAGGCACAGCTTGGCATACTCTTATCAGAATTACATTTTGACTTTACTGTAAAGTTTCGCAGCTATGTACTAAGATAGTGTGATAATTATGCTCTGTACCTGCCTTTAAGGAAGTAAAAGTAGTTTTAAATTGACAGTTTGCCATTAGCAACAATAAGATAAGGTCCCAGAGTTGATAAAACCAAAACGGAGATATCTGAAACTACATGGAGTGTACAAGTTTGTGTGTGTCCTACTGGCTTAGAGGGAAATTCTGTCAGATATATTGCTTACCACATGCGCTGAATTTATATAAGTAAGACATCAGTGCTCGTTACTCTGGTCATTGGCCTGTCTTTCAAAGCTGCTTAATGAATGAGTTGCAAAGAAGGGCTTTGCCTCTGCAGGTTGTGAATGCAACATTGGATTGCACATTAATGTGATGGCCTTCCTGTGTGGCATTTTGGTTGCTCGGAGACACTAACCACAATTCCTCTTGATACCTAATTTAAATACATACTTGTGTGTGTGTGTTAGTATGTGTATATATATGACATACACAGTATGATCATGCCATTTTAAACATACGGTCTTCTTTTACTATGTTTGTGGTAACCCAGAAAACCAGTTAAAAAAATATAATCTAGTGTACTTGAGAATCATGCTGTAAACTCGCAGTATCAGCACTTTCCTGACGCTGTTTGTGTGGGCACCTGCTGAAGGCTGCAGGCCCAAAGGCTGTGAAGGGGAAGGTGGGACATGTGCTGACCTTTCCGGGTATCAGACAGGCTGTTACTGCACGATAGTGTTTAATGCTTGCTGTGAAGATGCTGAAGGGCAGATAACGAAGATAATTCTAGCTCACCTTTCTTCGTATTTCTTCCCTCACTTGTTTGAAGGCAAAAGACATTTTGGTGGAAGCCCAAGAAGCCAGTCTGACAGTTGACTTGTCTGCTTGCCTGTTAAACAGTTTATCACTCATGCCTATCCGGGAAAGGTACACTAGCATGGTTATCTGCAGAGGAAAGAAACACTAATCACTAAAATAGGCAGTAACTCTTTTAAATTTCGCTTTAACCCTTGTAAGTTTGAAAATATAAAATCATTGCTTCTGCTTTGTAGTGGCAATGATTGGTTTATGTTTCCTGTAAACAGATTCATCGATAAACATGTCAGTCTATTAGCAACTGCATTTGTGTTTTGGGCAGGTACTTACATATGATAAATGGAAGACAGAAAATATCCCTGAACTGGCATATAGGGATTAGCAAGGGCATATTGCCAGAATTAAAACCGGAGAATATTTCGTAGAATAATAGATGAAGTGAGGAAAGAGGAATCTTTCTGTGTATCCAGCATAATGTGTGTATTATGCACATGCGGAATAGCAAAAGTTGTACTACTGAACAGGAAATCTTTGATGTGGAAGCACCTAATAAGGATTTCAGGACTTGTTTGGGTTAATGCTTTGTATTTTCTTTGCAGTTCTACTGAGTCTTTATTGCTACTGTCAATGAAAACAATTGCTAATCTGCCTAGTGAGTCACTAGTCTTGGTTTGTTTAAGTAGACCAGGATCACCTCCTTATACCAATTTCTAGTTTTACCATTGGGTGCCCCAGTAAATTCTGCAAGGTCACAGAAGCATATATAGAAATGATCCTGGAAATATACTTGTAGTTGTAACACAGAGTGGTGTTAATGATGCAGAATACAGAGGAAGATGAGGATTGCTGTGATGTTAGAAAACAATAATGACCAGAGGCTTGAGTTACTTCTACATACACAAGGGAGAAGTCACAAAAGGTATGATGTGGAAATAATGGTCAAGTATAAATGACTTTCTTGGAGAACACACAAGAAAAAGTCTGATTGTGTCCTGGGGCTTCATTCACAATTTATATGCTGAAGAGTTATAATAGACAATGTAATCTATTTTAATTCAGTTTTCTCATTAAAAATTAAAAGGCCTCCAAAAAAAAAAAACCTACTTCCCACTATAATGTTTCAGAAAGGAAGTAGATAAAAATGAGGAAACAATCAAAGGCATATTAAAAGGAGCAGCTGAAAGGGTAAAATACATAATAGACTATGGATTAAACCATGGATTAAGCTATTAAACCATGGCTATGGTTTAATGTGTTGTCATTAAATGTTCCAAGTTAATAGTATGCTACATATCAGGAAGAGTCTGCTGTATAAATTCATGGTGTGGAACTTCTTGAACACTGTATATGACTGTGGTCACTCTATCTCAGAAAGAAGGTAGCGTAACTAAAAATGTACAGAAGACAATCAGAAGTGTGTAACCACTTTGGTGTGAAAGTGATTCCAGATAGCCTGGGAAGAAATGGCTGGGGAGGGAATGGGGAGGTTGTGTGTAACTGAAGTCAGCAAAGTAACAAAGGTCATGGAGAAGATGACTAGGAATGACGGAAGTGGTGACATTCTGGAACGCCTTCTTCCTGGAGACTGTAAGTACAGAGCAGGGATAGAATTGGGAAGGAATTAGGCAATTATTAGCCCTCGTTAGAAATGTCCAGTGTGAAAGGTGGTGATCTCTAACCTGGGAAGCAACTGCCAACTTGCAAGTTCTTCAGCCACCAGTGGTCAGAGATCAGAATCACATATAGGAGGAGCCAGTCTGCATTTGCTGTGTCTTTGCTTACCCTGGCTTTTGTTAGACATAATGTACAGGGCTGCACAGCCTTTTGGACTGAGTTGTTATGGCTGTTCTACTCTTATGTAGTGTTTATAATGTTGAGTTTCATACGGACAACCTTAGTTCCTGCAGCCTGTGGACATGAAGGATTGCAATTCACAGGTAAAAATGACTGGCTGATAGAAAATTCTTTCTCAAGAAGCTCTTAATTTGGTGTTAAGTAGGTGGGAATATCTTCTGACTCACAATTGAAAAAAATGCCTTTGTGCCCTATGAACAGGAGATAGTTCTGTCTTGTTGCATTTAAAGATGAAAACAAGTATTTGGGATACTGGGAAGCCTGGTATTATGAAAAATGTCACTAACTCTTCTTTTTCCAAGAGAGCAGGTTTTCTCAGTCTTTCTTTACTTTGGGAAAGTCATTTGCTTGACATGTTGCTTAGAATGACTTTTCTGTGATAGTTTTTAGCATTTCACAAAATTGTCTGAAAATATTGCTTTTTAATAGAAATGTGAAGGAACTATTCTGAACCTCTTAGGACACATCTTCAGGGAGCGGTTGGGCTTTCTTTTTAACTTTTTTTTTTTTAAATTAGCCTTCATTAAGTAATGTTGCTGATATTTCCAGTATGTTGATTACATACTGAAATACTAAAACTTAGAATACATGTCACTTAAACATAAATCCATATATTCCTGAAGAATTTTCTTCTTATACCCTGAAACTGTCCTACATTCCTGCACAGATGTCAAGTTATATGAAGAAAGGCAAAGATTTTTCCCGAGTTTTGTTAGGGTGATGTGATGATGCTTACATTTTTGGATGACACTTCTTCCAAAGATAATGGACATAGCAGCATGAGTCAGTGGCTGTTGACCTTGTCATATTAAAAATGTTTGAAAGAGCTTTTTATCTACCCCGGTGCATGTCAAATAAGCATAGTTAATGGTCACTGCCTTTACAGAACTTTTTGTATTCTCTTAGGGAGGTCTAGATGTCTTCCTGATCCAGGCATATTTTGTGCACATCAATACAGAGTATTTCTATTTTGAGAATTATTTTTCTTGTTTCCAGATGAGTTTAGCATATGATTTTGTTCATTTGAACAAAAATTCTACTTGTGTAGGGAACTGTCTACAGTGCAAGGAAGAGTTCAGTCCAGTTAAGTTTTCTTTAACCGTAATTGTGTAGCAAAATTATTTATTGAGAAGTAGGTGTACATGAAGAAGAATATGTACATTCACTTTGCTGGTGAACATGAAGATTGTCTTTACAGTGCCTGTATAGAATGGTGATATAATTTCGGTTGGGAGGCATGCCTGTGGGCCATCTAGTCCAGCCTGCTCCAAGCAGCCCCTTAGATGAGGTTGCCCAGGGCCGTTTCCGCTTGAGCTTTGCCTGTGTCCAAGGACGGAGATTTCACTACCTGGCTAGGCAACCTGTTCACTTGTTTGATGGCCATCGTGGAGGAAAGTTTTTCTTTACAGCTAATCAGAATTTCCTGTCATGCAGTTTGTATCTACTGGCTCTCTGCCATCACTGTACACCTCTGAGAATAGTGTGGTCTGTCTTCTGTATGCCTTTTCATTATGTAGTTGAGGGCAGCGCTAGTATCTTCTCTTGTATTTTAGTCAATTGTTAAAAGTGGAAGAACATTCAAGCTGCCATTTTGTTTTCCTGTGGGAATTATAATATAGAAGTCTTTTGCCTCAAAAGTCCTCGCCAGCTGAATTTTCTAATTAAAAGAATTTTTTCCCTCCCCTTTTAAGGGAATGTAGTCCAGTTGAAGTTGTCCATTAGGTGGTAGTGGAAAGTAGAAAGCACTTGAATTACATCTCTCTGACAATTACAATTCCATTTTGAATCCAGATATTTTAGCTTGAAGTGTTTTGTTCTTTCAGGCTCTCTCCCAACAAAATATCAAAATCTTGTGTGTGTAAAGCAGTCTTTTACAGGAAAAACTTGAGCTTTGCCATTCAATATTAAATTTGGTTTTGACTTTGACTTAATTTTGCCAGAAAGCTTTTAAGCAGATGTTTAATACATCTAATACATCTGGATGCATTTCTGTTGCTGCCAGAGGAATTGTACCCTAATGTTTTCTGAAAATTATGGCCTTAATCCTGTTTCCAAGCCCTCTGAAAATTCATCTTTGGTGTATTCTAAGTTGTGGCAGTTTCTGATGTTCTGATGATTTTTATTTGGTTGGAATTGTTGACTCTTTTTAATACCCAACTAATTTTTCTTTAGTACTATACCAAGGAACGTAAAATGAGTGTAGGTTTTATGTGCTTTTCAAATATTAAATTTGAACTTCCAGAAAGCAAAACAAAACAAAAAAGCAGGAGGAGTTGCTGTATTAAACTGTGGAGTTTGGTTCTGACAGATCGCTTCAAACAGGTTTAACTGCTCAAAACTTACCATGCATAAGCAGGCACACTGCAGTACTTTGACAACAGGACCTTACTGCCGTGGTATTATGGAATGAACATTAAATGAGACAATTTTATCTTCTAAGGTTTATAAAGAAGCATTTTGCTGGTTGGAGGCTTATATGATTTAAAACATATGAAGTGCTGGTATCTTAAAATCAGTAAAACCAAAAGAGAATCAAATAAGATTTATTGTGGCCTCTCAAACAGTGTAACTCACCTTGTTCAGGCACAAAAATGCAATGAGATTCTTAGGGCCCAGTGTTTGAAGCTGATGAACATAGCCCTGTGACTTTAATTTAGTTTGTGTCACACCTCGATGTGTTTGACCTGGTTTGAGCCTTTTAAAAGGGCAAGACACCTTCACCTTCTCAAGCTCATTCCTTGGAGGGCAAGTTTTGAAAAAGTCTTTTATTCTTGGAAAGTTATAAAATGGCTCATTGTGGCAGGCAGAGGCAAACTCCATCCAGTGCTTGGGCTTAGATTCCCAAGGGAATTAAAAGAAAAATGAGAAGAATTTTACAACTTATTTTTTAGGGGTAACAACATTGATAAAAGTTAATACAGCTAAGGTTAGAAAGACTGTGTGAAAGCACTGAAAATTTCTTTTCAAGTATTTCTCATGACACATACTGAAAGTGCTCGTAGCAACTATCACCAGGGAGACCAGTGAAATCCTGAAAAATCTTAAGGTCATATGTGAGCACCAGGAGACATTCCATCTCGATTAACTGGGCTTTGGACCAAGCAATCCTTCCCCCCCATTTCAACATTTTTTAAATGG
Source organism: Phalacrocorax aristotelis (assembly GCF_949628215.1). Lineage (NCBI taxonomy): Eukaryota > Metazoa > Chordata > Aves > Suliformes > Phalacrocoracidae > Phalacrocorax > Phalacrocorax aristotelis. Next base: position 181,606,096 of record NC_134276.1, on the reverse strand, counting down.
CTGAAGAACACCGTGCTTTTGAATAAAGTAATTCTTCATTACTGAAAAAAGTTATACAGGCACAGACAGTATTATATAAGGATGGGATGGGGCTGCCATCGTAATGATCTCAAGCCTCAGAGTAAGCTGTCATGATGCCAAATGGCTGTAAAAAGTAGTTGTGATGGACACAGTTACTGCATATTAGGCATGACTCCACAGTCTAACAGCTTGCAGCTTCTTTACTTTTTACATGTATAAATGGCTACCTCCTGCAGGCACTGCCTTTTTTTTTTTTTTTTTTTACCTTAATGGAAAATTTTAGGTAACATCGACAAATTTCTGGTTTGGGTACCATGACACGGAGTTGTTAAATGCAAAGCTTGGAGATATGCCGAAGGATGTGTTGTTTGTGTTTGTTTTATTCTTAGCTTGTAATTTGGGAGGAAATATTTCACAATACTCTTACAAATATTAAGTAAAAAAGGATATTGGAAATGTAAAATGTGTAATTGGCAAATCCTGGGACAGTATTTCCATGATTTCTGAAAGGGTGACTACTGGATCCAAATGCCCTGTTTCTCTAGAAGCACTTAATTAGTGACATCCTTGATGGCACAGTTAGAGATTTGCCATTTGTCTTTATTTTCTTACAGTGCTTTCTTGAAAGAGTACTTTTGCATCTGCTTCTTCATACCTCTTAGTTGCCTCCTTTTTTTCAAGTTTATTTTGCTGTGTCCAGGGCTTCACTACTTTGCTTTACAGTAAGACTTAATGCACGCTGCTGGCTTGAGGTTTATCTGTAACTTTTGCCAATTTTGTACTTGGGTTCTGGGAAATGCGCTCCGTTAGGCGTCACGCTCCGGCTCGCCCTCCAGCCAGTCGCCGTCCTCCACTCATCTGACACATCTTCTGTTTTGTGGCCTCTTCATTGCTGCTTTTTAAATGGAGAGCAATAAATAGGCCGTCCAGCATAAGAAACGCGGATAGCTGTTTTCTGCTATTGATTAACTTATGCATGACCACACTTTTTAATTTGTGAGGACAAACAAAAACGAAGCAGCCAGGCCAGCAGCTCATTTCTTACGTAACACTTCCAAATGAGCCTCTTTGGCTGGATCAGTTGGTCTGGCTTGTATTGATGAAACTTAGCGATAGTGGAAAGACACGGCAGCTGTTAGTGTTGTAACTGGCTTCACAGGTCTGTGGGCTGATGAGCTCTGCGTAAAACAAATGGGTAGAAAAGTCATTGGGGTTTGTTCTGGGGTGGGGGCAGCCTTTAGATTCTGGAATATATCAGATCTGACTGTAGTGACTGCTATATTTAAGCTTTTACTAAGAGGGTCTTCAAGGTGACCTATGATGCTGTTAGCAAACAGGGTGTGGGACTGCAGACCACACTGTTTGAATGCGGATGCACTTCTGCTGCTGCCTTCCTGTTTCCCCCATATACGCCCCAACGAATTGACCAGGCTTTTGCAGTTCCTGGGGAGCAGTTGCTGAGCAGCTCTGCTGGCTGCAGCCCAGCTGAACCCACAGCAGTCACAGGGAGAGCACGGCTCCAGTGGGGACGTGGTGCTTTGCGCAGGGGTGGCCTGTCCAGGTGAGGCCAGCCCGTGCAGGAACAGTGGTGAGGTTGCAAAGAGGATGGCAGAGGGGATGAAGGTCTGTGTAGGAAGAGGTAACTGCCTATGCTGTGTTCCTGGAGGGCTGGAATGGATCTACTCTCCTTGGAGTGGCAGTTGTAAGAAGAAGAAAACAACAAAGGAGAACAGAAAGCTTTCTTGTAGAAGGGACAAGATAAAATCTCTTAGTGTTATATCACTTGCTCAGTGTCGGGATGAGGTGTAACACTAGAGAGAAAGAAGTACCTGTTTTAAGAACTATGCCTGGCAATGCCTAGAGTTGCAAGGAAAATGCCAAAGGATTTATGGCATTTTTTATTGGATTTCATGCTTATACACCTAAAGCATTCATCTTTGGTATAGAAAAAAATAAGTATAGTTCAGAGCTGTTGTTGTTTACAAGGGATGTCTTAGTCTGGAATTTGCAAACTGTCCCTAAAGTTTTAAATTTTGACTTAAAGCTCACAGTTCAGTGGCTTTCAGATGCTACTGGCACCATCCTAGTTGGGTTACATGATATCCCTAGCTGCCTTTGTGCTGATCTTATTTTCAGCTTAGAACAAGGCTGAAACTTCTCACTGAAGTTAATTATGCTCTTACATATGCACCACCTTAATTCAAGCTTAATAAAGGATTGGAAATTTTCAGGGAAGGAATTTATTTTGGTCTGGAAATGAAAACGTTTTAAATACTGAACTTTAATACTTTATGAAAGAATTGACCTTAAATTTTAATTTATGTAAAACAGAAAAAAATCTGAATTTTCAATATCTTTTATGTGATTTGCAGAGCTTTGTGATTTGAATGAGGGGGATTGCTCATCTGATTCTGCTTGGGTATTCATAGTAGAATTGCAAAACACAGGAGTGTAGGAAATATCTTTTTGAGTCTTCTCTAAATGACTATAATACACCTTTAATAAATGGTATCCTTGCCCAGGCTGAGCAAATGAATATCATGGCATATGCTGAGAAATACATTCTGTACCATTTCATATTTTAGCCTCATAACAACATGCCCATGAAAAGAATGGAGACTTGCATAAGAACATGCTGTTTGCTCTTAATAATAGGAGGAAATGCTTGTGAGTTAAGAGACATTTTTTATTTTTACTGATGGTGGTGGTGGAAGTATGTTCTGCGAGATGACAGTCTTCTCATAGAACATAGGAAAATAAATCTTTCATTTCACTAATTTGCTCATAAACCGTCAGTTTGTTTGCCACGGTTGTAAGATTCAGGGAATCTCAAGATGGAAAGAATTGGCTTGGTTCATTAACTTTGCCTTTTAAGTATTTGATTCTTTACTGACTTGATTCTTAATGGGGAGAACATTTTAAATTCTGCATTTAAAAAGGACTGGACTGGCAGTGTCACCTTATTGAATCACTTATAAATATTATTAATTACTTAACTGAATTAATTACATGGATGATTTATATGTTCCCAATTCTGATGACAGCAGGGATGTTTGGACTTTGTAAGATTGCTTTTGCTGGGACATACAAGCTGTATCTCAAGCACTTTTCTTCACGTGGGCTTACACTGAGACCTTGCTAGTCAGTTTACCACGACATGTATTTATAACAGACTTCATTCAGGTTGTATGCTCATTTTGCGTGTCTCAGTTGACATTGTACAGTGCAGTGACTGCCATAGCATGCATCTCCTGAAAAACTTTGCTGTAGCCAGTGACTTGATTGCTGGGTGGGCAGCAGTCCATCTGTGCCTTCCTGGCATCTCCAGTTATGCCCTGTCTGAGCAGGAGACCTTGAACCCTCCCATCCTGGGGAGGAAGCCTGCAACTCTCCCACTCTTAGGCGGTACCCTGAGTTTCAGTCCTCCAGTTATAGGCTGTGGTTTCCTCACCAAGCCTAATTTATTTCCTAGACTGTGTAATTTTGTTCTTTTTGGAGCAAGGACATGCTGGATTTAGAACAAAACCTGTACAAAATAAGCTTCAGCTTTGAAAACAGTAAAATGGTTTAAATGCAGTGCATGTTTACTGAATGTTTAGCCAACACTGGATGAGCTCAGATCCTTCTTTGGAGCTTCCCTCTTTGCTACGTTTTTTTGGGAGGACAGGCTCTTTGGGGAACCCCTGGCAACTCATCCAGCTTTTGCAGCAAAGGTGCTGTTTATCCTGTCTGGTAAGTCTTTGGTCTGGTGTGCCAGCTCTTCAAAGCAAGATTTGCGCCTAACTGGAAACAGAGGAAATCAATCCCTTGAAGCTAACAGCTTGGCCCATTGAATTTCTGGAGTAGGCTTAAATGTTCTTATCTGGAAACCCATTGTGTTGCTTCCATGTTTGCTCTTCCCACAGCCCTATTGAATTTCAGCATTAAGACATACAATAACTGCTCTATTAGACAATGCTGAGTTATGGAGTCTCAACAACTGGCTTATGCTGCATTGCCTTAACTATTTTTTTGCATAGCAGCTTTCTTAGTGTCATGGTTTAACCTGGCAGGCAGCTAAACACCACACAGCTGTTCACTCACTCCCCCCTGAAGTGGGATGGGGGAGAGAATCAGGAAAAACGCAAAACTTGTGGGTTGAGATAAAGACAATTTAATAGGACAGAAAAGGAAGGGAAAATAATAATGATGGTAAAAGAATATACAAAACAAATGATGCACAATGCAGTTGCTCACCACCTGCTAACCCATGCCTAGCCAGTTCCTGAGTAGCAGCCGTACCTCCCCAGTCCGGCCAACCTCCCCAGTTTTTTGTTCAGCATGACATCATATGGTATGGAATATGCCTTTGGCCAGTTTGGGTCAGCTGTCCTGGCTGTGTCTCTCCTCAGCTTCTTGTGCACCTCCAGCCCCCTTGCTGACAGGGCAGGGTGAGAAGCTGAAAAGTCCTTGACTTAATGTAAGCACTGCTCAGCAACCACTGAAACATCAGTGTTGTTACCGACATTATTCTCATCCTAAATCCAAAACACAGCACTACATCAGCTGCTAGGAAGAAAATGAACTCTTATCCCAGCCAAAACCAGGATGCTTAGTATTCATAGCTTTATTGTGTATCACATCTGTTTCACATCTTATACCATCCATCTTTCAAATCATGGCTGGTATACTGATATGTTTGTTACTCCAGGGGCAGAATAAGGTCCTATCATGGCATTTCTAATAAGTGTGCTGAGCACTCAGACAACACAATGTGTTTTTCTTTGTAGCTACTTTGCAAAATATGTCATATTGCTGTCTTCAAAAAAGCACAGTTATCTCTGTGTATCTACTGGATTGTTTTGTTTAAGACATATCTCTAAGGGTAAACTGCTTCCATCATCTCCAATAAACTGGACATTAGTAACCATTAAAATAAGCCACTCAGAACAAAAGCATAGACGCAGCTAGAACAGAACGTGACAAAATCCCAGTGAAATATATGACTTGTTAATGGTAAGTAGGGAAAAACGTCATGGCCACTTTGAGTTGAACTACTGGTGACTTCAAAATGACAAATAATGAGTGGGCTACAATTAAAGAAAAAAAAGTGGGCTGGCAATACAAATGGAAAAGGGGTGGAGGAAATCATACCTCGTGACAGTTAACTGAGGGAATACCTCAGTTTGATCCAGACTGTGGCTGGAGGCAGACATCATATTGTGGTTAAGTCGGTTGTATTGGCTCTCTATAGATCTGAATTCTTTCTCAGCTTCCTGCATGGCTTGAACAAGACTCTTTCTTTTCTTCACAATCTAAAGCAGGGATGGTACTTTCTTTGTCATCCTGCTGATGGTAAACTTTGGGACAGTGTGTGTGTGTTATTCTATATTTGCACATCATTTAGCACAGTGGTGTCCCTTCTCAGCTGCAGTTTCTGGGAGCTTTTATGCTTAAGGAATAAAATAATTTTATCCCCTTCAATTATTAAACAGTGCACATCTTGAAAAAAATGGAAGATGACAGCTAACTTTTTTTTTTTTGTGCCATGGAAATAAACTTAATACACTTAGCTTTCTTACTCATTTAAATATGAACTTGATACTGAAGAAGGTTAACCTTGAACAGAAATAGCCCGCCAAATCTTTTACACTCAAAACCTGCTTTGAAAGAAAAAAGTGGGTTTAGCCCTCTAATGTGGAAAGTTAGGCTATTAAATTATATTCACAGATCTCCTTAAAAAAATGAAGTCAAGATACTGTCAGTATCAGTGCACTCCCCCAGTGCTCCCATCAAAGACCTTCTTTGCAGGGGGCACTGACAATTCATGCGAGCTATCAGTTTTTCCAATTGACATAACTAGGCAAAAAATTCTGTCTAATTACAAAGTGCAGTAGAAATCTTCCAGGGGACTCCAGTGAAATCAAGCTTCTCATGTAAGTACTGGCATCCTCTAGAAAAGCCTCTTGCTATTTGCATCAAGAAATCCCAGTTCTTCTTGTCTTTGCCTCTGTCTTCCTGTCATGTAATTTAATAATTCTCAAGCTGGTGTGTTGTACAGTACAACAGAATCCCGTATCTTCTTCATGAGGTCACTGTGGTATATTCTTTTCTACCCACTTTCTCAGAGTCAAGCCGGGAGCATAGTGCAGGTTGGATTAGCTGCTGTGATGAAAACAATCAGCTCTGTCTCCCTCATGTAACAGAAATGAAGACAGCCCTTATGCATGACTGCCATTTATAGAATCACAGAATATCCAGAGTTGGAAGGAACCCACAAGGTTCACTGAGTCTAATTCCTGACTCCACACAGGGCAACCTAAAAGTTAAACCATAGATCTAAGTGCATTGTCCAAACACTTCTTGACCTCCGACAGGCTTGAGGCCATGACCACTTTCTTGGAGAACTTGTTCCAGTGCTTGATGACCCTCTCAGTGAAGAACTTATTCCTAATATCCAGCCTGAACTTCCCCTGATGTCCTGGTCATACAGAAGAGAAAGGAACCATAGGTGCCTCAGGGAAGAAGGTGATGAACATATTCGCATTAAAACTGCCTGTAACTGCAGGACACTCAGGAAGAACCCAAATTACTCTGATGGCAACAGGCTGTTCATGCCCAGGCTCCCTCCTGGAGCTCTCCAGCCCTGAGCAGGGAGGAGGTACAGATTTGATGGCTAAAGGATGTACTTGTACGCAGAGTTACATGTGCCGTTTAACTCCAGTGCTCGCAGGGAACAACCTGCAGCACCAATGAAGGTGACATGTTCTGCAGACACATGAATGACTGAGCTTGCCGTAAGGTGGAGGCCACCACGTTTCACCCTTTTCCCCTGCTAAAGGCAGTGTGGCCCACCACAACGGGAGGATGGGGAACTACTATGCTGTTACCTAACACTGTACTGTAATAAAGCTTCAGATGATTCTCCAGTTATAGCTGAACCCTTTGAAATATGTTCGGCATTTCCTGTGCAGTATCAGCCCCTACCTGGCAAAAATCATAGTGACGTCCAGAAGCTATTTGAGTCTGTTTCCTTTTCCAATTTTAATATCTCTGGTTGTATTCAACAGTTGTCCCTAAAGTGGCTGTGGCTATGCTGCTTCCTCATACCTGAGATGATACCCACAGGAATAGGGCTGTTGTTTATATTACTTTTTTTCCAGTTGCTGAGGACAGATGAGAAATTTTAACACTTCAACTTGAGTTTATTAAAAGGCAAATATTCAAGTGTAAGCAGATTCTGTCTTTCAGCAAGTTTCGAAGAGCATACTGTTGGTTGATAATAACTGTTGATTCACATCTATGATCCTGATTCTCCTTTCTTGTTACCTTTTGTCTAGGAAAAAGAAAAGTAATGACAATTGCAATGTTGATGGCCAGAGGCAAGAGCTACTTCTGCATGTTACTAGACCTTACGAAGTTAAGCTTGGGTCTCTGGAAGGGTTGAAGGTGAAGAACAACAAGTGAGGAGCTGATGCCTCCTTCAGCAGAGTCAGCAGTAGATCTTGCTGTGGTTTCATTTATGCAAAACTGGATCTTAAGCGAACAGTCGTCAGTGGTCTCTGCATTCTTATATGCTTGTCTTGGCTTTAGTTTTTATTGCTTTCTGAACTTTAAAAATTTTAATCTAATATCTAAAAATTCATAGCTCTGTTTAAAAAAAAAAAGGGGGGGGGGCATCAAAACAGTGAGAACTGTAGCCATCCTTGAAATGAGCAGTTTGAAATATTGAAGAAATTGTGCACTGGATTTGTACCGACCTGTCAGTGGTGCCTTTTGCAAGACTTATGTCTCTGATTTGCTTGTCTTCGATCTTACAAGTGTTTTTGCATGAAACAGAGACTGTCTGAAATTAAATCTCAATGTATGGAAAAGTTTCTCTTCCTAAAGGTAAACTTTCAGGGAAAGAAACCACTACTATTTTAATGATTCTGGTTTTATTTACTTGACTCTTTATATAAAAATATAAATATAGTGCTGCCTGGGGCACTTAAACACCTGGCCCTTTTTTGCTCTTATAGCATCATATCGACACGTGGCTCTGTTAAACCCCAAATATTCCTGCTTGCAGTCCAGAGCAGCCCCACCTTGCACTAGGCTTGGGGGACATGGTCTTCTCATTTTTGTGGGGGTCAGACTTTTCTTAGTCATTGACTATCTGAAGAGTGAGCTAATGTTTCACTGTAAGTGCCTGTAGTCCTGCTGGTGCCGATATGACTGCTTGGGTTATTCATGCTGCAAATGTATGACTCTTCACAGAGTCATGGCTGTGTAAGAAATGTTTATATTATGCATGAAACTTTTTGTTGTGGTAACGGCAGAGGGGTTTGTTGACACTACTCCTATGAGCATCAGAAATAAATTACATTTTAGAAAATGTGCATCACTTCAGAGTTTAAGTTCATGCTTGCTTTTCTGACTTCTTCAAGATATTGGGATTTTACTAACATAGTTATGATGACATTTTGGGAAGCTGTCTTAAAATGTTGAGTTCTTAAATACACAAAGCTACCTATCAGCTTTCCAGCTTGGCCTCTCTTTTCCAGCCAGTTCCCATTTCCCTCTTAAAAGCCTCATAAGATAATTTGCTTTCTCTCAGTATAAGAACGTGCTTGTTTGTATTCCTTTGTCCTTCAGATTTTTAACCTGTTTTCCCAAGGAAACATGTACTTCAAGATCCTGCTGTGTCCAGCTGCCTGCCCTCCTCTCTCCAGCTCCTTTTGAACTGGTGGGCAGATCTCAGCCCCATGAGTCAGAGGGTCGGCAGTCTGAAAGACAGGATGCTCCTGCAAGCTTTTACAGTATGTATAGCTGTCTGTTGCAGGGAGGGTTTCTTCCCATTCCAGTTGAGGGATGTGCTAATTAGCTCATCTTTCATTAACTATCAGGAGACAGAAGCAAACAGATTTCATCACTTCCGCTTATATTTTTTCCCTTCCTCTGCCCTTGCTTACACTTTTGGCCATTTGCTTCCCCTCTCCGAACAATGCCACTCTCTTGGGAGATCCTGTTCTTTGTTATCCTGTTATTTTGACCAATATTCTTGTCTTTGCTCCACAGCTGCTTAGCTTTTGAACTTTGCTTGCCTAATAATTATTGGAGATGCTGCAGGGAGGCCAGCTGGGAGTCAGAAAAGCCATTGGAGCTGCAAGGTCTGTCAGGAAACAGGAAACCCGAGTTGTATGGGGGTGGGGTTCTCTCCTGCAAGTCTGTGACCAGCAGAAAGTCTAATCCTGCCATCCTTTGCTCAGATGACTAATCCTAGTTTGTGTGTGCTCAGGCTCTGGGAAGTAAGCAGAGGCTATCTGTGTGTAAGGAGTTGCTGGACCAAGTCCTTATTTTGAGAGCCAGCTAAATTCTGTCTTGACTTTGAAATCGGTGCCAGCAGAAGCAGTCTGCACGCACTGAAAAAACGATGTACTTCGGTGAGTTAATCACTTGAAAGTTCAACAAATGGCTAAGTGATAAACTTTAAGCAGATTAGCTTTCACTGAATTGTTTTCCTTGTTTGTTTTTTAAAATGTCAAATATATCACAATGTAATTTATGAAGATATGCCTTTGAGTAGAGCCACAAACACTTATAGGGACACTTGCTTCAGACAGCATATGGTACAACCTATGAATTATGCACAGCCGACATACGGAGAATGGAGACAGCCTAAGGAAATGATTAGACCTGTTATCATAGCAGTGACTGTACATTATTTTCACTTGACTGGAAAAAATGCAATTTTACTCTAGATTGGGGCTGAGATTGTTGCTTCCAGGTGCAATATATTAACAATGCATATGAATATTTAATAGTTGCTAGGAAATGTGGTGGGTTAGTTTTGGCTACAACATCAGTTCATTGAAAAGCTGGTTCTCTTCCATGCTGAACCCTGTGTTTCTGATGTAGCTGTTACAGTCTTGTTGCAAGAGCAGCAGCATAAAAATAGATCTCAATTTTTGTAAGTGTACTATTGTAAAGCATAAGTTACACACCAGCAAATATCACACTCCAGATGGGCAGCTCTCAGCAAGTTTGCGTTTACAGATTCCTGCTTTTCTTTATCTGAAAAGTGGATTCTATGTTTTTACACTCAGGTTAATTGCATTGTTCCACCAATAGGATTTGCTCATCCTCCAGCGGAAATGCTATTAGTAAAATGCTGATAATGCAGAGTTTGTACTCTTCTGGGGTGAAAGGCCCAAAAGTTTTTAATTAAAATTCTGGCCCTGCTTCTGAGGGTAGTCAGATGTCTTCCATAGCATTTACTTCCTGGAAAAAGTCCTAAAACTGGCTTGTTCCACTGCAGCCAAGCCCACAGCACTTCCCTGAAAGCGTACAAGTGCCCATGGGCAACTGGGTGCCCAGGACATTTGGGCCAGCTGTAGCAGTCAGTGTTGGGTGGCCTTGCTGCTCCCAAAATCTCTGCTACAGTTAAAAAAGAAATCTGGAGATGACATTTTAAGTTTAGAGTATTCCAAGGTACGTTGCAAAAGTGAAAAGCTTCTGGAACTTCATCTGCGTTATTTGAGTATGGCAAAACCAAAGAAACAGAAGCCATAAAAAAGAACGAGCTTTTTTTGTACCTTAGGGTTTCCAGTCAGACCTGCCTTACACTGGGAACCTGACAGAAGCTTAAGCACCAGACCACTGCTCTAAAGCCTATCTGAAAAGCATTTGTACTGTCCATTATCTCCTCTTTTCTGATAGGGTTAGCCTTTTAATTCTTCCCAGCTGACTGATAGTTAAATAGGTGTTCTTCAGCCTCTTAATTAGATATGTTTCCCCTCACGCTTTTTCCCAGCCAGCCTCCTAGGAACTGCTATGTGCTGATAATGAGCTAAATCAGAATCCTTTCTCCATGTTAACAGTCTTACTTCTGCCACTGTCGCTTTCAGCACCCTCTATATTAGGTATGTGAAAGTATGTTGGCTAAAGATATTAAAGCATTTAGTTTGTACACACTGTAAATCCATAAAACTACTATGCTTTTGAATTGTTGATAATGTTTTCTGGCTTTACTTTTCATGAAGACATCTGTCAGAGCACTATATAATAGCTTTCACCACAGAGAAATCACAGATGCTTTACAATATTTACACGCAAAAAATTTATGGAAAAGCTTTTACCTTTTCTGTGGAGGGAGAAGGGGAAAGGGCAGGAAGTGTCTTAGTTGAACAATGAACATTATTAGTTGTGGAAGGGGAGATTTATAGGCAAATCTTCATGTCCTTGTGTCTAGGCTATATGGTGAAAGGTATTTATCTAATTGATTCTCTTTCTGGAAATCCAGGGCAGCTTCCTTTGGAGAAGTTGGAGTGAACATGACTCTTCTCCTTTTGAAATTATCAAGATTTAGAGCAGTGCTGCCTTGTTCTGCATAGGTACAGGGTAAGGCAAGCGTGCCCATAATGTTGTGCAAGACTGTTAGATTTGGATGTCACATATGCATCTAGATGATGTAACTCTTAAAAGACATTGAATTTATTCAGCTTGATGCCTCTAAAAATTGAGATCAAGGCTTGATCCTAGTTTTACTACAAAGGAATCAAGAATCCTGAATGTTTTATCTTTCTTGTTCATCATATCAGCATCAGTAGAAGTTGACACTGCAGGAAGATGAGGCAATTCTGCCTTGTAGTGTATTGAACGAGACCCTTGTACAGTTGGTCAAAATTCAGCATAAAATTTTAAAGATTTAAAATCAGAACAGAATATTTTGATAATGTCTTTTAAAAAGCTCTGACTGAATCATCCTTTTTCCGTGTTATATTTAGTGAGGTCAAAATTTTCTAAGAGAAAATGTATTCCAATGTCTTTTCAACCACCTTTGCTTTTGTTTGTAGCTCTGACACTCCTGCTGAGCTTTGACCAGCTTAAGTTGTGGATCTGCAGAAAAAAAAACCAGTTTCTAAAATTGGGTTGTGTTTATATGGTAATACCTCTTATTAGATACCTTGATTGTTATAAAAATACAGATGAGTTTTAGGATGTAAAGATGTGATGGACTTGAAAGCAAGTGAACAGGAAACTTATTTGTCCCATGGCACTGTTATTAAGAGACCTAGGAGCTAACCCTGCAGCTCTGCTCCCTGCTACAGCGCGAGGGACTGGGCAGGCTTGTAATCAGAAAAATGTCCTTTTACTTTTGAAGCAAATATGTTTTTCCTTTTTGGGAGGCAATGAGAGTGTCACTACATTTTAGAGGCACTTTTTAATGGGGAGTCATGAAAGGCTTGTTTTCTTTGAGTCTGAGGTTTTGAACTTTAACTTAGGGATTTTCCACAATACTTCCACCACTCTGTAAAATGCAGTCATTGTGATGAGTTTCTTCAAACAAGTTGAAAAGTTTCAGGAGGGCAGTTTAATAATAAATTTTATTTGTAAACCAGAATTGGCTTTAACTGCTGCTTTTCATCTCCCTAATGTATGCATCAGCTACTTCTAGATCAGATAGCATTTTCAGACAGGAAGCAGAAAATACCTCTTACTATTCAAAAGCACCATTTAAATTGCTAGAGTTAGAAGTTTAGTCTTGCAGCCAAGGAAATACAGAATAGCTACAACTTCATTTTGGAGCCTTCGAAGATGAGTAGAGTTACAAATTATGAGCAAATCATACTGTAAATGTAGATTAGCCAAAATGTTTCCAGACAATTTACCACAGATTTTCATACTTCAAATATTTTAATGTGACTATGGTCTAGTTGTGTCATTCCTTTTTTTTTCCTCTCTCTTTTTCTTGGTTTTAGGCATTTTGCCTTCTGTAATGGAACCTCTTGCACTCTCCTCAATGGTAGCACTTATTTCCTCTCGTAGCCCCAGCTGCTGGAAGTAGATGTAGACAGCTGTAGGGCTCTCCTGCTTTTGAGCTTGGACAATAAACTGCTTGTGACTACACAGATGTTTGTTTTGCACACTGAAGGCAGTGTTGCGCACAATTTCCTCTCTTCATCCTACAGATGTCTGTGTATTTGAATTGTAGAAATGGGCTTCTTGACACCTAGAACAAAATGTTTTCCTTAGGAAGCCAGAGGAAGTTATTAGTATGCAAGCCTGCAGCAGAGCCTTCAAACGAGCTATTTCAAAAGTACTAGTATGTGCATAAATGTGTCTTGTATTCTCTCTATACCCGAATTGTTCACTCCTCCTGGATTTCCTTTAATATCAATGCCAGGCATTGTATCTGTCAGTGTGCCGTGTGGTCAAGCCTATTTTCGGCTGGAGGAGGTGATTTTGGTGTCAGAAATCTGCTCTCACTCACAGCTTCTTGTCCTGCTCCTCAGCTTTGTCCTCAGTGTTGTGCCCTTGTTTCCCCTGGTGGGACCTCAGACAAGTCCTCCTGCCCATGCCTGTCTTGGCTCCCCAGCCACCGCCGTGGCGTACCAATAGCTGCCTCACTTTTATACAGTGTTTTGATAAAGACAGTGTAGAGGTTCACTGCAATATTAACTGTATGCTGTTTTAATAAGGGCTGCCTCTGTGAGTCATGGCAGATGAGCACCTGTAGCTTGGAGGCTCGTATTAACTGCAGGAGACTAGAATAGAGTCATGATGGGGGAGAGCAGCTGAGGAAGGAGAATTGATTGCGAACTCTGGCAATGAGATGTACAATAATCTCTGTAGCTCTTAGGTCCCTTGTGCCTGACTTCATTAAGGTCAGGAGAAGGAAAGAAGATACTCTGATCATCTCAGTACCTTTCTTCCCCTACTGCAGTGTGTATGGAGTGGCAAAAACACTCTTGCCTCCTCAGTGTATGATGGCAGCAAGACGAGAAAGCCCCTATCATCTCTTTTTTACTCCTTGGCAGCAGGCAGGCAGGAAGAGATGAGATGTATAAGCCTTCTCCCCTACTCTCTCCATCCCCAGTAGTCCAAGAAAGCTGAGTAGGAAAAAGTGAGGGGGAAGGAGCCATAAGGGACTGAAAATGAGCCATCCTATTCCACACAGCCAAGCGCCAGGGCGTGTTACACTGCTCTGCTTTGAGGACCAGCAGCTGGTGCAAGGTCATGGCAGCCTCCTGGGAACAGCAACAGTGAATCCTTGAGGGGAATACTTAGCTCAAAAGGTTAGAGGGGGAAATGCTTTTCATTCTCTTGGCTTTTGATCCCTGTGCATTTCGCACCTAGTTAGTTTTTCTTTGTTCTCCTATGACATTGATTCCCCAGCAACTTTCTCCTTTTTTGTTGGGGATGATGTTTTTAACATGTCAGAAAAAAAACCCAAAAAACCATAACGTTAAAGTCACAGATCTTATCCTGGGTGACTCCTTCTGATGGCTTGGAGATTGGCTGAGTTGAATTTGGTGGTATGCCTTTAAGATTGGAAATGATAAGGCAAATCAAGCTGGGCCAGCTGAGCTCTTCAGAGAGGCAATTCTGGGAAGATTATCGCTCCATTAGAGCTTCTCATTCTGCCATAGTTATGGGCTTGTCATTACTGTGGTTTTCTAGCTGTCATCTTACACCTGGAAAGCATTAACACAGGATTCAGTTCCTTGTAGAATTCCCTCAGATACATTTGTGGAAGTTATCTGTTGCATTTGATGTGACACTTATAATCATTACAATTCCTTCCTCCTGAGACAAATATTTGTTTTGTTCTTGTGAATGGTTTTTTGCCATAGCATTTCCTTTCTGATATATTTGCTTTATATTTTTAAAGTCCCTTTGAACAAAGAGATTCTTGGGTTTGTTCCCTATTTAATTGCCGTAACTACACTCTTCCCTGACTAGTATGTTTGTAGGTGTTCGTAACTTCTTTTGTGTTAGCTTTCCATCACCTGGATTTAGAGGGCCTTACTGGGTGCCTCTGGTGCATAGCATCTGCTGATATTGTCTTCCATAGAGCTCTCACGTCAGCAGTTGCTTTGGGACATCAAATATATTGCATCCTATCTTCCTAATGGAAAAAAATTAGTTGGAAAGATCAGTAGCAATAAGGGAAATGTTGCTCTAGTTACAAAAGGCATCCCACTGGTGCAGGAGAGGTTGACTCAAATCAGTCTGCTGTGCCACACAGCAAGGAGGCATGTTTCTGCTCCTTCAGAAAAGAGCAGTATGTGTCCCTGTCTAGCATATGTGTATTAGCCAGCTGGTGACCTGGCCAAGCTCCTGCTTGGCAAATCTGTCCCTTTCAGGCATTGATGCTCAGGCTAATGTTGTATCCACCCCTTCACAAAAGGGAGAAGCCCTGAGCAATACCGCAGACTGATGTCCTACTTCTCTGTGACGGGCTGTTTCATGGAGCCAGCTCCTGTCATGGGATTCTTTTCTTCCTCCCCAATAAAAGTTACCAGACCTACAGGATAAGGTATTTCCTTTTCCTCACAAGTGAATAACATCCTGACACCTCCATGCCTCAGGCTTAATGCACACATGAAGAAGCAATTATACGACAGACCGTTTCCTCCCCAGCTTCCTCCATGATTCAATTGCTTCACATTCCCATGTCCTCTCTGCACTGGTTGACCTGCCTCTGTCACAGGTGTCCAGGACCCTCGGGACCGGCAACCTGCACAAAGGTGATGGAGGAGATATTCACTCTGGGCGTCATACCTGCTCTGAATTCCCTGCAGGAAGACTCCTTTTGTAGCTGGCTAAATGAAGAATAATTAGGTTCCTGAACACAGGTACCCCTATATCTATCTTAGATATCTACCACGGGTGCTTGCCCTCCTGAGGCACAGCATCTTGTGATGGCTGCTCTGTGCCACTGCAAACCCAGTAGCGAGGTGGACATGTTAAATGATGGTCTGATCCGCAAAACCAAAAGGAAATTCTTCCAAAGGAAATGAGGTGAAATATGTGGTTGTGTCTGCTGCAGGCTTTAGGCAAGAGAGTAATTTATCAAGGAGGAAGCTGTATCATCCTTCTTGTTAATGCTTTACACATGCATTTTTGCTCAAGTGCTTGACAGTGTCCATTGTACTTTATGGCTGACAGTAATGAAAATTGCCCCCGTGCTGTAGGATTTGGACTGGAAGACAGTGAGCGCTTGCCGTTACTCTTGCCAAGGCACCGGAGCGTCATTTTTAGGGAAATGTATCCTTGCAAGTACTTTACTGGGGTGCCTAATGCACAGCTGACAGATAAGACAGTGCCTGTGCCAGGTGTTGCAGGAAACGGTAGAGCACGGGAAACAGGCTATAATGCAGGGCATAGAGGGTTTTTCTCAACGCTTTTTTTTTTCTGACACATGTGACTGCGCATCTGAATAATTTAAGTGAATTTTTGTCCATGTGCTGCTGTACCCATGTGCAGTTGTTCTTTCTGCCCCTCCCTGACTCACTGGCATGGGGAGCTGCTGCTTGCCATTTCAGGCACTGCACATCTGTTCGCCAGTGGAAAAATGGATTATATGTAGACTAGTGGTTTATAGTCATCAAATCTTTTTGGAAAGGGGCCAGTTTCTCTGGGTTCCCTCTGTCAGCAACAGAGGAGCAGCTCTCCAGGGAGAGACCAGAGCACATGGCGCTTGGCTCCTGCTCTGAATCAGTGTCTGAATGAGAGAAGCAGGGTGGAAGATGAGCTTTCCTAGGCCAGAGTGATAACGCAGCCCTATTAGAAGGGAACTGGTGTGGATTCAATTCCATCACACACTTTTCTTTTTGTGGTTAGATTCAGGCCTTGGTCTGAGAGATCATGCAGCCACATGCGTTGTCATCTCTGGAGGGACTAGAAGGAAAGGGGGCAGTGAGCCACCAGGGAGAGGAGGGAAGGTGAGACCATATCTTTCCTCAGCAGCCTGCAACTAATCAGCTAACAGAGATCAGCTGAAGCTGCAGTCCGTCTGCACCAGTTCATGACCAGTCTGGTTTGCAGTAGCCTTCTTATCCCCCTTCATATGTTCTTGCCGCCTTCTTCCTGTCACACTGGCAGCAGTGTGGTTGCAGTGAGAGCTGATGTGAAGGATAATCTTTTTACCTTGTTAATTTTTAGCGAGATCGACACCCTGAGCAGGTATAACACATGTTAGCACAGATGTGTGCTGCTCTAGATCCAGCTAAGGTCAGCTTAAGTTGCAGCTCCGCAGTGTGCAGCGTCAGATGGAGACTGTCATTTAACAGCAGGCGCAAAGATAGGCAATAAGGTTTCCCCTATCTCATAACACCGAATTTTATATAATATTCCTAACAATTCTGCTTTTGATAGTACCTGTGGTAGATAGCATAGTTGCTGGGTTTTTGTTCTGCTGGATTTCCTTTTTCCTCAAAGAATCGCTTCGGTCTTGTTTTCAGAACACAAAGGTGGACTTATCCTCCCCCTCCATTACTTTGTCTGAATGTCAGAACTTGGGTTTGCTTCCCTGCTGTTGTCTGAGGTCAGCTGGATTTTAGGCAGTGGTAAGTGCCCATGGTAGAGAATGCATGGCCAAATACAGTCCTGTCAAACTGAAGGTTTTAGCTTTTATTCATAGTAACCACTCCTAGACAGCTTCATCTTGAGATAATGGTCCTTCATTTAAAAGTGCTTTTTTAAAAAAAAGAGAGAAAAAAGCATGAAAGTAGGTGGTTGCCTGCTTTAGGTTCTTCGTAACAATCTAACTTTGTACTGAAATGCCCTTCCCCTTATTAAAAAACACCAAACAACCCACTTTCTTTTTTTTTTTAAGAACTTTAAAAATTGGGGGTACAAAAAATTCTTGAAAAGGCTGAAAAGTTGCAGGGCCATTGCGAATTCATTCACAGAAGAAGGTGAAACACCTCCTTATTTACAGAAGAATTTAGTGAAAGTTGGGAATAAAATCCCCATTTCCCAGGTGTTGTGTTTGTACCGTCTTCACCTCCACCAGGCAGCTCCTGTCTTGCCTGCATGGGTTCTGGCATGGGATACTTAATGCCGCATGAAAAACACATTGTTCCTGTATGTGCAGCATTTGTCGAACAGTGGTTTGTGAAATTTAGATGGACATGGTTGATAGAAAGGTCACTATTATGTGACGCACAAGAAAAGCACAACTGCGCATCCGTTCATTTGATCAATACAGCTGCTGTTGTGAGCTGTAAATGGTTTCCTTGACCAGATCTCAACAAAAGATGTGTCGTATTGACGAGGGTGCAATGTTCTGTGGTTTTGTGCAGGGAAGGTACAGCTTTCTGAGCTGTATTTCCTGAACTTAATTACATTTTTTCTTAAGTAGCACACTCATATTCAGATGTTTATGTCTACAGGCTTTAATAAGGAATGAACTTAACGTTGCAAAACCTTGTTCTGTATTTTTGAAGAAGAGTTTTTGAACTGAAAGATTAAAAATCATGTCATGAATTCATCAAGTAGATTTTTCTATCCTCTTCTGCTCTTCCAAATGTTTCTCATATAAGTTGCCTGCAATGGAGCAAATGATTCCACTTATCCAAATTTATTTTTAAAAATCCCCAAAACATATGGGGAATACAGAGGGAGCATATGCCTGCTAAGTAAAACATCCTGGTAAATAGAGAGGAGCATCCTGAAAATCAGTGTGTTTTACATGTCTGTCTAGTGCCTCTGTAGAACAATAATGAAAGGATTTCCTTTTGCCCCCAAGCACTTAAGGTTCTTGCGATGTCTCTTTCACCACATTCAGAGAGCATCAATAGAGGCTCTAGAGCAATGGAAGAAAGTGTTGAGACATCTGTCTAGGGCAGGGGGAATAACAGGTAAGGGATCCAAAAAACCTTTTTCTAAAGGAAACCCAAAGCTGTTACCGAGGTAGTTTTGGGTTTACTTTCTTAGGAGCACTGTACTGAAGTCACCAATGCACAGAGGAGTTCAGAGGAAGGATGTAGGTGGCGATGAATCCAGCTCACAGCAGAGGCAGGTACATTTGACATTATACGAGCAGCAGCCAGCCAGTGTGTTCTCTTGCATAGTTAAGATGCGAACGAGTGCAGGTTTCTAATAAGACCAAGTGTCTGCGACATGCCACAGCACTGAGCTAACGGAGTGTGTGCTGAGTGACAGCACAAGGCACAAGGACAGCACTTCTTATTATATTTTGGTGAACAAATGCATAGATCTGAAGGTGTAAATTGGAAAAGTCTGGGACCTGTGAGAATGTTGATAGGTTTGTCAGGTATTCCCCTGCCAGATGCAGCCTCTGCAAGGTTGCTGCTTCTCCTGGATCCACTGTTGCTGTGTCACTGAAAGCTTTTATTTCTTCCCTTAAATTTCCTTTGGCAGCAGTTGTTTAGTTCTTTTTACGTGGAGATTTTAATGATTAAAATTCTGTCTAAATCATACTGACTAATGACATGAAAAAAAAAAAATCAGAATTTCCCTCTTGCAAGAAATGGGAATGTTTTGAATTTTTGTTTACATCTTGATTACAAGCTTTTTAATAAATCAAAAGACTGAAACTTTGCAGAGGAGGGAAGTTTTAATTAAAATCATTAGGTGCTTTAGAACTGGAATATGTTTGTTCTCCTTTGTTGAAGGGCTTTCCTGATTTGTTTAGATCTTTTTTTTTATTCACCCCTGCCTACACTGTCCATGCAGCCTCATGGGTTGAGATATGCTTTGAAAGCGTCTTTCCTTTTCTTCCACAAACCTGGTGGATCTGCAGCGCTGGCAATGGTACTGTTGGCAGGAGTGAGCCCAGCACAGGCAGCGCCCGGGAGGAGGCAGGCTGTCCAGCTCTGTGTTTCCAGCAAGGCACCTTAGGAATGGAGGTAGGTCAGCGTGAGCGGCACCCTTGGTAGAATGGCAATGAGGGGTTTTTTTGAGAAGAAGGATCCTTTTTTGAAGTTGTAAATATCCTACCCTGAAATTGAAATCTGGTACATTTCTGTCAAAATGCAGTTTTTACATATAGCCTTAATGATGACTTGGGAAACAAATTTAGAAAAGTTAAACTGTTGCAGATGTGCTTCCCACTTGAAGGACATAAGATAGGTCTCCAGTTGTCATCTCCTCACACTGCTTCAGTCGGAGACTATCCTAATTCTGGGTGGCTTTTCCACCCACTCTGTGGAGCTTGAGCAGCTTGTTTGGCTCAAGTGTGAACTGCTTGTAGGTCTGCTGGAAAACTTTTTCCTAGCAGGTTGGCTTACAACCAGCTTTTTCTATTTGAGCTACTGGCTTTTCTGATCTGAATCTCTCTTTCAAGAGTGCCGTATACCTGTGTGGTTAGAGGACTCTGTGAAAAGTGGGAAAAGCTCACTTGGCTCAGTGGTGCAGGCTGAGCTCAGCAGCCTGGCTGGGTGCCATGTGCAGTGATCTCCCAGGCCAAGGGAGGCTTTTTCCAGCTCCTGTCTCTCAGGCAATTTTGTAAATCTGGCTTTAGGGTAAAAAAAAGTCCAGTTGTAACTTCACAGTAGATTTGCAAACAGTTTCAGGGTGATTGAAACAGTTTTGGACAGGGTTGTTTGTTCTCCAAGCAAGTTTACTCTTGTTTGGAGGTAGGGAGTAGGTGTTCCTGGTGAGATTAGCTGGGTTCATCTGCTGCAGGATCTGGGTCTTACAGTTCTATTGAGTTTTCTGACCAGTCTTTCTTCATGCATGAAGTTCATTTGTTTTCTCATGGGTCAAAACCAGTGCTAATTTGGGATGAAACTGGGTTTTACAGACAAGGAAAGAACTGTTACCTGAACCAGCGTGTCAGAAAGACTTAACTTGCAGGACACTTAAATAATAACTATCTGAGCACTTACTGGCTTTGCTTTCTGTTCTAGATAAAAAGTTCAGCAGTCTGTTCCTTCAAAGTAGATAAAAGCAAATTCTATTCAAAACTTTTTTCAGTATCTCCTGGATATCTTACTTTTGTTCCTCATAACCTGAAAGTATGTGTAAACAAGTAAAAATATATCTCTAGATTTCTTGATGAAACCTACTTGGTTTTGAATTTGTAGCTTGCCTTTGGCCGTCAGACATTTGGACCTTTCTATTTGTAGTACAGTAGTGTTTAGAAATGCAGTATGGAGCACCAGAATCATAGGTTCCAGCCCTGTGCAAAGGTGGAACAAAATCTGCAGTAATAGTCCTGTACCTTTCTGAGCAGTATTTGTGCACATGCTAACAAACAGGTCATGCCACCTGTATCATGGTGAGTCAACTAAAGACCGCCGTGGCTTCACCATTACTGTTTGATGTGTGTTGTGTTACTGCCTACAGTCACATCTGGGCTTGGCACTTCGCTCAGCACTGCATGAGCATACAAGTAGAAGCTGAGTTATAGATGGTTGTCCTCAGAAGGGTGCAGCTAGTAGTGAAATGGTGGTTGTTGGGTAGAGAAGCTGCAGAGGAGTTCTTTCAGATATCCCCAATTCAGGCATGACTATTGTTTTAGCTTGTCAAATGTCTGTGATGCATGTATGGAGTCAGCTAGGATGACTAGAACTTCATTCAAATATAGTCTTAATTCCCTTCATGATTTTTACATGGCTGGACTATGACAGATTACTATGAAATTGGTTAAGCAGTAGATGACACTGAGGTGAAAATGTACATCCAGGTGGAGAGGACAGGACTGATCCTTCAGTAAACACTCCCTCTGTACTTTGACAGGTTAGGAGCAGAAAGGAAGCTGCAGCCAAAATGTAGGTTTTGCGGAAACTGGAAAGGTTAAATGCTTTTTAACCAGGTTATCTATATTTTTTGTGCCCTTTAAGGTTTGTTGATAGATTTTAAATAGAACTGGAATATAATAATTTGAGGCTAAGGACTGCAAGTAACTTGACACTGAAGGTCAGATGGGTTTCAGTTATCCACTGTCTGTTGATAAGCTTGAGTAACCCTAATACCTTGCCACCGTACAGTTTTCTTTTCCAGGGACTGCCCTGGTTTCTCCTTATCTCTTATCTACTTTTGTTTTACAAATACTTCTGATGAGAGCTTCAGTAACTTATTTGATGAAGAAGTAGTGATTTGCTAGCCTAGAACACCCTGGCATCTCTCTCTGCTCCCCCTGCCCCTTTCCAGGAGATGCTTTCCAGCCCTTTGGTCACAGCAGCCACTTTCAGGGAGGGGGGACACATTTTGTCAGAAGCTTGGCCACTGCACCCCAGGGTTCATCCAGGCTGTGTGGGTATGTACTGTCCACACCTCATGACTTTTTGCTCCTTAGTTTAGCCTTTCATTTCTTTTCCCAGTACTCCTGACTGACTCTAGCTCACCTTTGTTTCCAAAAAAAAGAGCAGGCCTAAAGTAAACGTTTGGAAGTTTAGCGCTGTTGTAAAACCAATATCATGAGTATTTAGAGTGTTCCTGTCATCCTTAACTGAGGATTTCTGTGAATTACCAAACTACAGTTTTTCCCCAAAATAATGAATAACACTTTCTACAGGTTACCACTTTGCCGTCCATCTGCTATGGCTGCTGATGTGCTTCTCAGAGCTGTCACTTCATCTATATGAAAATTAAGTGGCTCAGGTTCCATTTTAGTTTACCCACGGAAAGGGCCTAGGAGTTACTGCTCCTGCCCTGCCCATTGCAACCCTTCTCCTTTACTCACTCTAGCAGGGCTTTTACTACCAGAATGCCCACTTCCAAGTGGAGCTAGGCTAAAAACATAGGCTGTTTTTTTTTATGGGCCTTTTTGTTATAAAGAGATCCTGAACTAAGTAGCACATGAAGGATTCATCCCTTGGCCTTTCACTGAAAGTGCCCAAAGCGGCACATCTGCTTCCTACAGCTGTTCTTGATGTCTTTGCTTCCATAGAGCAGTCATCAGAGCCCTGCTGGAAACCCTAACCACCCATATGTCTCTTAGAGAGAGACATTTGCAGAATAGACAAAGCAGGGAATTAATGCAGGAAGACGATGCAGATAGTGTGTTCTACAAATCATCAACTTCAAATTTTCCTAGTTCTGATATTTCAACTCATTAAAAAAAGTGGTTTTTTCTGTCCTTTTTTTAAAAAACTTCTAACAGATTGAAGGTTGTTTCCAGGGGAGCTGGAAATATGCAAATTATTTCACCCCAAAGTTCACTTACTAGCAGGTACTATTCTTCATCTTACTGTTGAGTGAGCGAGCAAGTAATGGTTACCTACAAACAGTCTCACAGTGGATATTTTTTTTCTATTCCCATTAGCAGGAACCTCGGGGGGGCATTCTTCTCCCCCTGCTGTAACAACTGAAGCTAAATTTAATTAAATGTGGTCCACAATTCAATTTATACTTCCCCATAGCAGGAAGATAGAACAAAGAATCTGCTCTGTGACACTGAAGGATTTGTTTTTTTCCCAGCAGCTGTTAGTGGAATTTGGGGCTCTGAGTAGTTGGGTTCAAACTTGTCAGAAAACCTTCCTTGGAGGTACATTTTATTTTCTGACTTAGAAATTACATCTTTTACCAAATCAGAGCAGTACATAGACAAATGTATTTGAAGCTCGGCAGAATTTATATAATCTTATTAATTCAGTAATATATATCACTGTTAAATCAACCAACATGGTGATTATTATTTTACATTCCCACAGACAGAAGTTCTTCCATTATGGTAGGGTCATTGTTTTGTTTAATGAGCAAAAATACTAATGTTTTCTACTCAAAGTTTGGCATACAAAAACTTCTTTTTTCATTCCCAGAATGCAATGTTGTCATGTTTGTTAAATCATCTATTGAGTCAAATTCAGTATAATTTGCTATATGAAATTGAGACAAGACACAGAAATATACTTTTGGATAATATCATAGTCGTGCTCAGAGGATCAGTAGTCACACACTGGGACTTTCCTTTTGCAGACTCAGGCCACATCCCTACTAAAAAATGATGCAGATCGAGGTCTGTCTGGTCTGACAGACATATTTCCCAGCAAGGCTTGCATTTGTATAGATAAATCTGTACGAGGAGCATGAAGCGTGGTGATATGATCTAGTTCAAAGATTTATTGGGCAGTAGACACCATCCTTCTCTCAGCACTGAGTGGGTGAGGGAGGAGCTCCAGTTTCCAACTGCCACGGCGATACCTCACCGATGCAGGGTGATGGGGAGGGTCCCCAGTCCATGCTGTCCTCTGAGCTCTGCATAGCTGGTGCAGGTGAGGAGGGTGCTCATGGGCCAACACTGTGCCCAGAAGCGTGCCAACAACTAAACTACACTGTGCAGTTCTAGCATGTTGCCCAAGACAGTGTCTTTGCCCCACTTAGTCGACTACAGTAGACAGGACCTTATACAACTACAGGGATGTACTCAGGTGAGTAATTAGCATGGCTTGTGGACCTAAAGTTTTAAAACTGGTGTTGAAGGCGTCACAGTGGCATAGCTGTTTGTCTCAGTGAAGAAGAGGAGCGTCATGAATCTGTTGCAGCAAGAAAATACAAAGCTGTTTTAGAAGGAAACCACAAAGTGCTCAGTATGTTAAATTTGCAGTTTTTAGGAGTTAAATGTGTAAAAGATAAATGAGCAACAGTGAAAGTATTTTGCAGCATGTTAGGCAGGTTGGGCTGAAAAAGGATGTGGGTAAAATCCTCGCACACAGGGCACAAATTGCGGTTTCCTTTTTGTTCTTAACTGGACTGGGAACTTAAAAAGCTGTCACTGAAAGTCATGGCTGGGTCAAACGCGTGCTCTTATTTATGGCATGCAGTGGGGTGTGTGTTGTACTAAAAATGTTTTACTGACCTCTTAAAAGATGTGCCATGCATGGAGAATCATTTTCACAGGATGTAGGGAGGGCATTTTCTCTAGTTATTAATTCCTGAGCCTTATCGCAGTGATAGTCATCAATGTACAGAAGAGGCCATATCTGCTTGATGCACAGATTTCATAGCTTTCCTGCTCGTCTTGCTGCTTAGGAGTTCCTGCCCTGCACTGCTACCAGCATAACTCTCATCTTAACAGCTATGTCTTCTGCCAGAGGCTCAGAATAATTTATTTTTGTCAAGAAAAGACACATCTCTCAGCATTTAATTTATAGAAAAAGCCTTCAGACATTTTGACTTGTCAGCTGTCCACCTGAGATATTAAGAAGGAAGGGTTTCATTGTGGCAGAGCTTAACAAAATGAAATGATGCTCATATCTGCATGATAGGGAGGTTTCTGCTTCTCTGGAGGTACAGGATATGTGCCAGTACCAAGCCTGGGGTTGTTCTAGAGAGGTGTCGGCGGATGGGTGATGCAGTGTCTGTCGCAGAGCAGACACTGCTGTGCTGCCCAGATTCAGCTCCATCATCAGCCTTGCGGCAGCCGGGCCAGGAACTTAACCTGGCTTCACCCAGCTTGCAAGTAAGGAAGCTGATTAAGATCATTAGGTTTTTGTTACTGTCCTGATAGTGACAAACTGATTTCTTTTTTCTGCTGCCTACTTGACTTTATATTGTGTTCTGCACTTTCAAGAAACTTTAGAAGAACCTTTTGAAAGCAGATGCTGCAGCTACCAAATATTTTGTGCTTAGTGCACAGACTCTACAGTGAGGATATATATATCCCGCTTGTTGAAGTACTGGTGCAGCACCTAGTAGCTGACTGCTTGTTTCTGCTTGATCTTGGCTAGGGCAGAAAGATGTAAAATGTTCTTTGAATTGTCATGTTATTTCTTTCAAGACAATAAACTCTCAGAGTTTGGGGAAACAAGGAGCAGAAAGGGCATTTAAAATGAGGGTACTGAAGGAGTGGAGTTGCCTTGAATTATTTCCAAGGTAACGGAGAACTTGCTTTCACTACAGATTTTATTTTCTCACCGCTACTTGCATATTATTCTGTAAAGTCATAGCAGTTATGAAAGTCTGAAATCTGTTTTAGATATTTGTGCCATCTAAATTTAATTAGAGGAGGAATTAGTTAATAAAAACACTAGAATAATTTCTAAGTGCTAAAGACCTAAATCTGCCACATTGGGATAATTAAGCAGTGTCAGGCTGGACTCAAGGTTCCCCAGTGCTTCAGCAGCTCCTGCACGTTCAGAACGTGATCTCCAAAGAGCAAATTAAAATGGGAAAGGAAAGGACTACTGTGTCTTCTGTCTGCCTTACAATTTCCTCCTTTTTGCTGCTGCTTACAGGAGAAATCACTAAAACCAATACAGCAGTGACCAAATACGGTTGCATGCGGGAAACGAAAGATTATCCAGAAGTCCTCCATGGCAAGAATGGGTTTGTTTAACAAGCTTGTTTGCATTTTAATGCAAAATTGACAGTGGTGATCCCAGGCTCTGTAAACCTGTGTACATGCAGCATTGCTTTTACATTTTACCATCAACTTTAAGACTACCATCTGCTGCTCCTTTTCTTCTCCATTTCTTGCCATTTGCCGCTGTTGTCTGATGGGTGCACCACTCATCTCAGAGGAGCCCTTCAGAGGGCAGCAGTCTGTGCTACCGTGTAAGGAGACTCTGTGGCCAGTTAGCCCCCACATCTAATAGCTGAGGAGCTTGGGGCTCTGGGCCCAGAAATACCTGCGGAGGTGGGGCACTGGGCCTGGAAACTTAATTGAAATCAGGCTGGTTTAGGGAATGCTTATTAAAATACATTACAATAATTGAAATCAGACTGGTTTAGGGAATGCTTATTAAAATACATTTATTGACTTCTTTGCACTCCCGTGGTCATTTGACACTGGCAGAAGCTTGGTAATGGTTCACCTTATATTGTTGGTTTCATTGTGCAGGTAATTAGCTCTATAAACAGTGCCCTGAGCAATGGGAAACTTTGTAACTATGTCCTCAAGCCTGTTCTGGCTTTAAAAGAAAATAAAAAAAAACACAAACCAAGGAGAAATTACTACACTAATTTTTAAAAAGCAAGTATTATAAGTTCTTCATTTAAATAGTGAATTCACAGGTAGAGAATTTCCACAAAAATAACAAGATATTTTTCTGAAGTTCCAAGTGGCCTGACATGAAAGCATACAGATATGTGATATACATATGGAAATATAAAACCTGCCAGCAGTTTGTCTATAAAGAGCAAGAGAATCAATTGTCACCCAGAAAAATTATACCTTGTAGTTTGATAGGATTTGTAAACCAGATACGGCATTTCAGGAGCAGTAAAACCACCCCACCTGTACAGCAGCGGTATGTTCATTTCAGAGCAGCTTCTCTGCTGATCCCTGAAGATCATCCTTTCGTAAGGCTGTTTCTCCCGCAGTCCCAGTCTTGTGGTACTGGTGTCTGTGTGCCAGGCTCCGCCGCTCCCCAGCCTGGCCGCATCCACCCTGCCCGCCTGCACGCTGCCGTCAGTGCAAAACGGGCAGCCGCTCCCAAGAGTTCGTGCATGCTCCTGCCAAGCCTGGTGAGAACATAGTATTTCACTCACCAGCGTAAGCTGCTGCTGGGAAATGACCTTTGTTATAGCTACGAACTTTTGGGAAGGTTTCAAAAGAGGTCGAGATTGACCTGTAATGGCACTGACATCAGACTGCACCTTCCCTGCTCTGACAATACCTGTGGAGCATAACCAGCAGGAACCGCTTCTTTTCACTCTATGGGTTAGTCCTTCTGGCTGTCTGCAAAAGTTCTGGTACTGATACGTGGTGACCTGGGAGGGTTGTGTAGCGTGGATATAAGGGGGAAAAAGACTGCTTGCTTTGATAGCAGTATGTCCGTTGGATGAGCATAAGCTTCTTGTAAGTTTAAGTAAAGACAGTAATCCCAGCATGAGTAAAGTCAGTGACAAATCTCTATTGATTTCAGGGAGGTCAAAATTTAGCTTACAAGCCTTGATCTTTTGCTGACATGAATTTCCTGGGAGACATGAGCTTGACCATCAGTTGATGCTAAAGCTGCTTTTAGCGCTCTGGAAATGAAGGAGTTCTTTTGTTCCACTTTATGAAGTGGTGTAGCTGAAAAAACATTTCCCTAGGTGCTCGTTAAAATGTAGAATTTACAATCTAAACACAGAAGAGCAAGTGTGTAACAAGGATATAGCATAAAGCATGTACTGGGTGAATTCTGTTTAATAGTTAAGAGGCAATCTGTGTTCTGGAAAGAATTTTCTATACAGAGAAAATAACCAGAAGGAAGGATACATTTCGTCTACCGATTAGAGCAATCACAGCAGTCTGTAATAAACAAATTAAGTAATAGACTTATAGAAACCTGTGGCCAGGAAGGTTTTTTTTTTTCTTCTGGAGCGCTCTTGTCAATCCAGCATTCCAGACATTGCTGCAAAGGATTAGTCAGAGGAGAGCCATGAGTAATTTTTCTGTTCTCCTGGCAGGTACCTCATTGGTAAGAAGAGGAGAAAGATTTGGGCAGACTGAGTTTCCTTTTAATTTTCTCATGTGGCCAAAATTTAAGTCTGCAAGGAAAGCCACATGGTATCTTTAACAAGCGTAAAAGAACCCGATGGTCTAAATCCTTTGGAAGCTTCAGAATAAGTTGTCACATAGATCTTGACAGTTTACATGGCCTAAATGAGTTTTTAGACACCTACTGCATGATGGCCTGTCTGCTTGGCAGACAAAGATGCCCACAGACTCCTTATCTCTCTTTTGCCTTTTTTTTTTTTTCCCCTCTCTAAGACTACAGACTTTTGCCATGAATGCCACAGTTGGGGTAGTTTCTGCATTGTTTTGTTCTTCTTAAATGTGTTTGGGGGCTTGTTTGATGTGGGTTCTTAGCTTTTCTTTTGTGTGCTGGTGGTTTGCAGAGCTGATTTGTTTGTCTGGAGGTGGGGCAGTTGGATTGCAGGAGAGCATCTGCTCCCACAGCGGGAGGTGAGGGCTGGGTCAGGCTGGTGAGAGACCTTGCATCAGACGTTGAGGCAGAGGAGGTGTCTTGCGCTTTGCTCTCTTCTCTTCTGGGTTGGCAGTGTTTTTGAGATGAGGTCGAATTTTGCTGTTGAACAAAACAAAGTTCCCTCTCCTCTAAGGGGTAGAAGCTTTTGTCCTCAGAGTCCCAGCTCCTGTGATCAGAAGGACAAAGTGTGCCATCCTCAAGTTTTGGTAGGACGTAGTGCCAGCGCTTAGTTATGGTTGCAAAGGAGCAGCTGCCACAGAAGCAGTGGCACTCAAAATGTGGTGCAGGCAGGCTGCCTGCTTAAACCCACGGTCGCTTGGCAGTAGCGCTGTGGCAAGAAGTGTCCTGCCAAGTCGTGAGCTGGCGCGCTGCCCTCCATTCAGGCTTGGACTGTAGGCAGCCAAGTGACCAGCAGCTGTGGCTGTGAATAGCAGGAGGGCGTTAGTCCAAGAACAACAAGAAGAAAAGCTTCTTCAGCTATGTATAGAGGTTTTCTTGGCTCTTCCAGACATGTCTTCCCATTTCAAGGGAAGGTGGAAGGTGCCCTAATGAAGCAACCCCGTTTGGATCCCGTCCACTGGGAACCCCCAGTTACACGGTTCTGGTTGGGGGCATGTTGTTGCTCAGTCTGTGGCTGCAGTAGGCATGAGTGTGTTTGCTTGAATGTGTAGAATGAAGTTTGCAGCTGCAAGGAGAGAATTCGTTCTTTCTCTGCTCTCTTTGTTTCAGCACAACTGAAGCAACCTGTAAACTATTGTATTCATCCTGCAAATGGCTTCTACACCAGCTTTCCTGCTAATAGCTGCACAAGGACTGTTGTTATCCTTAAGCATGCCAAAATGCTTGAATGAGTGAGGTTTACAGTTTTTAAAGGGGTTGATATATGTCAACAGGGGCTTCAGATTCCCACCCTTTGTACAGCCCTGCAGATACCAGGCGTAATTCTCACTCCCCAGCCATTTCCACAGGCTACTACAGCCTGGAGATGTGTTCTCTTGAAGGCAACCTCAACCACATCCACAAAACCCCCCAAACAAACAAAAAGTCTGAAATGAATTCTCTGGGAAATGGCATGAAGCCAAGCAGTAAATTTAGAGCTGGGGTGTGCATTGCAGAGGTTTCACTTTAAGTGGGAACATGCATAAAGCTGTATGCTCAACATCCTAAGTGAAATCACTTGGGGGGTAGAAGAAAGTCCACAAAAGTCATGCCTTCAGAAGCTCAAGGGCATCACTGTCTATGCAGCCACACTTCTTACTTGCATGTTGAACACAGAGAAGTGGTTTCCACTAGTCTGTCATAGAAAGTTAATGTTGTGGGACAGACTCATGAGCTATTTAAAGGCATTTCTGCAGCAGCCTGTGAGATCCTCACCCCAGCATCTCTCATCAGCTGTCAGGCTGGTGGAATTTCCTGGCTTTTGAAGTGCTTGTGGTCCAGGAAAATGGCAGCGAGGACCTGGAAGAGAGTGTAAGCCAGACTCCCTGCCAACCACAGAGCTTCTCTCACCATTTGTCGGAGAAACACTTAAATAGCTTTCTAGACATGGCTCTGAGAAATAAAAGCTTGTCCAGCACAAGTACCTTTAGGCTGTGTATCTCGGAGAGGAGTATCAGCCGCTGAGCCACAGCACCCACCAATAGGGCTGATACCTCTCATCATCTTTATCTTCTTGTCTGCTGAGAGCCAGTTTAACATCCCTGGCAGGTGTGGGAGTGCTGGCGTTAAGGAGTACTAACTGTGCACTGGGGCACCTTCAGGCCCCCCTCAGTGATTCCTGCTGCGGTTTCTCTGCTGGCAGTGTCCTCGGTGGCTTGGAGCTAAGCACTTTCCTGAAACAAAACCTAAACTGCAGATGTTGTCCAGCTGCATTCAGCTGGACCGAAGCTCTGCCCATCTCGACAGAGAAGCCAAAAGCAGATCCTTACAAAGGCAGAAGGCTGGGATGAAACTGGAAAGATCAGTTCGCCAATGCAGCAGCCTGGCTTCTAGCAGCAGTCTCGGACATGAGCCATTCGTACTCTAAGTAACTAAGGCACGGGGAGAGTCATGTCAGACTCAAGTGTCTTCAAGGAGGAACTACAAGATGATTAATGCTCCATTATCTGCTTAATTACAAGTGTATGTCGGTCACCAGATGATATCTAGACTGAATTTAAGGTCTGAATCTTCTGATATGGTATATGATCTGAATATCCTAAATGTGAGAATGAGGGATGTGCATGTTGATAGCTCAGTGGGGAAAAAAATGACAAAGTTGTAATGGTTTGGAAATACAGTGTAAGACACTATACGTTGTCCTCAGTGCTTTTGATGAGACATTTCTGAGTGTTTTAAAACTAATCTGAAATTCGGGTTTTTTGGGTGAAGGAGGTATTTAAAAAGAGGTGGGTGGTAATGGGAGTTTGAAGTTACCGAGCAGATAAAGACCTGCAAATGTAACTGTGCCTCCTGAGGGCCTGTTTGTACTCTCAAATAATTCTGATGAGCTGCTTGCTTTTATAATCATTCACAGGATGGGGCCCTGGGGCTGTTTGTATTATTATCAAGTAATACTACTGGATTAATGTGTCTGTGTAGTTTGTATATTGTAATCATGAATTAAATATAGCTCAGTGCTGGGCAGGGTGAGGCAGCAGGTGGGAGGCTTGCAGTGCAGCCTAGGGGTGACCAGGGAGAGGTGTCTGGCTCTGCGGCACCTTCCAGAGCTTTCAGCAAATGTCAAAAACCATGCCAGGGCTGCTCTGCTAGCAGAAAAGTTAATTCCACTTAAACAGGAGTTAAGGGTGTCAGGCTGCAACAGCTCTCGGGGAGGCTCAAGTGGGAAGCAGCTCGCAGCAGACATGTAACAGCACCATAAAACATGCATTAGAATTGCTTTGGTTGAGAGTTGGTAATGAGGGTTCACAGTGGTCTGGGAAGTCTCTGGGGGCTGACAGGACTAGGCACAGCCTAGAGAGGCGTAACAGGAGCACCGCAGCATCACAGGGCAGGGCTGCAGATGTTGCAGTAGGGAGTACTGCGGTGGGCTGGCAGTCTGCGTGCAAAGTGTTGGTCTGGCAGCGGGTTAATTTGGTTAATAGTGCATATTTACGAGGTGTCCAGCTTCTGAGGTCAGGAGGGGGTTTCCTGTGGCTTTCTGGGATGTGTGATGGAGCCTGGTGCTTTGGTGTGTGTGGAAGCAAAGGTGACAAGTTTTGTTCCTTGCTGGTGTGTGGCTAGTGTCATTGTTGTGTGCCATATCGCAGTATGTCTCACCATGACAGCCTTCAGGTGGGGCAATGGCCTGTAACTGGTTACACGTATCTTCTCCAGGGTAATCTGGTGTACTACTTTAGTGCTATATAAGTCATTAGTTGTAATATTGTACAGTGTGCAAAGAGGTAACCTTGGCGAGTTTATTTCTCATGGTGATTTGGATGATGTCAGTAGTTCAACTTCGTCCACACTATACTTAACTCTCAAAACAGCTATAATCTTGTCTCCTTTTGGTTTTCGTAGTGCACTGATTTAACCTCTTGTCAGGAGAAAATAAAGATTTGTTGAAAGGTTAGAGTTATATCTTGAGGGCTGCCACAAACAAAACCTAATGTTATACTTAATATAGTAATTCTAGAGGGTGGTGTCAATGAGGGCATAATTGAAATAACTTTTAACATGAAAATCTTTAGAGATAAAACTTTACCCAGAGGTTATTGATTTAATTACGGTCACATTAGCTGCTTCCTTGCTTTGGTCGTGTGTGCAAATCTTGGACAAAAGGTGGGGGTTTCTTTTCCACTTCATGTGAATTCAGTCTCTTCAAGCTGCAGTGTAAATGGATGGTATTCCGTTTGAACCAGCCCGTGGCCAGAAAACCAGTGAATATGACTCAAAGCTGCTCTACAGAGAAGGAGAAGGTGTTAATTCATCCAGGGTTTAAACATGCCTGTTCTTGGCAGAAAATAGCATGGCAATCCTTTGACATCAGCCACCCTGCAGAGCAGAATAGGACAATGTCATTGCCCATTACAGCTGGTATCAGTTCGACTTTGAATTTAAATGTGCCAGCAAAATAAAGACAGGCACCCTTCTGTTGCCTGCTGCACCTGTCTCTGTATCTATGGAGTTTGGGCTGTACTAGTTTTTAATTTGGCACCTTCTTGGCATATTGGATATTTGTTTCTTTGAATGCGGTACAGCAATTTTCCATGCTGCTCTTTGTAGCCCTAAAGAAGTCACGCATGGATTGGTTAAAGAAGAAAACATTGCCTTCATGCATTTTTCCATAGCAGTAGGTAATGGGTGGTCTATGATAGTTAATAGTACTTGGACAGGTGTGATTTTGTGATGCACAGCTGCTCAGGCTGGCTGGCTGTTATGCCAATGTTTGTTGGAGAGTTTTTGTTGCTTGGTTTTGTTTTTTTTTTTAATCCACAGCTTTCTTTTATCAGAAAGTGAAAATCACAACATTTGCTGATCTGATTTCTTACTCGTTGCCATCTCCTCAGCCTGCCAGTGTAGCGTTACACACCTTATTAGGAAAAGAAGAATTGAAAAATGCAGGAGCAGAAGAACATGAAAGACTGGAAGGAGAACTGCTATGCTGAAGTCGCTTCTGGAGAGACTCTGGTCAGCTGGCATGAGTGGGATGTGCATCTCCCCTTTTTCTCTTCCTGTGGGAGGCCAGAGGTTCAGCCTTTTGGAGCCAGTATGTTTTTTCTCCTTGCCAAGACTCAAACAGCCAGAAATTGTGGAACTTCCTTCATAAGGCTCCAGTCCCCCTCTAACCCTAACTTGCCAGCTTTCTCAGAGTTTGGACACCTCCGGGCACCATCAGCCTTCAGAGATCATGCTCTGATTTTGTTTCCTAATATACAAATCTGAAGGAAACTACTACTGTCCACTGGAAATCCAGGCAGCATCAGAAAGCTAATGCAATTTCTCATATTGTATCTGTCGTCCCTTGTTCATTGTTTCCTGTATCTCTATTCATATATTCCTGTTTCTAAAACCTTTCTCTTTCATGTTGCTATGGTAAAAGCCTGCCTAAAAATGAAGAATTATGGCAGTGAGATCCACTGACCTACAAAATAATCAGAACTGTACAGAGCTCTGCTTTTAAAGTAACTGGTAGAAAATCTGTAGTGGGAAAGGGAGATGGCCAAAGTACAGGAGCAATGTACATGGATTTGGATTTAGTCAAAACTCCAGCTATGGCCAAAATTGCCACTTCTGATCAGTGAATCTGTATGACTGGTTTCCTATACCAGGAATTTTCCATTATTACAATAGCAAAAGTAGTGGACACCCAAAAAAGCAGTCTTGGGTTTTTGTTTCTGTTAATAACCTTCCAGCTCCAGTGTGATTTTCTCCTCTATGTACATGAATGTCATTGATACAGTGTTGTATTACAGTGGCTCATCCTTGCTGGAGGCATGGTGCTTTTCCAACAAACTGATTTGAAATGAAATGGAAACCAAACCATGAATTTTTTGGTTCACCTCCCAGGCTATTAAAATGGATGGTTTCATTAATGATTAACACAGCAGCTGGTAGCTCAAAGGAGATCTGGAAGAAAACACTGCAATGTCTCCCTCCTCCAGTAAATATACTGGCTTAACAGTTTTCTGTGCTCATCCTGCCTTATTTCAGTATACACATTTGAAACCCCAGCAGAGAGGATCTCTGCCTTCCTACCTGGTTTAAGATCAGTAAGGATGCATTAGTTCCGAGATGGATCAGATAATTTTTGTAATGTTATTGCTACTTACTGGTTTGCAGTTCCCTGTGGTGTAAGCCGTGGCTTTTAGAATGTTTCTCTATTTCGAACCAGTGAGGCATCTAAGATTTCCAACATCATCTTACCCACAGCATGGTTACATCATTAGGAATCAAGTAAAAGTTGACAACAATTTTGCATTTACATGGACATCACTTCTGGCCTATTATTTTGCTATCAAGAAGTCCTTGTTACACAATTAAACTGTTTAAAAATATATACATATATTATGGTTGCAAAATGTTTACTCCTGTGTTCACTCCACAATGTTGGATTACAATGTTGCCTGGGCAGCTAATGAACCAGTCTCTCAAAAGAAAGAGAGGGATGTTTTTAGACTAAGTGTTCCGAGAATGTGATTAACTGCTTAGCACTCAAGAAATAAAAGTGCTAAAAAAAAAAACTAAAAGGAAGCAATTATGCATATGGCAAACAGCATACGATAGAGTGGTAAGAAATCTGGAGGCTTTTGTCTGTTACTTTAGATGATCACTGTGACCATATATTCTCTTACAAATTGACAGATTTTGCTTTATTTGAATAAATACACCTCAGTCTCTGGAATCTTTTGCAAATTTTCAGATAGGTATCTCTAAATATAGGTACAGTTTTTCCTCTATACTTGCTGTGAAATATTGTGAATGCACATACACTACACCAGTTCCCTCTCTGGCAGAGATGGGGCAGGTGCAGAAGCTAACCTATGCACAGTTATGATGCCTCCAGAGTTTATCACAAGGTTGTTTCCACGGTGTACATGATGATACCAGCCAGCATAGTCTACCTGGCAGTCAGCAGGCTGATGCCGGCCCAGAGAGTGCTTGTTTAACCTGCCATTTTTCAGGGCAGCAGAAGGAGCTGCAGATCAAATGGTTGCACAGCACCTCCTGCAAGGAGATCACTCAGAGCCAGCTGCTGTGCTCATGCCAGGAAGAGGATGAGAGAGGAAGAGGGAGGCAGGTCTTCTGCTGATGTGAGCCCAGCAGAGTCCTGACCCCTTGCCATAGCTGTTTGTGAGACAGCCAGTGGGCGGGAGGAAGCCGTGGCCTGGGGCATGAGCGAGGGGTGGCAGAAGTGAGAGCTGCCACTGCTGTGTCCCACCACAGGACCTGAAATCCAGATCCAGCTGGTGTAGCTGCAGAGGCTGAAGTATGCTGGAGCGTTTATAATTTTGGTTGGTAGCACTCAATTCTTATTTGCTTTCACTGACCTGAGCGGGTATGTGATTCTTTCATTAGAGATCCGAGCTCAACTCATCGAGCAGCAAAAATGCCTGGAGCAGCAGACTGAAATGAGAGTGCAGCTTCTTCAGGATCTGCAGGATTTCTTCCGCAAGAAGTCGGAAATAGAGATGGAGTATTCCAGAAACTTGGAAAAATTGGCGGAGAGATTCATGGCAAAAACAAGAAGTACAAAGGACCATCAGCAGTACAAGTAAGAAAGATTTCCTTCCCCCTCATGCACATGTTAGCCTTTGCTGGAGTGCTGTGCTGCTGTTTGCTTCTGCTGGTTTTGGGTACTGCCAGGTTGAGCCTGGGTTCAAAAGATGCATTTAAAATTGCCACCCCTATTTAACAGTGTAGCAGTTTTCACTGCGATTGAAGGTAGCTGGGTGCCTAAATAGTATTTTGTTGATTTGGCCCTCTGCAATTATTCATGTAAGCTTCTGACAAGTGGTTTCAGTTTCTTAAAATGTAGGCTGCACACATATTATCCCTAACCTACCATACGGAATTTAAAATGCCCAAAATGCAGCCAGTATCTAGAAGAGATGCAGAGCACCAAAAGGGCTTGAAAGCTGATGTATTGCAGTGGAGTTGATAGGATTTGAAAGTGTCTTGGTAAAGATCAATCACCATTACAAAAAAAAAAAAAAAAAGACAGGAATTTTGAAGAAAAAAAAAAGCATTAAAAAAGAAAACTATTTTGACTTGCTGTTGCATGTGAACTTGTGCTGCCTTTTGACCCCTCTTACTCCTGAAAATGAAGTGAATGATGTGAATGTTATGCCTTCTTTATGATTTAATGTATCTCTTCTGTGACATAGTAACTTGTGTGCAAAACAAAAGCGGTCAAGTGGTCAGGTAGCATCTGGTAAAACACATGTATAGCATGTTTCCTAAAGTGTTTCAAATGCACTACTTGTTGGCGTAGTCTCATCTGGTTATTTTCCTGACTTGAGCTGATTAATGAATATATTTGCCTGGCCCTGTTATGCTTAGAAGTAGAAACCAATATTTTGTACTGGGTCCTGCACTTGGGTCACAACCACCCCGTGCAACGCAAAAGGCTTGGGGAAGAGTGGCTGGAGAGCTGCCTGGCAGAGAAGGACCTGGGGGTGCTGGTTGACAGCTGGCTGAGCATGAGCCAGCAGACTGCCCAGGTGGCCAAGAAGGCCAACAGCATCTGGGCTTGTATCAGGAGTAGTGTGGCCAGCAGGAGTAGGGAAGTGATCGTGCCCCTGTACTCGGCACTGGTGAGGCCGCACCTCAAATACTGTATTCAGTTTTGGGCCCCTCAGTACAAGAGGAAAATTGTGGTGCTGGAGCGTGTCCAGAGAAGGGCAACGAAGCTGGTAAATGGTCTGGAGAGCGAGTCTGATGAGGAGTGGTTGAGGGAGCTGGGGTTGTTTAGCCTGGAGAAGAGGAGGCTGAGGGGAGACCTTATCACTCTCTACAGCTACCTGAAAGGAGGTTGTAATGAGGTGGATGTTGGTCTCTTTTCCCAAGTAACAAGCAAAAGGACAAGAGGAGACGGCCTCAAGTTGCACCAGGGGAGGTTTAGACTGGATATTAGGAAAAATGTCTTCACTGAAAGGGTTGTCAAGCATTGGAACAGTCTGCCCAGGGAAGTAGTGAAGTCACCACCTTGGAGGTATTTAAGAGACATGTAGATGTGGTGCTTAGGGACATGGTTTAGTGATGGACTTGGCAGTGTTAGGTTAACAGTAGGACTCAATGATCTTAAAGGTCCTTTCCTACCTAAATGATTTTATCATTCTGTGATTTGTGTTTGTAAAACCTAAAAATAAGTACCTTTTTTCACTCTCCAGTCAGTGATGTGCTGCAGATACAGACAGAGCTTTTGTTTTGGGAGAAAAGTCTTTCCAAACACATCTGGCAAATGAAAGGTTAATCCAAATACAGCTTACACAGTTCAAAAAGCAATAACATATATTTCTTAAAATTCAGTTAAGTGACTCAATGATTCCCTGAAATAACCAATGTGTGCATATGTCACCACTTCAAAGAGAGCCCTGGCTTCTGTTCAGCTTGTGGCAAAATCATTTTGCCTTGTGCATACAAACATCTTTCCTCGCTCTTAAACATGTGTTAAATCCATACTGGCAGATGTGCACGGGGGTCATGGCTGGAGTCCTGCCTTCGGCTTTGTTCTGCATTTCTCTGCTCTGGGAAGAGGTTGCAGCAAAAGTCACTTTAGCTGGTGGTCCCCTATGCTGTTCCCGCCATTGCCCCCAGAATAGGCAGGAAGGTATGTAGGATTGGCTTTGGGACATGCAGAAGCAGTGAGGACAAAGAAAGATCAGCACGGCCCTTGAGGGGTGCTCATGTTGGCTGACCTGGCTGATAAAACCCTGATGATCCTTGCTGAGTAACACAGTTAAGATGTCCATCTCAAACAAAATGGGGAAGTTTCCTTAACTCACTTCTGATTCATAGCAAAGCAAAGAACTGATGATTGAGAAAAGGCTTTTGTCTGTTAACCATTAGTTGTTGCTTTGATTCTGGGAGTAAAAGCTAAAGGTAGACAGCTGAGGAATTTAAGGGCATATTTCTGACAGTGAGAATAGTTAATTATTAGAACAATTTACTAAGAGTTGAAGGAGTTTCTCTCTCAATTCATCACCACCTCTGGCTGTTTTATCTTCACGTGCTTGATACTTTGACTATAGGAGAATCCTTGCACAAGGGAAAAAAAAAAGAGAGCAGCAAGTTTCTAGAGCGCTTAGTTGCAAGGCAAACTTGAAATCAAAATTTCATAAGGCAAATTTTATACATAGGTTTTTGTTGTCTGTGAAGCAGTTGTTGAACTACATGTATTTTTATTTTGCTTTGTGTAAAAGGAATGAGAAGTCATCTAAGATTTCACTTTTTGCAAAATTAAAAACCTGGAGTGGGCCTACAGTGCTAAAAGTCTGCCAAGGAAATTCAGAACTGGACTGCTGAGGAAAGAGTCCAGTCTTGCTGTTTGTCTTGTAACTGAACCACCTGGGACTGGCAGTAGCAATGTATTTATGACTGCTGTGAATTTATGAACGCTGATCACGGAATATGTATGCTTGCGACATTTCTTTCTACTTTTATAGCAGTTATACAGATCCATTTCAGTGAAACAGCTACCCCTGCAATTTTGCTCATGAAGGGTTTGGGATGTGCTTGTTTATTTCTAATGTCAAAAATTAATTACTCTTTCAGCAGTGACCTTTATTGATTTTGAATATTTACATGTACTCCATGTGTAAGCAACGGCAAGCTTTGTGGCAAGATTTTTTTATAGTCTCAAATGCCTTGCAGTGTTCTGAATTCTTACTTTTTTCCTATATTTTTAGTATCCATGCCTCATTAGATTTGTAGAATGTGTCTCAAAAGAGTGATCTGAAGTTTGCCTAACCCAAGTTATTCAAAGAACAGATTGATGGACTGCTCTGAAGCAGCCATTTTTACATAACACGTTATGACTGAATGTCAGGGAGATGTTTGTGATAATAATGTTACTTTTTCATTTCTATACATAATACATGTGCATATCTCCTCTTTAGGAAAGACCAGAACCTCTTGTCGCCAGTGAATTGCTGGTACTTACTCCTGAACCAAGTGAGAAGAGAAAGCAAAGACCATGCAACATTGAGCGATATCTACCTGAACAACGTGATCATGCGGTTCATGCAGATAAGTGAAGACTCCACCAGAATGTTCAAGAAGGTAATGCCTTTCCTGCAGTCCTCCAGCTGGGCTTGTAAGATGCATGAGGGAGGCAAAAGTGTCCTAATAGGTAGCATTTGAGGAGAAGATGCAGCACACACAGCATAAAATCTGTTTTAGCACATGTATAAATTCTTCATGACTGTTCTCGCGGAGCAAATCCTTAGTGCTAAAGTGCCTGGGAACCTGCTGTACATGCTGGTGACCTTAAAGGCTGAATCGCAAATATCCAAAAGGCAGGCAAAAAAGCCTGTTCTCCTCTCAAAAGCATGCTTGTTTACCCATGCAGAAAGGAAACAGTTTTTGCTTAGGACTCCCAAAATAGTAATGCTATATTAATTAATTATTTGTAAAAATAGTATTTCATTGTAACTCTGTCACAAGAGAAATAGATTTAAGCAAAGTAAGGGCGTGCCATGTAGTGCCTTGGCATAAAGATGGTAGCATATCGTAGCATATGCTACGATTTTTCTGAAAGTGTTTCCTTCCCAATATTAAATATGCACATACTTTTTTTATCACATAACAACTTCCATTATCATTTAAGTATTGTCTCTGTACATGTTTGTCCTTGTACATGCACGTTACACATTTTCATAACACATACCACATGTAAATCCCTATTCTGCTAAGCAAGCACTCTAGGCAGCCTTAATTTGAGATCTACATAATGTGTTTGCAGTCATTGTTGCTATAATGTTCTGAAATAAAAATAGATTATGAATGGATATCCATCAGTCAAAGGGGGATGCTGGTAGGTAAGCATCATACAAAAGAGTTCAAAAAGAATAAAGGTTAAAGAATGTAAAGCGTGTGACTAAATGGTGGCAAGAGCACCAGATTAATGTTTAAATAGGGAACTGATTTCACGTATACCTGAGCACAGCCCTAGATAGGTAGCAAAGGGTTGGGGAGAAGAATCATTTAGGGACCACATAGGTTGTACTTGGAGGAGAAAAAGTAAAAATATTACTCAAATTTATCGGCATGCATTAAAGCTTGTAACAGTAATAGAGTTGAAATTTACAGTTTCTCAGTCAGTAATGGTCTGTTCATGTAATACGTCTGATGAGTAACACTAGTTCACAAACCACTGAACTTACTAATATGGAATATTGTTACGGAAGTTGAAAAGATAATAGGAAAAGCAATTTGAGTGTGCTGCAGTACTGCCTGTGTGGAGATATCTCAGGCTCGCTTGGACCAGCAGAAATTCTTCAGTATTGACTCTGGAATAGTTTTGCAGTTGTTTATGTCATATCTCAGAAATCTCTTCTTCACTAGGTGTGCATTGATAGCAAACTGTCCTGTTTGCTTTCAGTGTTGTTCAGTTCTTTAGCACTGGAAATCTTGCTTTTCCCTCCCTTGTCTCCAGATGGACTGTACCAAAATGTCTAGATAAAGTTTTCTGTGGAGAAGTACACAGAATTCCTTCTTTATTCACTCATAACTTATTAATAGTGATTGCTGCAGCTTACCTTTCAGAAGGAGGAAAATATGTGGACATTTTCAGTGCATTAACAAGTGGCATGTTGTCACATCTTCCTGACAGAGTCGTCTCTTTCCTCCATATCGTGTGTAAGAACGTGCAACATTTCACATTTTCTCTTTCTAGCATGGCTTCTTGAAGTAGAGCACTCAACTGCTCTTGCTTTTTTATTCCTAACTTGGATCTTCTACAGGGGAAAGAAGAGAAAGGAAATTGAGGGAGTCCTGCTGTGCATAACCCGGAGCTCACATTAGTGGAGCCCAGATCCTCAACAGCCCTATCCTTCTTTTCAGCAGGGTTTGCCAGCTGAAACTGAGCGTGGTAGTGTCACATCAAACAGCTGTTAACTGAGGTGGAACATGGGCAGAGTGACCTCACCAAAGGCAGTATGAAGGGATCTGAGCCAGGCCCTCTAATATGAGGGGAAGGGTGGCAGGAAGGCAAGCGGCACCTCAGTATGATGTAAGTGAGCTTCATGGGCACACGGCCTGAATGTGGCGGTGGTTGTTCACCAGTATTAATTTTTAGCACTTAATTTCAGAACTTCTGTCTGTCAGCAGTTGATATTTATTGGAGAAGGTTGGGATTTCCACTGAGTCCCAGTGTGCACAGTTCTTGCTGTGGTACTTGCTCCAGAGTACTGGTGATTTATTTGCTGTTAGTTCCCAGCTGCAGAACTGGTTATACCTTGAATGATGGTGAAGCTCCAGTTTCTTTTCTGTGTAAAGGGAAGAGAGTTAGAAAGTGAGGTGAACAACACTGGACAGAGAGAAAACCAAGACCTGTGCAGGAGGTGAAGCTGTTAGCAAATTGTCTTGCTTTATTGATGAAAAACATAAGCTGTCTACATCTGTGTTTAGTCCAAATGGGCAGCTTCAACCGTAATGGTCTTTAAAGGTCCCTTTCAACCCAAACTATTCTATGATTCTGTGATAATTTTTTTCAGATGTGAATGAGCAGTCTAACTTAAGGTTCATCACAGACTGTCTCAGAAATACTTAATGGATGTCCACAAGGCAACAGAAAGGAATTAGGTGCAGAACACATGTCCTGTACTACAGTCCCCCTTGCAGACAGAGGTCACAGGAGCAAAGAGAAGGTGCACTTAGAATGAGAAAGGTGGCATCCAACACTTTCCTCCATCAGACTCTGTTCCCCCTAAAGAAAATGGTGTGGAATTTTTTGGAACATCAAATAGAATATTTAACCAATTTCTGTCACTTTCTGTAGGTTACTTTTGAAAAAGGCTGGATTTGGAATAAAGTTCTGTCAGGGAAAAGTGTAATTGATCTCAATGGGTGTCATCCCTATGAAAGCATATGGGGTTTGTTCACTGTTCACAGATTTCAGATTAAAGTAGAGAGAAACCATATCCTGCAGGTACTTCCACACCGGAGTCTGATCATACTGTTCTGTGAAATATGTACTCTCTCTCTTATAAGTAATAAATGTAAATAATAAGAACAGTAATAATATGAAGATTTAAAAACATAAAGACTGGTAAGTGCATCCTTAATATCTTACTGCAGTCCCTGGTCAAGAGCGGGAAATACACCCATCTAACATATCTGTACTCCATTGGCTCTTACAGCATTGCACATAGGAGTACTTAATGTCTTTCTAAGTAATTTCCAAATACCAGCTAATCAAGCTTCTCTATATTCAGTAGATCATTTAATTATATATCTACCAGTTTATTAACCTAATAGTGTTACGCATCACTGTTATCACTGTGTTTTAGTTCTCCCTTGGTCTTGCAGCAGCAGCTTCTGCATCTTTGGAGGTGCTTTGGCTCCATTTCCACATCCAGAGAGTAACTACACCAAGTCCGTGATCAGAGCAGATCTCCATCGTTCTGCTCCAAACCCTGAAGCTGCCTATCGCAGAAAGGGAAAGTGCCTCAGAGTGGATTGCCCATTGCTCACAAGCAAGATATGAGGAAACAACAAAAGAGTCACTCTGAGCTTCTTGGCTCTTTCTGCTCCCTCTTTTATCTCCCCCTCTCTCCTCCTGAGAGGATAAGGCTGCTCATTCTGCTTCTCAGTGGTAGCCCTTACTGGCTTCTTCTACCTCGCTGGTGGGCGCATAGGTCCTCAAATGAAACTTTTCCATTAAATGAACCCAGCATTTTCTAAAGGGGTACTGTTTGTATGCTATCCTAAGATTGGCTCCATGTTGAACTGCAGTAATGAAGAGATCAAACAATTCCCTCATTTCCTGCCCATGCTTACCAGTATTGTTTTGTTCCCTCTCCTGCTAATGTCTCCTATGTGGGATATAGCACAAAGTCATGAGTCTGTAGCAACCCCTTTCTCTAGTCCTTCTGTGAAAAGGTGTGCAGTATCCAGTCTTGGCCTATATGAAATGTAGTGATGAGGAATGTCTGTGCCCCCTTGGTGTTTGTACTTTGCCTTTGTCTCACTCACTGTTCCTCCTCATTCTGGTTCTTCCTTTTGTGTGCATCTATACATCTGTCTCAGCATTTGGATTGTTTTGGTGAAATGGTTCCTATTGGTTTTACCTTACATGTTCTGATGGGCCAGGATCTATTGTATTCAGGTACCTGATTGTATGTGGCTTTCCTGTCTAGGTTGACCCACTTAACATGTGGATATTCATTATTTTTGTTCTTCTGGGAGCTCTATGTCATTCTTTTTTCCAGGAGTCAGGAACCAGCATCTGTTTAAATGTACTAAATGCAGGACAAAGATAGGATCTAGTTCAGAGATTTTGTGGCATTTATCTG
Source organism: Phalacrocorax aristotelis (assembly GCF_949628215.1). Lineage (NCBI taxonomy): Eukaryota > Metazoa > Chordata > Aves > Suliformes > Phalacrocoracidae > Phalacrocorax > Phalacrocorax aristotelis. The sequence continues at coordinate 181,562,562 of NC_134276.1, read as the reverse complement.
ATGATACTATGTCAGGCCTCATACGTCCAGATAGGCACTTAAGCTCTTCTTTTTAATTGCTGGCATATAAAAGCAGTACAGATTGCTCTTCATGCCTGGCCTTCATACTGCACATAAAATCACAAACATAAAGTAGCAGAGTTCAAACCTTCCATGCTTGCGTGTTTCTTCAGGCAGATGGGGTAGATGGCCTCATGGGGACAATTAGAGAATAAAGTAATAAGGAAAAATGTCAAGCAGAAGGGAAAAGTATTATGCAGAACATTTCATGCAGTGATTCTGGTTACCCCAGCATTAATAATCAACTGTGTAAACACATACACAGAAAATCTTTAAGCAGATTTGTATATTTATAATTTATAAACATGTATTTTCTTTGGGCAGAAACCATAATGAGCCAAGATGAACGTATCTTCCAGTGTTTACAGTAAAAGATGCTGGAGAAGCCAAGCACAATAAATATTTTAGTCCCATAATCTGGCTATTAACGAGGACTATGACTACCTGCCAAATCTATTTGAAGTTATAAAGATTGTGGCATATATAGAGATTTTTTTACATCGTTTCTTAAACATTTAAAGGTTTAAAAGGATAGCAAAGCTATTTGTTGCTACAGACTGGCAAATCTGGGACAAAATTTTACTATGTGTTAGTTATGTCAGTGTCACCGCAGCTCATGAAAGCTTCTTAAAAGAAGGGTTTGCACATCATTTACCCCAGGGACCAGCAGCAGACTCATTTAAAAGCAATAGTCACAGAATATTTTCCCTAAATTATGGAACCGAGAGTAGCATTGTGTGTGCTAAATACAGACACTAAATCGTTCCGGGGACAACTGAACTGACTCTTAAATTTCAGTTAAAAAAATCCAAACGAGTAAATTTTGGGTGCCCAATTATGCTCTGACTGAAAAGGATAGAAAAATTCTTACAGACTTCAATGAAAGAGTATTAATGTGGAATTAAATATTAAGTTTCTCGGACATTAATCCATAAATATAAGTCTTGATAACATCAATAGGACCACTGATGTGTGGAAAGTTGAGCACACGCTGAAAGGCTGGTTTAGGTACACGTATTTGTCTGTTGCATGGGCTTGGTCTATCCTACTATCAGGCGAAAAAAATACGCTACTACCTCTTAATGCTTTAAACCAGATTAGTAACATATATAGTATTTCTAGCAAGGAGTTTACATGTGCTCTAGCATTTTTATTATGTTCTTTGTTCTTTTGGTTAATAGATGCTAATACATTTCTCTAGGACAATGAATAAAGAAGCACCTCAGTGATTGTTTGTCAGGTTTTAATGGCCCGATTAGAGCTATCAACTCAGCTCCAGGAAAATGTGTGCTGCATCTTATATTCTGTTGTTTGGCTACCCTGAGGAGAGGCTCCTGGAGGAGCACACCATTCAAACATGCTGAACTACTGCGGGGAATAGGTAGCATAAAAGAGAAATAGGAGAGCCATTAACCACTGAAAATAAATGCACTACTTCTCTGGTGCTCTAACACACTATATATTATACACTAAAAGCCATATCGCTTGCCACTCGAGTCGGTATTTCTTGATCTTAAATGCTAATGTAAAAACTGTTGGTTCTTGAAAATAAATCCCTTTTATACTTCTAAGGTTAACCAAATTTCCTGATTTTTATTGGACAATTCCTACAAAATCTTTCATCAAAAAGAGGCAGCAACTGACAGGTTATCCATCACTACAGGTCACCCTCTGCAGGTTGGAGTCCCCAGATGAACTGGTGGAAGAATGACTCAACTCTGATCATGTGGCATTGCAAGGCTGTCTCTTCCTAATTTTTACTCGTTTTGCTGATCACCTCCCTCCCTCTCTTTTTGCTTCCTATTTTAAAGCCTGTTGTCCTTACCTAACCACATCTCCTTCTTTCCTCTACTGTGATCTCTTCCATTCTCTTTCAAATTTACCATTGATCAAAGTGTTGCCTGGAAAAGATCATGTGTGCATGGCGCCCAGTAAATCCTGAGGGCTGGACCGCTTGTGCTTCAGTGCCAGACAAAACTCTACAGGAGCAAAGAGAAGAAATGGGTCCTAGTAAATAGTGATCATTCCCCATAGCCTCGACTCATCTGGTGTCTGTCTGCATTAAGGTGTAACTGAAGAGCAGAAAAGGAGGATGCGTCTTTCAGTGAACTGCTGTGTGCTTTGCTTGCAAAAAAATCTGGAAAGGGAAAAATGAAAATCGGTTTGAGGTTTTCTGTCCCACCTTCTCAAACTTTTGCACTGCCAGGTTAAGGCATGCTGCCTTAGAATTGGCATTGCTATATTTAGGCCTTGAGTTGCCATCAGCTTTGAGATGGTAGTGACCAACAGTTGAAAGGATAAATTGCTTGAAGCTGGGGTTCATCTACAGTTTTTTTCCCACATGTATATGCTTTCATCTTCCAGCCTTAATGTCAACCATCTTATTTGTATGTTTTGTCCTTCTTCTGGCTAAAATAATTTGAAGAACAGACCGCTCATATTCAGCACTATAGAGGCAGCTATCCAAGAGAAAACAGGTGGCCTCCACTTCTTGGAGCTTTGAGGAGATGTGTAAGCTGTGTCAGAGCTGTGCTGCTGACTTTTAAAGGCAGGGTGCCAATGTAAAGCAATGAAAAGTAATTCAGAATTTTTTCTAAAGCTTTTACTGTGTTTCCCTACAGCAGCTTGCAAATCTGCAATCCTTTTCCAATTCTTTACAAGCGTTCTGTGTGCTGTTATGCATATGAATTTTTGTCCATAATATTAGATGAAAATACTCTGATATTTGCAAAGAAATGGAAGTAGGAAGCCTTATGTTCTAGTTACTTCAGTAGTAGAAATACCAGACTTCAAAAAGTATAAGCAATAAGGAAAGTTTCATAGTAGTTCTGTGTAACTTGGCTTCAGAGCATGTGTCTCACTGTGCCTTAGCTACTACAGCTAATGCCCTTGGTAATACAAGAATTTCACTGAAGTCTTTTTTAATTTATACTTCTAGCTTCTTGTCAGTTAAAAATCATTTTGCATATAAGGATTGGAGTGAATACTGATAAATTATATGGCAGGTTCCTTAAAATACTGCCCAGATTTAGGACTACAACAGGAGGAATAGGAGAAAAAACTCAACATATTCTATTCCAGCTACTGTATGTGTCTGTTTTATCCTCCTGGAAGACACAGCGGATGGGTTGTGTGGCATGGTTCCTCCTCGTACGTGAGCATTGCACTGGAAATTCTCATTCAGAAACCATTATTCCTGCAGGTGTTTTAGTGATGGCCAAGTATGTGTTAGCGGCTTTGGAGATGAGTTGTCCCTGAGGATTTTCCTTTGGCTTCTATACAAATAAAAAGTACTTCTCATAGCTAAGGCTGTTATCGATCATGAAGTTGGAGTTTTTAGAAGTCAGGCTAATTGTCAATTTCTTCACATTAAAAAAAAAAAAGCTGACATTTTCAGCGTGGATTTTACAATGCTGAGCATCGCAGAAGAAATGTAGCCAGGCTGTTTGCCAAGTCCTGTAGCTCTATTCTGTAGCTGTTTTCCAAAGGCTATGGTACAAATGCCTTCAACTCTTGCGCAGTTGCCACAATTTTCATCTGATTGAACTGCTATGGACAACTAACAAAGGAATACATTTGAATGAGACTCCAATTAAATACTCTTATTTCGACGTACTTGCTTTCGTTAATAACTACTGCTAAGCATTTCTTTTTATCCGGGTCAAAATGAAAGTAAAGACACAGTCCAGAAAAGCTAAACAAAGCTGTTTCAGCAGCCCACTCTACGGAATATTATGCAGTTGGGTATCTGTTTCAAAGAGAAGCCACAATTATTTCTTGCATAAATATTTAGATAGTTGCATGTGCTGAGAAACAAAGACTATTCTAGATGTAAAATTGGGCGGGATGTCCCTCTAGAATATCACATTCCATGTGGTTTAGTTTTTGTGTATATCATAGCAGCTATAAAACAGTACACAGTTTATTCCATTAAAAAGGCTTATAACATTAATCCTGAACTTCACCCTTTCTGTTGGCACCTATTTTCCTGATGCTTCATGGGAAAATCTCTCAAATTACTTCTGGGTTTCTTTTTAGAAGCCTTCTCTCCAGATGTTATCTGCCTACTTCTGCATCCCTGAATCATTTTTAGTGCACTGTATTTCTGTCAGAACAGTGTCTTTGCAAGAATTCACTATCTAGGATGAACAATGACTACAAATATCAAGAAGCAAATGTATGCTGCATTTTTTACGTGCCTTTTTCTAATGATTTCTTTTTAATTACAGAGCAAAGAGATTGCATTTCAACTTCATGAAGACCTAATGAAAGTACTTAATGAGCTTTACACAGTAAGTAGTTACTTACTTAGCTTATCCCATACAAATTCCATATCAGACTCCTTCTGTAAGCTTTAAGTGGCCTTTTATCTAGTAAGTTACCCCCCAGTGGAGATGCTTATTTTTGTCTCTTTACACAAGTCTAAACTGTCTCTTTTGGAAAGATTATTCACTTGTTTAGAATATGTATGCTAATGCTTTCAGGATTACTCTTTACCTTCGATGCTTTTTCCCCCCAGGCTATGCAAAGCCAGGTAATTATAAGTTTTGTTGATTGTTAGTGAAACATTTCTACTCAGAGTTCACCAGAGCAGAACTTCTTCCTTTTCTGCCTTGTTTTTGTCCATGCTGCCATCTGCTTGCTTTGGTTTGACTCATGGACTACACTCAGTAAAAATCATAGGTGCTTGCAGATCCAGTGCTGTGCTGTCTAAATGTTACTTATGTGCCCTCCCCTCTCCCTGACTGGGATAAGTGGATAATGAAAAGAAAAACAGAGGGTTGCTTAGGCTTTCCATATTAGGCTTTCCATATCATTTAGAGAGGTCAAGAAAAAAACACTATGAGCATGCTGGCAAGCTGCTGCTGACCCGTTGGAAAATCTGAGACAAGTTAGCTCTGACCTTATTTTTCCCTTGAAACCCATCTACACAACTTGTTACTACTGAATGATGTCTTGTCTACCTCATAACTGTTTTCCCAAATATTTTTTTGAGGGGACATGTTCTGAGAAAGAAGAAGGCAACAATAACTTTTTTTTAAACAGCTATGCAATGAAAAGGAACTGATGATATCCACCTCTTCTAAAAGTCTGTTGATTCCTGCTGGTTGAGGAAGTTGTAACTCTAAATTCTCTTTTCTGTCTGGAAGAACTGAAACATCCATGATCCAGTACCCTGCATAAGAATCTCTAGACCTCTCCCTTCCCTATCCTCAAGGTTTGGGGGACCATAGAAAAAAACCCACTATATTTATGTCAAGAAACAATTTGTGATTATAAGGAAATTTAGGAAGATAGCAGCAGCTCTCCTCAGGCAGCAATGGGTCAAACATTAGTTTTCTGCATCTTGCTGGTTTTTCTTTTGACGTAGGGAAAATTGTGCACCCATCAGTGTACAACAGGTTGAAGAACATTTGAATTCAAGAACAACTTAGGTGGCAAAAAGGAGATCCAAAGAAAATTAGACGTCTCTCATTGCCCTGGGTTCTTTTGGACAGTGGTTATGGACACAGATTCCTAAAACCTGCCTAAATCACCTTCTTTTTTTTCTTTTTTCTTTTTTTTTTTTAAATTTTCTTCAGGGCTCTTTTTTTTTCTGAAATCACCACTGATTTTGTAGGGTGCGATACTGCAAAATCTTGTTTGCTCAGGCCTGTAGTCAGTGAAGTATGCTGGGATCAGCTTCTGCGAAGTAGTGATAGCCACAGACAAATCACACAGCTGCAGGGGATCAGCGACTGTAGGAGCCATTGCACAAGTGGGCTTCAGTGGTGAGTAAGCCCTGAAGATAGAGTCTTGTTTCAATTAAACAGTTGCATAACTCCAGTGCCTGGTGAGGCGCGGGATTAGTGCCCATGCTCCCAGGGTAGGAAAACAGTGAAGCATGTGCTGCAATGCTTTGCTGAATCACCAGTGAAAATCTGCAGGACTGGATTTTGGTATTTTCAGTCTTTTTCATTGCACTAGTGCTATTCTTCCCACTGATGACTACGGATTTATTCAGATACTAACCTTCCATGTTGTGGCTTCCACTGAATGCTGCTTCCTGTCTCAGAATTTAAGATTTTTGTAAAATGGAAAGTTTTTCTTGAAGTTAGTAGAACACAGAGCATGTGCACAATTTGAATTAGGTTACTGCTGCAGGATGGTTTCTTGGGGTGGAATTTACTTCACGTAATTTTCAAGCATCTGCAGTGTAGGCACAAATACCTTAGCTTGCCATATGGGTTCCACTTATAGTCACTGGAAATCTAATATGGGGAGATCAGACCCCTTTGTCTGATCAGATGCAAGCATCTGCTTCAGATGAAATGATCTACACCGTTAACTCCATTGTCCAGCTTTTCATTGACTGCAAAAGAATTGGTCAGTTGTGGATGCCCGTATTTAGCCACATACAACCCATGTTTAGTAAAATGACAGTATGGTGCAGAATAACATTAGTTCCACTGACTGCATCTTTGGAATGATCACCATATCTGTGTAATATATGTGCTAGTGTATGTAAAGGGCGAAAGTTACCTAGACACATGGAAACGACATGCATACGTTTTAAATTGTGTGTGACGTTTACTGTTTACAGAATAAGATCACAGTGACCTTACCAAAACATCTGTAGTTTTAAAATCCAGGAGGTATGTTTCTCAGTCACTTAAAGAAAAGTCATCTTCCTCTTTGCCCTCTGATTCATGGAAAGAAAAAAAAAAATCAGTCTTACTATTGTGAGATAGATCTTTGTGTCCAAAAAAAAAAAGCCAATTAATTTCAAGTCAGTGAATAATATACTGATATTGAAGTCCCTCCCTATTACTCACTTCTGGGGTTTTTTAAAGGAATGGTATGTTCATGAAGAATAACTCTTAAAATGTGAACCCTTATTGGAGTTTAAATACCTGTAAAGCCTTTGAGTGAGGGGAAAGTACTGGAGCTTTTAATGAGCTGAGGGTGTGTATGAAGAAGGTTTAATAATCTGTGTACTTCATATTATCATGCCTTATCTTACAAGACAGGTTTCTAAGTTAATGTCACCCTCCAGAAACTAAAAACAAACAGTTGTGCATAAGAGTGTGTTGAAGAGAATGGGAAAAGAGAATTAAAATCACTAAAAGCAAAAATAGTAAGAAGTCTTTGCGCTGAGGCACAGGTGTATAGCCAATGTAATGAAATTGCATGTTTTATTTGTTTATTCTTGAACTTCTCAGATGAGGAGTGGGTTCCTTAGGCAGACATATTTAGGCGCACACAGTAGTTCTGCAGCTCCACAGTAACCCTTCAAGCAAACATGTTCACTCTACAGGCAAGGTTTAAGAGATTACTTGCCTGGATTTCCCTAATGCTGTGGGCTAAGGGCCGGATTAAATGCTTGTTTCAAACCCAAATGATGATAGGCTCTACCCACCCATCTCTAGCATGCCAGCCAGACCTGAGGCTTCATCACACCTGCTTTCAGACTTCTTGAGCACCAGGTATCTCAAATCCAGTTTATCTAGAATGATCCAGAACAAATTGGATGTTTAAAGGAATTGCTACTGATTTGGTCCAAATATTTTTAATGGGTGAGTTCTAACACAGCCTACTAACTATCAGAATAACAACTGACTTTTCTTCAGGCGACAACACTGTATCAGGTGTCCTAGTCTTCTTTGTCATAGAAGGTGCCAAGAAAAAAAGTTACTTTGGGACCTATCTTGGAAAATCTAGTCTTGCACTTCTGCCTCAGAAAATCCTTTTTAACCTGTTCATAGGGCTAGATCTAAAACCTGCTGTGGTTAAGAAGTTGTGTCCATTGGTTTTGACATATTTTAGATCAAACAAGTCAATAAGCAGTGCCATAGGTTTTGCAAAAAAGAAAATGTTCTAAGACAATAAGAATTCACTGAAGAACTGAAGAGACGTAACGCTTTCCACTAGGAGTGTATTAAGATTTTCAAGTAAAAAAACTTTCTGCTCAAAGATATATTTTAACTTTTGAAAGTTTGAACTTCTGCCTTTTGAGCGAGAGAGACTAGAAAGCATTTTGGCTGCTTATTTAATGTGGAAAAGCTCAGAACTGCAATGAAATGTCAAAAAAAGCCCAGACACTTTGGAGTATTAAATACCTACTCTTCTTTAAAAATGCATGCTAATAAGAGACCTTTCTCCTTGTTTACATTTTATGTAATTAATTCCTTTTCCTATTTTCATTACTAGGAATTTTCATGGAAATAGGAGGTTTGTACCATAGGTCTTCATTTATTCCCTGGAAGTAGCTTAGTTTGTGTTGACTTTGGCTTGCACAATCCTCATTAAAACTACACATCATGTATAGGATTGCTGAAGAAAGAAGCAGGTGAACTGAGGCTTCAGAAGATGTTCTAAGAACGTGTGAGCAAAGCAGGCTTATTTTGCTGGAATAATCAGAATTTTGTAAGGGAAACGTTACTTTTTCATGTCTATCTTTTTTACATAGAGACGGTTTTACATGTTGTTACATATGCATATGTTTTCCACATGTTACATGACTAGTGAAAATGCATTTAAGACACTGTATTTTCAATTCTCGGTACTTTATGCACTGGTTCTTAAATTATGACTCAAAACACCATGCTAAAAACAATTGAATAGCTAAGCTTCAGTCTGTATCTTTGCAAGTTCAGTAAATTACAAGTGGCGAGTACTTTTAGTTATGCATGTTTTCTCCCTGGCTCTGCCAGCCAGTCAGTATTTTCAGGTCTGCAGCATCCCAGCTGCTGTGTTCCTCTCTTACTCCTCTCCCTATTACGCTTTCAGCCAATGTAGACTAGTAATTAGTCCCATGTTTTACATAAGGATATAAGCTGTTGAAACTAGAGCAAGGCGTACCTTTTGAGTGAGTGGTGACAGGGAAAGAGGAACCCAGTTAGTTGTGTGGGGTCACAGAGTGGAGGTTACTTCCTGACAATTACAGGAAAAAAAGTTGGTCAAACTGAAAACTGCAGGAGATTTGGGTTGGTTTTTTTGTGAACTGAGAGATTTAGAAACCTTCTTACATGTTGATTTAAAGAGGCGATAGATTATTGATTTTACAATAGATCATCTTTGCAACAGAGAGATCTCCCCAGTCAAACTCTTCTTTCATTTCTCTGGAAAGCTAAAATATCTTGTATTATTAGATCAAATACTGCAGTATGACAGTAACGTTTGAGTGATTGGGAATGGTAGGAAATAGAAGGTAGACAGAGTCTTTTCTTGCAGTGGAGGGTGGTCTCCACTGGATTTATTTAGGGGGGAGGGCATATTCATAAATGACCCCTAAAGAAGTCGGGGTGGGATCAATGAGGTGACAAGTTTGCTAAAGATACAGAGCTGTTTGGTAATAGGGACAAGGGCAAATGGTGGAGAAAAGTGGTGCACATCATAAAAATAAATATTTGTCTCCTGCTTAGCATTCCACATTACTCCTACTGGCATCACGGCTTTCACAAGCAATACAGATGTAAGGCTTTCAGAAAAAACTAAAAAGGAGGGACAGTCCAAAGCACACAATTTAATATTAAATAAGACAGGGCTGCTGTGCTACTTGCATTTTCCATTGCTTTATCTTTCTCTTTAAAAATCTTGGCTGTTTAATTTCTCAAGGTAGTTGCTGCCAGATTTTCTTTTTTCTTTGCTGGAATAACACAGAATCTGGATTCTCTATAGAAAAGTTAAGTCCAATTTACTGTAGCACACCAGACATCTGAGAAACTGAAATCAGTAATTCTGTATTGGTAGTAATATATCAGTGACAATTCCTGGAACCACATCAGAGGTTGGTTTGGAACTGAACAGTATGCTGAAAACAGCTAATATTGAGCATGCAAAACTGCTAGAGGCCACTGATATAGTAAAATTGGCATAAGATCTTACTTATTTCTTAGGGAAAGTACTAGCTAACCTGATTTAATGAATCCCTTGCAGCTTCACCTTCTGATAAGAATTCACGACTTAGCAGAGACAATTCTGAAGCAATTCAAACATCGTAATTGCAACACAGATGAACTACTGTTCCGTTAAATGCCTATTTCCTGAGAAACATTATTAAAAAGCTCTTAATTTTGGAGTTTTATTATAAAAATAAAGCACATGATAATTCCAATATATTTTAACTTTGTAGCATTCAGTCTTAGTACTGACTGAAGAACCTTTTTTAAGGTTAAGAACCTTTCTAGAAAAGAAGTATGCGTGTAGAAAAGGGAACATGTGCTATGTGCTATGGGAACGTTCCTCTCTCGTAGCCCACAGAAGTACAGTGCTAATTACTGTCTTGTTGATGGATTTACCCAAACAATTGTGGGTTTAAATAAAATAATTATCTAAGGGTTTACTTAATGTGCTCTTCCCTGTGATAAGTGCTATCTCTTGCCCTAAGCATACCTGCTGAGCTCTTATGAACGATGCTGAAAATTTGGCACACAAAATGAGATGTTTATATCACTAAGTGAACAGTCTGTCACCTACAAGCAGGAGAGTACATAGTTTGGGTAGCATAATCTTTTTCATATGCATGTAGTCTGACTTAGTTATCTGACAGAAATCTGTTTTACATCACTGGATCTACAGAATGAACCTGCTAAATTAATAGGAGATAAACTCACCATTTAATTTTAGAAAGGGACTAGCATGCATTTAACAGTGCTTACTCGCTGTAGCGGAGAAGTGCAGCATATGCCATGACAGTTCAGCATCTGCAAAGTTACGACCTTGCTCTCTCTTTTCAGTGCAGACTTGATGGCTGATCAATAAGCACTTTGGGGACTAATTAAAGTCAGTTCAGTGATGGATACTCTCACAAGATAGTCTATCATTCAACAGTTTGGTGGATATTTGAGAAGCAGTATTGCTTATTTCATCAGGTTATTTGTCGTTTGAATAACAGATCTATTGATCTGTTACATATTCAAAGATCAGAGATCTGTGGATCTCAGAATTCTTCATACAGTAAGTCTATTTACAAGAATTAGGCAAGCCTGTTACTGTCTTTTACAGTATATAACAGTCTTTTAAAAACTCCAAGGAGAAAAGTTAGTATAATAGTAAGGGAGAGAGTTGTATATGTAACTTAGTGTGCAAATTCTAAGCTAAATTGTTGAGGAATCGTGCAGCAAAATACTTGGAAGCCAACTCCCTAGCTTGTTCCCATTTGTTTTCCATATGTGTCTATCTAATACTTTCTGAAGCTAAGTTTAGCTGCTGCAATATCAGCTTTTAAAAAACATTGACAAATCATGAAAAAGGCTGGAGCTGTCAGCTTTCCCCAGAGGCTTGCAAAATAATGATGTCACTAGTGCATGAGATAGGCAGTGCTATCAACACAACAGACTGGACAGGAGTCAAATGCATCAGCTGATTACTGCTCTGTACATAGTCTGTATTGATTTCTAAGCCAGCGTGGCTTGGGTAGGATGGATCCTGACTCTTGTCCATCCCTGAGTATACTGCCAAAGGGAGGACTTCTTTTTCAATTTTAGTCATATTAGGAATCATTTGTACCAAAAACTTGTGCAAAGGTTATTGTGGGAACATGGATTTCAAGTAGACATCTTGGTTCCCCGTAGACACTATGAGCTCCACGTCATTCTCACACAGAACTTGGCTTTCAATTGGTGTAGAGTGAGACACTGGATTTGGTGGCATGTGCTGAAAGCAGGCAGTGAGAGGAAATAGTACTCTTCAGTAATGTGAGGTTAACGGAGTCAATGTGGAGGCATCTGATCCTGTTGGTGAGAGCTGGTAGTGATGCACTTGTACTCCTTCACTCAAGCTGAAATGTCATAGCTGCTGCAGAAGGACATTTATGCCTAGTCCACTGGGCTACAGGGCACTGAGGAAAAAATGCTTCAAAAACTTCAGTGCTTACTGCTTTTGTCAAACAGAACAAATCCTTTCTTCACCACTTAAGTCAGATTCTTTGAGATGTGCTGTTAGAGAGCTCTGAGATATTCCTTCTTTGCAGGCAGAAAAGCTGAGAGAGTGCAGAAGAAAAAACTTCCCTAGCTGGTAAGACACATGAGGTAGCTTTGTTCCACCAACTAAAAAGTCCCTGGAGCTGACACAATAAAAATAATAAAAGCAAACATCTGTAGACTTCTGTAAAGAAGCTCTCAAAAAAATTGAGTAAAAAGGCCAAAAGAGAAGGGCACAACCTTGTTTTTAATTTCCTTTTCCCATAATTTTTAATAGAGCCATATCACCTTCTGTGCTCCTCAGGTTTGTTTTATAAATCATTTCTTTAAGAAGTGCATTTCTTTTTTCAGTATTTCAGTAATTCTTTCCATGTGGCTATACTAGTTAGACTCTGCGGGTACAGATTAGTGACAGCTTTAGAAATGCCTTTGATAACAGTGCAGGATAGAGGGAGCTGAATGTGCTGTTTGGTTAAGCTGGAAACTGTGTAGATCTCAGCTCTGTAGGCTTGCCTTCTCTTCCCAGCTTAGCTTGTTTCGTCTTCGGGTTTTTGCCTCATCCATGCAGACAGTGAGCTGCTGGGGCAGCAGCTGCTCCTGGCAGGTGTAGGCAGTGCTTGGGCAGGGAGCTCTGCACTCTGTCCGGGCCTTGGAGCGTGACTGTGCTATGAAGTAACAGCAGCAGCAACAACAGTAAGCCCTGCCCTGGGTGGTTTGGGTTTTTTTTTCAGCAGAGAGCTGTAGACATATATTTTTAAAAATAAAAACAAGGCCGCTTTTTTTGGTGGGCATCTCTGACTACAGGAAGTTAGTGAAGAGTTGCCTGTTTCATTTTTAATACCAGTACTATTTCAGTTGTATCAACAGCATGACATCAGTATTAAACAGCGGCATACACAATTATGGAGTATAACATATGCATAATATACAAAGTTATACAAAATTGCAGCTCTCTAAAAGCTGCTTTCTTGCTGTTGCACAAGACTTTAAGTATGCATCTGTTCAGCCATGACCTGACATGGGGTGCACTTTGTGTGTGTCGATCCATACTAAGCCATGCTGCAGTGAATTTGCGCTATCTAGCTTTAGTTTCCCCACTGTTGCCACTCTACGGATGCTCCTTAGGCTGGCCTAACTACTCAGTTACAAAAAGTACTCCTCTCCCTAGGGAATATTTCAAGGCAGCTCCCCAAACTAGTTTGCCTCCTTCATGGGTCACACGAAGCTCTGCTGAGGGAGGAACAGCCCATTTGATTCCTCCCTGGCTGTGTCCTTCAGAGGAGATTTGAATGGCTTGCATGGCCTGAGCCCAAAGATAACATCTGCTGGAGAGAGCACTCTGTGAAGAAGAGAGGAGGCCGCTGGCTGTGTGAGGATGCTTTCATGGTTTGTTCCTTGCTTGAAACTTAAGACAACAACAATAAAAACCAACCAACCAAACAAAAAAGGCTGGGGAAGATAGAAACAGGCTTTCTTTGCTGGAGGTGGGCAGAGACAGCCCTCCCCAGCAGAGGTGGGTGGTTTGTGGTTGCTTGCTACCCACTATGCAGCGTTCAAGCTGAGGCTTTTCTTGCTTGAAGAAGAAAGGGAGGACTGAGCTGAACCAGTCCTTCTCCCTCTTTGTGGTCTGTGTAAGCAAGTATTTGCAGGCTGGCATCCCAAGCTCTCTTGGCTGCAGAGCCAGCATGTGTGTAGGGGGAAGATAAAGGTATTAACTGGGGGAGCTATAGGGAAAGCATCTTCACAACTTACTTATCAGGCAGCTCCTTCTCTAGTTCTCACCTGGTTTTAGGTTGCACCCAACCTGCTGGCAGCACAGTTGGGAGCCATTTCTTTCCAGGCTGTGGACAGCCATCCGGCTGGTTGGGGATGTGCTCCCAGAGAAGCTTCCCATTGCTTCTGCTTTCAAATGTTCGATGTCCACAACCAAACCGTTAACTTAGCACTGAAGAAGTCAGATAGATATGGCACTGACACAGATTTAGTTTTATTGCTCATTATTTCATGTTTTCATTCATAGACAGAAATCCCAAAGTTTGATAAGAAGCATTTTGCTTTTTCCTATCAGAGCAATGAAAAAAGAAATCCCCAAAAAAATTTCTGCACAACTTTTGACTGGAATATTTGATAGCCTGCTGCCCGATTGCCTATCAAAACGTTTCAGTGATGCAAGGCCCTTACAAGCAGAAACAAGCTTACATTACTACTAGTTCTTTTTATTCATAGTGTTCAGAAAGCACTCTGAACATTTAGAATTTTAAATAAATATAAAAATAAAATAAAAATGCAACCAGAAATCCTCAATCTCTGTTGGCAAAGAAACTTATCCAAGCTCCGTGTTTATAAGAGAATGTTTTACTGAAAGACCCTGTGAGTTTTCTGTAGATACCTTTGTATTTTCATTTTGTCCTAACTCTCCTTTGACTCTGTCTTCTGCAGGTCATGAAAACATACCACATGTATCATGCAGAGAGCATCAGTGCAGAAAGCAAACTGAAGGAGGCAGAGAAGCAAGAAGAAAAACAGATTGGGAGGTCAGGAGACCCTGTTTTTCATATTCGACTAGAAGAAAGGCACCAGAGACGGAGCTCTGTGAAAAAGATTGAAAAAATGAAGGAAAAAGTAAATAGTCCTTTGATTTAGTTTCATTTGAAGTAAATTCAGTGCATTCTGACATTCTTTAGCACGATATTAGACAGAAAAGCCCAGTGGGAAATAAAATTAAACAAGGTACACATAATAAACTAGCAGTGAGTTATAGATAACTTGACTTAATTGCAGTTCGGAGAGGGGAATACTTTAGTGCTGGTATAATGCATACTATATGATTTGTCACATGTGAAACAAAATACTAAGTTATGACTTTATTATATTTGTTATATGCGTAACAGGCTGGCAACTAAGATTTATTCTTGTTAATAGGAATGTGTGCTTGAATTGTTACCATTTTTGCTACATACCAAAAATGAATTCAAATACGTTAATATACAATCTTCTTCCTAGCGTCAAGCAAAATATTCTGAAAACAAGCTGAAATCTATTAAGGCCCGTAATGAATACCTGCTCACCCTTGAAGCAACCAATGCTTCTGTTTTCAAGTATTATATTCATGACCTTTCGGATTTAATTGACGTAAGTATTGACACATTTGTTTTTATGTTTATTCTGTTCAGGAATAAAACTTCTTTTTCTTTCATTTTCAAAGAGAATACATTAGTCATATGGGTTGCCTACAATATGCTTGTCATTTATAATATTGTGTGGTATAATCAGCAGATTTTTCCTTCAGCTTTATATTTCGTGAAATAAAATGCTGAACCCATTCCTTTAAAGTTAGAACATTGTTTTCTCCCCACATGGCAAGAGAAAATATGACAGGAATAACACAAAAAAGATAGACATTTCCATTCTGTACTATAAAAGGATTTCTGGGGTACCAATAACAAGATAAGCTTCTTAAGTGGGCATCTAATAATGGTATTTTAACTCAAAAGAAGGCATTTCCTCCGTGTCTTCAAAATGAATTTCATTCATTTAGTCACTGAATCAAATATATACTGCTTTTTATTCTTATTTCATGTAGTTTGTGGACCAGACACAATCAATCCTGTACTCTGTACTGTCAACAGAATTGTTACTGATTTTCATTAAGTTATTCCTGTGAGAACGTCCTAGGAGAATGAGGTTATACACTGATGTACTAGCATTTGGTCTCCCGAACCCATATTATTGACATTTTTAGATTATATGGAGGGAGGATCCTGCACTCTATCATGTCCCACTTTCTTTGTAAGCTGACCACGTATTTGATAAAGAAAATTTGGAGGCAGCAAACACAAGCTCAAGAGTATTCATTCACTGGCAATGTAGTGTTAAATAAGTCAGTGAGTACACCTCTGTGGCCCATGTGAAATGCTAGATATTTGAATATGCTTTCTACTGCAACAATAGCATTTGTTATTTACAATAGTAGATAACATTCATACACAGTTATTTCTGGTGGGATGTTCATCACACAGATAAGCCAGCTAAGCTCTGATTTGTAATATAGTGTAAATTAATGCAGCATTTGACAAGAGGTTTCTCATTTCAGCTGCATGGAGAAGCAAGGCTTGATGGAGAAGGGGAAAAATGCCTTCTTGAGATGAATGGACTAAAATAGCTGCATATATGTGGTTTATTGTTTGTTTTCTAAATACTGAGAATCAGTTTTCTTTGACATTTCTGTTTTCCTGTAATTTCTAAAATATTGCCTGATTTTGATATAACTTTTTCCTTTTCCCTTTCAACTTTTTTCTCTCCAAATGGTTTTGCTTCTTTTTTTTCTTTCTTCTTTCTTATAAGAGATGGTGGTGTATTTTTTTTGGTGTTTTCAGTATTTGTTGCTGTCTCTATCTTAGCATCTCTTTTCTTCCTCTTTCCTACTGACTGTTGCATGTCTCCTCTCTTCTGATTTCTTCTGCTGTATACTGTCCCTGTCTACACCCATGCACCTGCACATCCTGCTCCACCCACCTGCCCTGCCCAGGCAATGAAAACATTTATCAGGATCCCAAAAGATAGATGATCAGGGCAGAAAACTGAGGACAAGCAGCATACCTGCTACAGTACCACCCAAGTGAGAAGTTGTCCCTACCTAATGCATGACTTTCCTGATACTGCCTAAAGGATGATGAATTTTTTGCTTCTAGTTAGGGCATGTCTGATAAATGTGAACTTTATGAGTTGTTCCTGGCTGCTGGAAGGAAGGAAAGGTCCCTTTCCCTCTGTTCCCAGCACCCCCACCCCTTCAGAGGTTGGAAAGATGCTGATTTTGTCTTCTCTCCTGCCTTCTCTTTCGGAGCTCACTTTACCCAGTGAATGTCTGCAGGCTGTATTTCTATTTGGTCAAAATTTTCTCAGGTTAGAAAATGCACCTGATTTTTACGTGTTTCATCGACATCCACAGAGTTTGTCACAGCAGTGAAAGCCGAGGGGAGGAACCACAGGCATGGAGCTTCACAAAGAATTGCAAGGAGAAGCAAAGTGAAGCTCTCTCTGCATATGTATATAAAGGCAGTACTCTCTGGAGTTACTGTCTGAGAAGATATTACAACCATGAAGACTAGAGCTTTCTAACTGCTAGTTTTTAATAGAACTATACATCCTACAGTATTTACTAATGCAGGAAAACGATACCTACTTTGGGTAGCTTTTTCCAAGCCTTGGACCAGTGTAGATAATAACATTCTTTTGGCAAAATGGCTTTAGAAATTACTCTTCCCTAAGGAATTTAAATGGAAAATCTAGCTGCCCTTTGCATCACTGTTTTGTAAGAGCAGGCTGTAAACATGTGCAACCAGAATTTGCTTCAGAGCCAATTTAATCCGATTGTGAGCTTGTTTAAATGAAGTGTCTTTCAGACATTTGTATTTAATCAGAATATGCTGTGAAAGCATTGGTATCTGGACAGAGTGTTTACTACTTGACAAAGGAAACGCTTTTTGTAAATGCAACAGTCCTGGCAAGATTTTGGGGTTATATCATTGGAATGTGAGACATGCTTCCCACTGGCCATATGTTGCAACAGTCCAGGCTATCTCATTCTGTAAATCTATTAATGTAATGGTATGATTCGGAGTTTTCAGAGCAGTGGTGGCGATTTTGTTCTTTGCCCTCTGTACTTTGTCCCCATCTGCCTGCCTGCCTTTCTGTGCTTGCCTGAGCTCCCTCTTTGCCTCTACGGAAGAGGATTACTTCTCCTCTGTGTATGAATTCCAGTTAACATGGAAGGGATTTAGATCTACCCGAGCTGTTGGCGTTGCCCATAAATGAAACTATTTTCCTACATTACTGAAAAATATGTCTTATAAAAATGGCATAAATATATAGAGGAATGCAGTGAACTCTTCAGTACGTTTCTGTAACAAGATTGGGGAGGGTTGTGGGATATTTTTTTTCCCAGAAAAAAAAAATCATAGCTTTTTTTGCTTGGATTCTACTGCAACTTGATTTGTGAGGCTCATATGGAAAATCCTAAATTGCAGTTCCTCAGTTGAACTCGGTCTGAACTGTTCAACTCCTTCATTTCATTAAGAAAGCTCAGAGCTTCTGACTTAAAATGATGATGTGTTGTTCATCTTAAGCTCTTGTGATAAAAGCATGATAAAAATATTGCTGGAGTCTTAGCCGGATGTTTTAATGCATTTAGTGAGCTGAGAGTTGGGACCAGCATTTGCAAAGAAGGAGAGGAATAAACAGGATTTGATATGCGCAGTATATTTTTGTCCTTTGCATATTGTGCTAGATGAATTTGAATTTTCTGTTGAATATTTCTTCTCTGCTGACTATATAGTAGGTTCTAGTTCAAATGGAGGATTTGATTTTTTTTCTTTATTTGTGTTATGTAAAAAGTAGCAAAGATTACTTTTTAGCGGAATTAAATAAGCTTTATCTAGTACGTAGGAATTATTATTTTTTTTTAAGATTGTGGGTTTCAGAGAAGCAACAAAGTACACACCCCCACTATTCTGACTGTTAGTATCAACATCAGTCCATATGGCACATACTGTTGTTCCTTTACTTAAAGATTTCCATGTAACTGAGTTTATTAGATTTATCTGGGTATAAGAGAAAAGTAGGGACCTTTTTTCAGACTTACCATGCACTCCTGGTCTGAAAGTAAATGCTAGGAAATAGTGATCAAAACAATTTGACTGTAGTTCTTCTGCTAGAATAAATAAAATATTCATGTGTTGGTCTTAGAGTGGAGTTTCTGAATCTCTAATTGCAGTCTGCATACTTTGGATGGTTAGGAAGGTAGGGAACATTTAGCTATTATGAACATCATTTATTCTGTAAAAGTTCTTTGTTAATCATTCATAGAACCAAGTTTAAAACTAGGCTAGAGTCTCTGCAGCTCAAAATCTTTATTACATAAGTTCTCATAAATATGATATGTACAGCCAGATTGTTTGATTTGAATGTTGATGGCTGTGTAACAGGATGATTAGAAAGTGACTTATTCAGCGGTTAAGGCGTTTTTTTATGAATTTCTCTCTCCATTGGCATTAGGATTTTATTACTATTCCAGAAATGAAATGAAGAGCAGCTTGCTTGTTTGGTTGAAGCTCTGTGCTAAGCACTGCAGTTTGTTTTGTTCAAGCCTAAATATACTCTGGGGAGCAATAAAGACAGTAAATGCTCTTGAGACTGCGTCAGATTTAATTCCAAATAAGAATAAAATGCAAATTACGAAATTAATTTTTCACACATATCCCAAAGGCATCACTCATCTCCCTCCACTTTGCCCAACCGGAAGTCTTCATGAATCCAGAAATGCAATAAAACTCCTAGTCTCTGACTTCATTCTCTCATTTCTCATCTTCATGTCTTGCTGCACCAACCGACATCTCATCTCTGTAGCCCATAGCTTAATAGCAGATCTCATTAGCCACCCAGGCTGTAGCCTTGGTGTGCTGATTAGTGAACCTCAAAGATTCATATTTATTTTGGCTAACAGTGTGGTCGCTCTCTTGAACTTCCCAAATCTTTCTAGAAATCTGTAGATTTTTTCCTGAAAATCATGTATACGTGCCGTGCTGTGTGTGTATATCTGCATGCATACGTACTTTTTCGCAACACCACAAAAGCTGATGATCTTTTTTCCAATTGTGGTCAGACAGGATGTGGTGGGTGCCGCAGTTTAGTGGCAGTGCCTTAAATTTTGAGTCTTAGTAATGAACAAATACCCAAAGTGCCATCTCCATTATAGACAACTCTCTCTCTAAACCATCACTAGTACTAGCAGATTAAAACATTACTCTTCTGAGTAGCCATGAGTTGATATTGTGACAGAGCCATTCCCCGGTTGAAATCATCTTTGTCTCCAAATTTTGGAGAAAGTGAACTATGGTCTGGCAGAAGTAAGAGTGAAGTCTGAGTGTTTATTTTTGCTTTTATAAAATAACTTCACTTGTACAAATTCTATTTTACTTAAATTGTTGAAGCAAAATTCCAAATTTTAGGCATTTTAAATTCCATTCAAAGAGCCACTGTTGATAAGGCATTAGCTCAGGTTCTGGATTTAGTTCTTGTTTGCTCTGCTGGCATCGGCATTGCAAGAAAATGCCTTAGTTTGGCAGGATATTCTGCTTCACTTGAAGAATCCTTCTTTTTGGCTGAGAGGCCATATTTGTTACCTTGTTCAGCTGTCATCACCTGCAAAAGATGACCGTGGTGATAGTCACTGAGTAGGTTAAGGGTTAAACAATGAAGTTCTTGGTACTGTCACGGCATAAAGGCTACAATCTTATATTCCAACTTGCAAAAAAGCTGCATCAGAAACCCACACAGCTCTAATTGTAAATCAATAAGCTTTCTATTAATACTCAAATTAATCCTCTGGAGCCAAAACTCAGGCTCTAGATGCCTGTAGTTTTATAATACATGGGTAGTTGGCTGTGCTAAACCTGGCATTGCCCTCTATTTCTCATTTCCTCTCAGTTTAATCTTCCGTGAGGTCTTTCTGAAGCTAATGCACATGAAATAAAACAGCTGTCCTGATCCACTTTCTTATCAGCGCTTTTAGTCCGTCTTTTTCATCCAAGATGGTGAATTAAATATAAGATCTGATTTGACACAGAAGAAGAGAAAAACACGAAGAGACTTTTCCTTTTAGAAACAGTATTTTTTAGGCTGGAGATCTTTGAAATATGGATGTGTTGTAGTATAAAAGTTGAATGGCTGTTTTAGTAAGTGTAACACAAATTTCCATTCTATAAATGCAAAAGAGAGAGGTTAATCTGTGTGTGTTTGATTGAACATGACATCTTTTTACTGTTTTCTTTAAATGGTTCAGCAACCGGTTTTTGGAGAGCCACTGTCCCATCTGCAGTAACTACCTGGAGTACTCACTAGGACTGAAAGCTTAGTCTTTCTGGAAGTTTTGTTGTGAATAAAACAGCCCTCTGTTGTCAGCTTGATCATTAGTCATTAGTGCAAGGTGTGAGGGGTTTCTTTCTCTTCTACACACAGCTTTAGTTATGGTAAATAGGTTGAAAACTCTTTCCCATGCAATGTGTGCATCTGTTTGTCTGTCTCCTCTCTCTTTTTCTCTCCTTTTTCAAAAAAGTAAGAGGAGAGGGTGGGGAACATGATCCCATGAGTCCTAAGGGTTTGTAATAGCTGTGAGGTATGCATATAAATGTGGTCTGCAGTGGACTGAATTCAAATTGCTTTTCTACCCAACTGCATCGCTTAATGTGTGAGTCCTGCAGGGAAGGATGATTTTAAACTGTGAGTGGGTACCCAGGGCTGGGGTCTGAGGGATGCCCTAAAGCAGCTCCCTGACTGCCCTAGCCAGGCATTGGCATGTGACTGGGACAAATCTCTCCTGTTCGAATAAAGAGCATTGCTTTGTATGCAACTGTTAGCAGACTGATGTGCCGCTACTGGGGTGACAGAGAGGTTTGCAATACTTCTACCATTGCCTGGTAGCTCACTGAGCAGAAGCTGAGGATATTGTTTACTGCATACTGTGGGGAAAAAATTAAGGAAACAATCACTTGATACACTACTGCTGTGACATTTTAAAAATATATTCAGCTGTTCCTCTAAAATATTAACCAATCATGAATAATGCAAACCGAGGATGTTTAAAATTCAAGAACAAACACAACTTTATGTTCTACCAATTAGGTTTCAATTACATTCCAGTGTTATTCTCACCCCTAGAAAAAAAGACATAAATTATGACTTTCTGCATTTAGTAACATGATGTACATTGCTGACTCTGTCTGAGCATGGGAAATAAGGTGTTTACAGTAAATACGTTTTCACCATCAGGGAAAAGGTTATTAAACCATTCTTATTGCATCAAAAGCATCTTAGATGGGTCACTAATGCAAGAAGCAGTTGTGGGGTTTTTTGTTTGGGCACAGACGTGGTGAGCAGGAATTGCTTGTTTTTCAGTTCAGTGCTAGCATTGACTTAGATGGTGGAGTTATAACAGGACGGGTTTAAACAGATGATCTGAGGCTTATGTATAACAATAATACGGGAAAGCCCACTTGTGTGTGGAGTCCCAGACCTTTTCTTTGTAAATACAGTAATAGCACATCTGTATCTGATAAACAAATGCAAATATATTGCAAACATATTGCCATTCTTGTACACTTGATGTCTTTTCTAAAACTGTCCTTTAATCTTTGCAATAGAATGAGGATTCTAAATACTTACTGTCTGTACTTACTGTATTTTAATTTACAAGATATTTTGTAAAATACTTCGAAGACAGAAGAATTTCAGGACAGAAAATTTTAGTGGTAATTTGTGGCTTGGGATATTGAAATGATGTTCCTCCTTTTTAATTTATTTTCTTTTATCTTTATTGTGTTTTTAGTGTTGCGATCTTGGATACCATGCTAGTCTTAACAGAGCCCTAAGAACATACCTTTCTGCAGAGTATAACCTTGAAACTTCCAGGCATGAGGGCTTAGACATCATTGAAAATGCAGTTGACAGCTTGGAGCCACGAAGTGACAAGCAGAGATTCATGGAAATGTACCCCACCGCTTTTTGTCCGCCAATGAAATTTGAGTTCCAGTCTCATATGGGTGATGAGGTCTGTGCAGTGACAAGTATCCCCACGGTGGCTGTTTCTGTCTCTGAAAACCAAGATAGAAAATTTATCCCTTTTTACAAAGAGTTTGGTAAAAGCTGTTATTGCTACCCAAAAGCAAGTGGATCAGCAATAACATTTTGCAAAATTGGCTTCTTCGAGGTTCTCAAGTAAAAACTGTTGGGTTGTAATTGTATTCTATATTACTCTTAATGGCATTGCTGCAGATTTACTGGCCAACCTGTGCTCAGCCCAGCACCGGTGTAAGTAGCGGCTTTATGTCTTCACTACCAGCCTCACCCATAACAGAACTTGTGGGTGCTATTTGAGAGCAGCTGCAGAGCTGCTCCAAATTATGCACAGTGAAATGCAGCCTTTTCACCTTCTTCCTCCCCCATTTTATCATCTGCAGATTTGAAGCGTACTGGGCTGTGCCCTGTACTGCTGTGCCAAAGGCCAGTAGCAAAGCAGAGTGGAGAATCACCTGTGTACATCTTTATTTGAAGGCAACTCCAGGGTTTGCAATTTTGTGTGATAGACAAGGAACACAAAGCAGCCACACAACAAGGCTGTGCTCTGTTGTTATAAGATGTGGAAAGTAGTTCCACACCTTGTAACACATAAATACTTTCGTTTTAGATGGATGCATTTCATTGTCTGCTTTACTAAGTTTTAATGGCTTTGGTAGGAATTCAGTTAGTTTTAAGGAGAGCAACCAAAGACTATTGACTGGTTTTTTCCTTCCTGTCATCTTACAGCTCTTTCTGATTCTTTGTTAGGTTTGTCAGGTCACTGCCCAGCAACCTGTACAAGCAGAGCTTATGCTTAGGTACCAGCAACTACAGTCACGATTGGCCACGCTCAAAATTGAAAATGAGGAGGTAAGATCTGTATCTACGTGGGCTATGCATTGAACACCATTTTCAGGAAGGTGCAGCGTTTTCTATCCCATCAAAAGCATGTAAATGACCCTGAAATGGCTTTAATCCGTGTGAGCTGTTTTAATTTTAAAAATCAAACACTGGCAAATACGCTAAGGTAGATCCTCGTCTGCTTTGTAGAGGTTTGGAAACTTCATCTTTTACCTGTCCATATATTCACATCACTGAGTTGTGTGTTTTGCAGATGCTTCACTGAAAACTTGTTGGAGCACTTATTTTTAAAGTTTTGTGGCAGAAAGCCACGGAGCACAGTTATTGTCTTCTGTGACCACCCTCTGTCCAGTCCCAAAATTACTATTTCTGAAGTACAAAGGAATTTATACTGTCTTTTGTGTTAGCTGAGTCAAAATCTCTTGTGCTCTCAGCTACAGCTATTTATAAACAAGAGTACTGAATGCATGTGATGGGAATCAGTCACCTAGTAAAATAAAATACTTTTTTTTTTTTTTTAAATACGGTAAAGCTATGATGTTCTCTTTCTCTTGCTCTGGCAACAGAGAGGGGCCTCCCAGTGGGTATAAATTGCACTTCTATCCAATTTAAGACAGTGTTAAAGGCCCCTATTTTAAATTAGCATCTGTTCCTAAATTAAAACATAGGGATAATTTAATTTCTTGGTGCAGTTTTTTGATGTTTTCAGGATTCCAGTTTTTCTTATTCTATGTTATGTGCTCAGTGCTTAGAACAAAGTATTAATGTCCATGAGACATGTACAGTAGTCTTTAAAAAAAATCCCACTTCAGAAAATATCTCAAGGTAACAGAAGACAAAAGGAAGGACAACAATTATTTCTTTCAGTAAAGTGAAGTGCTAGGGCATAGGGCAGGCACAAAAAGGGTATTTGCCTACACTGGAGGTGTATGCAGAAGTGTGCATGATTTAGTTAAGTTGACTACTAGAGGCTTTTCATAAGCAGAACTGGGAGGCAAATCACATCCTTGTGAATCCTGCCAGTCACTTTATTGCATTGCGGAAACGCTGCATCCGCAGTTCCACGGCCTCCATGCCCTGGTCTCCACTATCAGTGACTGTGCTCTCCATAGCTCATAGGAAGTGGTGTGAGGCTGGTATAAATTGTTCTTTCTCCAACCCCCTCCTCCAGCTGCGTATTCCACTTCTGCAGTCGAAACATCACTGTGCTCTGCACCTTAGCACTCTGCAGACTGGTGTCACAGATTTTTATCTTGGAAGAACATGATTTTCTGGCAGCCAGATCTTTGGATGTACACATTCAATGTAAGAGATCGTCCACACGTGGGAGAGTTGACCCTTCAGAGCAGTGGACCATCTCTATTGCCTATTGTCCCAAATTAGGGACCGTAATCAAGTCACGTCACATTTCAATTCTAATTTCAGGAAGCAAATGATTGAGAGTGCTATACAGTCAACAGAAGAGTACATCCATGTTTGTGGATTGTACCATGGTAAAGCAGAGAACTAGATAAGAAACTTAATCATGTAATTTTTCTGTTACGTAGATATCTGTTATAGTACATCTAATTTTTCACGTTCACACACCAGTTTGTTTGGGGGAGCATGCCAGAGAATTATTTTGAGCAATGAGCTTCCCTTCTAAGCTGTTCTGGTATGTATTTATCTTCCCATCTGGTAAATTGTGCTTTTTAACACCAGGTTAAGAAAACAACAGAGGCTACCCTGCAGACAATACAAGATATGGTCACCATTGAAGACTATGATGTGTCAGAATGTTTCCAGCACAGTCGCTCAACAGAATCTGTGAAGTCAACAGTATCTGAGACATACCTGAGTAAGCCTAGCATTGCGAAAAGAAGAGCTAACCAGCAGGAAACGGAGCAATTCTATTTCATGGTATGTTGGTTGCTTCCTCATTCATGTGATACAGACCAAACACCTGAAGTAAACATCATGCAGAAGTTCCTGGAATTTATGTGCCATACATAATAATAGATTGATCTGCATCTCTACAGAAATTCAGAGAATATCTGGAAGGTAGTAATCTCATCACAAAACTTCAAGCAAAACATGACTTGCTGCAGAGGACACTCGGAGAAGGTAAATATCACACAATAAACTGAACAGTGATTCCAGACTATACAATGAACCCACTGAAATGCCAAAGGTGTTCAGGAAAAAGGTTACAAAGTTTAAAGCTTAATTGTCCAGTAAACATAGGTTTGATTTTTATCAGACATAGTTTTGGTGCAGTGGTAAGAGTACACACTACAAATTGATTTTATTTCTTCAACAGGTATTTATTTCCACTGCACAGACATTTAGGCAAGTGGCTATATTTGGAAATGGAACTGTTGAATGAAAAACCGCGTGTCTAAAAGGAGAGCTGACGTAGTCAGTTCAGGGTGATTTAAGAGCTGTGACAAATGTACTGTTTCTACTTCCTAATGATTTCTGTTGACTTGGGGTTTTTTAAAAGTTGGGGGAGAGTGATTTTTTTTTTAAGCATACAAAATTATCAAGGATGCATCTCTTACAATGATCTCACTAGTGCAACATTTCTGATACGTGGACATGAATGTCCTTCTTGCTGCCTAACAACTCAGTGGAGCATTTGTGGAAGGTAAAAGGTGAAATCCTGACCTCACTGGTGTCAGCAGAGAGATTCTTACAGCTTTAATTTAATGCTGGGTTTCTACAAAGTATTTGGATATTCTGAACTGGAATGAATGAAAACTTAATGAATAGCTCTATACTTATTGATTATCATTATTGCATATAAAATGATTGCATTACAAATTACAATAGCAGAGGATTATGCATTGTCCTGAACACTCTCCACAATTTTAAAAAATACATCTTAAAATAGAAAGCAAGTAAGCAGATGTCCGTGATGAAATGAAGTAAAGCTGAATTAGGGCAGTAATGAATCAGGCACTCTGCACAGCTCCAGCCCTCCTCTTACCAGCCCTCCCAACAGGCAGTTCCTCATGGACCAAAGGGAAAAGGAGAATCACACTGCAAGCCTTGAGGACTAGCCACTCAGAGTGTTGCAGACTTGAGAGGAAGTGAATTACACCACAAAGAGTAACAATCCTCTTCTGAAGGTTAAAGACTATGATTCAAAGTTCAGACTCAAAAAAGGAAACTTGTTCTCTAAAGGATGTGTCAATTTATTTTTTTTTTTTTTACTGCCAAATATCTGTTGTTAATCAGATCTCTTTTTGCTTCTAGTACAAAAGCGCAGACCCACAAATCCTGTTGTGGAGGTACCTAAAGAGCTATTAACAGTTCAGTGGCTGTGACCCAAACAAAGCCCCTGTCCAGGGAGTGACTGAGGTTGGGGGTAGGAAATAAACAGCATTTTATTGCAAGGCTGGACTGTAGAAGATGGTCGCTGGTTTTAGACAACTAAATACATTATGCTATTTCTCATGGAAGTTTTCATTTAATAGGATTGTTTTAATGTGTGTGTTGAGCAGTTTATTCACACAAAACAATGTGCTGCTGATGTTAGTCAAAAAAGAGGAAAGTTTTCCTCCTAAGGCTCACAGAAAATGTATCTGGAAAAATATAGTGAATGTTTGTTATTTGGAAGGCCAGAAAAATGCATGATTCTCTACTGAAGGGAGAAAGATAAAAGGCAACAGAATCTGTTGCCTAATGGATGTTAGAAAGAAATAAGGAAAGAACTGTGTGAAAGGAAATACAAAGAGAAATTTCTCAGCAGGGTGACCTAAGTGATAAATTGCCATCAGGCTCTGGGCCATTCTGCCATGCCTAGGCATGCTTGGACTGTTCTGTTTGAGGAGTTCCCATCGTCGACCCATCAGCTGTAACCCCAAGTAGTTAATCTGTGTTGCCCAGAGTGTTTTGCACATAGCTCTTGTCACATCATCATAGGATTGCAAGTACAAATAGTACCCCAGTGTACACGTTTACATTCAAAGCTGATATTTGGAGCAAAAGCCATCATTGTTACAGGTTAAAAAATTCGAGTACCCCCTTCCTGCATTAAAATGCACATGCCTGGGAAGGAGGACCTGGATTCTGTACATTCCTTGAATGGGGATGATTGAAAGGATAGAATTACAGTGGAATTATCAACATTATTGCTGTAGCTAGTACAGAAATGAATTCATAGGAAGTGAACTGCTCCCCTGCTCCACGCAAACTGCCTTTTCTGGAAACTTTCGTGTCAGCAAGACAGCAGACAACGCAGAGTGCTGTGTTAAGTAATGTGGAGGGGAATGCAGGGAGCGGGAAAGGATTGTCTGAACTGCAGGTTTTCCTTTGGCACCCTCTCTTGCTTTTATTCAGACCTGCACAGAGTAAGGATGTAGGCCGAATAAATCTAGATTCCAGTCTGGTGTCCACAATGTTGACAACATTTGGCTTCTGTTCCAGTTCATCACCTGCCTACTACAGTCTGTTGCTGTTTATGGACGCGGCAGATACATATTCATGATCTGCACAAGGGAGATAGATGAAGTTCTCTGCTGAGTCTGCACCTACAAATTTGGAAAAGTAAATGAGAAATACTCAGATGAAATTGATACTAAACATACGAAACACACTGATACTTGTATTAATTCTGACCCAAGTCTCCTCTGTTGAATGAACAAAGCAAAGGAAAATGCAAGAAAGAGAATAAGCAGTTGTAAAAGTAATTGCCTCTGTGTCCCAAATAGTTTTTTGCCCTAATCTGTTAATTGTCAGAGATGTGTTTAAAATCCCCCAGACTCGAGATTTGTAACATCTTTTGTTTTACTAGCATTTATTACTGCAATTCTTAGTCTCAGTGAACTGGTTACATGAGTAGGGAGAAGTCCCTGGCTTACCCTTTTTCTGTCATAGGTTATTTTACATACTCTTCTTTCGTCCCTCTTTTTCACCTCTCTAAAATAAATGCCAACAATCTTTGCATGTCTTATTAATGCCAGATATTTTTCCCAGAGTTTATTCTTTGTGCCACCTTCTGTAGATCCTTACTCTCTGGTACTGCAACATATATTTTCAGATTAGGGTTTTCAGTACTGTGCAGCATTTCAGGTGCACCTGAACACTGCCACATAGTATTATCTTTTGCATATCACTGTTTTTCGTTCTTTCTGCAGTCTGACGATCATTTTTAGTGTCACTTTTGAATTTCAGCGGTGTACTTAGACCTAGCCCAAGTGATGCTCAGAGTGATTTTCAGTCAATATAATTATCTGTAGTTCTGTGAGCTGCATAGGTGTTTAATTCTTTCTTCCTTAATATCTTACTTGAACCTTTTAATAGTGAATTTCATTTGCCATTGTGTGTCTTGTTCCTTAACATGGTTAAACCCCCCTGAAGGGCTTCACAGTTTTGTCAGGACTTGATACAAAAGTATTTTAGTCATCTGCACAATATTCTGCTTCCTTAGCTGCTGTGATCTCCCCAAGACATTAATAAATGTATTATATGTTACATAAATGGTCCTAATGGGAAGGCTTGAGTAAATGACTGTTACACTTCTGTCATGATGAAAAAAAAGCCATTTAATTCTACTTGGTTTCCCTTTTCTTCCATAGTTTTTGATCAGTGAGAATATTTTGCCACTCAGTTCATGGCTGTTTAGCTGCTTTAGTTGCCTCTTGTGAAGAACTTATCAGGGGTCTTTGAAAGTCTAAGTAATTTAATTCAACTGGCTCTCCTTTATCCAGTATTTTACTGACATATTCAAAGAATTCTCATAAATTAATAAGGCGCAATCTCCCTTTGGGAAAACTGGACTGATTGGAACTTACAATACCATGACCTTCCTACTGTTTCATTATTTTGCTTTTCATTATCGCGAGTTGACATGGTGCACATGCCTGACTTACTGGTCTGTTGTTCTGCAAAGGTTACCCAGAAACCTTTCTGGAATACTGTATTTCCTTCTTCACAATTCTCCACAGCTTTCTGTCATGTTTCCCAGTGGTAACGTTGTATTTTTTTCCTGCAATACACAGATGAAAGAGAGGAAACAGTCTTTCAGTAGCAAGCCGTTGGTGTCTAGAGCTTTTTATTTTCAGCACTGAACAGGTTTAAGCACAAGGCACAAGGGGACAAGTAATCTGATCTTAGTGCAGCTCTATTTCCATACTGATTTAGCTACTAAAACACATGAGCACAAACAATAGATGTTGTTTGGACTTCAAATTATTTACAGTATCAAGTGACTCTTTAGGGGCAGGCTTCTTAAAAGTTGTTCCATAACATGGTTGTGTTTGTATTTTAAATGTCGCTGTGGTGATGGTAGATAACTGCACTGTCCTGTTTGTTGTATAATTGTATATCTTCTGCTGGTAACATGAAAGTTAGGGTTGAAAGTAATTTGCTGAGCATAATTTAGATACAGAAAAATCTACCTAAAACCTGCAAATGATTGTTTCCTGTTTATTGAACTTTTCTAGGTCACAGGGCTGAATACATGACAACAAGGTAAGATATTTTTATTTGACGTGATTAGACTTACAAATGTAATAAAATCTTAGAAATTACAAATTTTAGAACAAGTTCATAAGGCCATATAACGTTGTTGCTGCTGCTGTTACATAAATTGTGTAGAGACCCTGTGTGTTTTAACATTCAGCGTTTCTGTTTCTGCATGCTAATGGGTAAAGGACCAGACTGTTCATCTTCCTCAGTCTTGTGAGTTGCTTAGGCCAGTGTCAAGGGTGGGACAATCTTGGGAGATCCTTGAAGATATTTGTGAATCACACATCAAATTTGGAAGTTGCAGGGGGCTTTTTGGTGCTCAAGAAAAGTCCTTTTCAGTTGCTAGAGATACCTTGCCTCCCATGGTTTGTAATTCACTTGGTCAGGATACATAGTTCAGACGCACCTGATAGAGAAATGAATTCAGGGGATAGGCTGTGTCTTTGATAACCTGGCTCTGGATAGGAGTATCTGCCTCCCCCAGCATCCATATATTCAATACCTAAGTGGGTCTATTTATTCACAGAACAGAAGGGATACAGTGTTAGATCTTGCTTCTTTGTGCAGCACATACTTTTTCAGTTGTGTAATGCCACACCTGCAATGCTGCCTCCAGACATAAATACAGACAAGGTCACTACAGCCCCCAGGGCATTAGACTGCGGGGGGCAAAGGCAAGTGTTTGGATTTGCAGCTGCCACTTGTGTGTATCACTGCTATGGGCACCACCCCTCTCATCCTGGTGACAGCAGGAACATCCAGCCCAGCTTTCCTGGTCTCACTCTTCCCTTCCCTTTCCATGCAATACATCCTTTCTCAGTGCCTTCTCTTTCTCCGTTTTGCTTCCTCCCAGCTAAGAAGTTTGGATCCAGCTCTGGCTCTGCCTTCGCTGGCCCACTTGGTTTTGTGTTAATTCTTCTGCCTGGCCCCAGTATTCCTGGGGACGTCTCTACAGACTTCAGACCAGCCTTTCTCCAATCACTCCATGGTTCATTTTAGCTCTGTAAAGTTGGACTTATTCACCTTCTTTTCTTACCTTTTGTGGTAACAAATCAGAGCATTCTTCCCAACTGCTGACATTAATTCTGAGACCTGTGCCTTTAACTTTAACTCTGCCCCCAGATGCTACCAGGAATGCATGGAAGTCAGCAAGCTCATGTCTAATGAAAAAAACGTTCTTCTTGACTCCAAAGCAGGTGACTCATCAGGCTCACATCATCCTAAATTCCCTGCTCTGTAAGCAGCTGAAAGAAGATGATGGATTTAGTCAATTATTGTACCTTAGCAAAGTGGGGGAGCAGCTTGAAGCCATCTTACCTCCTGTCTTCTCACAGCTGGTCACTTAGAGAGGGAAACACTGAGGGCACAGGGCCTGCCCGTCCGTTCCTCAGCACCAGTTCCCCTGCTCCAGCTGGGACCTGCCTATTGCCCCATGGTTCAGTTAAGTTTACAGACTGTAAGACATGCAAATGGAAATGTTCCTCAAGGTCAAAGTTAAATTGTAGAAGAGAAGAGGATATCTTTAAAGATGAGTTTAAACTTGCAGGTAGTACCCAAACAGACCAAAGTCCCACCACTTAATGTTCTATGCATTATTGTTCCTCACTGTTTCACCCAAAACACTTGATTTTTTACTAATTCCTGTAAAAAAACATAGAAACATTGGACTGCTGGTGCAGGGGAACTAGGGAAGCTGTTGGCATGCAGAGTGCCCTGACATTCACAAAATAAATCGTGACCTAGAGAACAATATTTATTTCCTGTAATCTCTTTCAGTTGTAGTCATCACACATGTGTAACACACTAGGTAAATGTTTTGCAGACCAAAGTTTTGTGTGTTCTTCCTTTCCTTTTTGTGCATTATGCTGCTTTTGTTTATTTCTTTCAAGTTGATTACATTCTTTTCATTCCTTTAGCTAATTTGCAAGGTGTTTATTTTCTTGTGTGAAGATGTCAATGGTTGGATGTGGAAGGCTAAAGCTATTTAACCTTCCTGGCTCTAGTTGAAAATGCAGATGATTTGGTTTTGAAGCATCTTAGGAGTGTGCTGAGCGGCTTTAATTTGCATTTGAAGCTTCTCCAGCATGAAGCAACTTTTCTGCTTGATAAGAGGTGCTTCGAGTGGCCTGTGTTCTGCCAGGGCTGGCAGGATGAATTCCAGTGGTTGCAGCACATTTCATGCATGACCGCAACAAAAAAGGCCATTCCAATTGTGCAGTGTTTGGAATAAATGTATGTGGTAAAACTGCAAAGCAGGGATTCATAAAGAATGTCAATATTTATCCATAAGTAATGCATTTTTAATGGGGGAGTTGTCCACTCTTTAATCACTGTTACACTTAAATTTGATGGAAAGTCTGTATTTGATAAGTACCGTGTTTATTTCTCCCTTTACAATGTTCTGTTGTTTTGCTATGAGCTTACAGACGTTTCATTTTATTGTGTGACTTAATTCTACCTTGCTCAGTAATCATATTCCCTTCCCTTAGGCCTCCAAACCTTCCCCCTAAGCCCCAGAAACACAGGAAGCCCAGACCCCGATCACAGTATAGTGCTAAGTTGTTTAATGGTGATTTGGAGTCATTCATCAAGGTACTGGCACCAGCCACCCCAGTGGCTGATCTCAACACTTCTTACTATAATGGTCACCACCTCATGTGAGCTGGGGCAGATCATTATGTTTAAGTCTGTCCTGGGGCTCTTTTCTTTCCCGGTTGATCAATATAATACTTCCTGAAGTCAGAGGGAAAGAGGGGCATTCATTTATCACATTAGCATCTGTACTATTTTGTTAATCAAGTAGGGATAGTATTGGCAGCCTGGTTTTATTAGGAAACTTAGCATCATTTAGAAGATAGGATGTAGTGGTGCATCCCACGACTTAGCAGTTTCCTGCTTGCCATTTTCATTACATTCAGTATTCAGTGTCTGTGGAGCAGCAGTGTTACCCTGGGTTTGATATCCAGTTTTTGATTTCCTATGACTTTAGGAATTTATTATATTGTGTGAAATTGTGATCACCACTATTCTGGATCTTGTATCTTTGCTGTATTTACTATCTTCTTCTTTCTCATACTTTTATTTCTAATAATGCTTCTAGCCGAGGCCGAAGGAACTCTCACACAAGACATCAGGTATAGTTCTGGTGGCAAGAGAACCATCTCCGCCTCGCTCTCGGGTTGCATTCACAGCTGGCTCAAAATTAGTTCTTTCAAAGACCTGGAGGGAGAAGTTTGCATTAAGAAATGATTGTACGAGTACAGCGAGTGCAAACCTGAACCAGAGCACAACTCCAGAGTGATCGTAGTCTTAAATGATGGATGTTTCCTTATTCATTAACAAGCACCTGCTCATCACAGTCAGTTAGTACCTCTGGACATTAGCTGACAGAGCTAAGGGAAAGAAATTTAAAAAAAATATGTAACAGTACGTACATAAACGTAGTGAATTAAATTCCTGGCTACAAGTTCTGTGGACTGGGTTTGAATGTTACAGGATATTTTTTTTTATTCCTGTGCAACATAGATAGCAGCAAATATTTTGCAGAACAAATTCTGTGCTCAGTGGCACCATACCAGTTCAGCTATCTTTGAATCAGGCTTTCAACCACCCTCAGTACAACTATAGGGAAAACTATTATTATTATGCAGACAGTGCTGTGAGGTGCAGACTTTCAGGAAATCATCACATGATGCAAGAGATGAATATCATGAACAGTTTCTTGCTCAAGGATGAAAACAAGCAAAGAAGCAGAAACTCCCACAACAAAAAGCCCCGGGATTAGAGAAGCAGAGAGCAAATAGGAGAAATGGTACCCATCATTTTCCCTCACAGACAAGAGGGCTGTGTTACATGGCAGTGTGGGTGACAGGGCTTACTTGCATGTGGAGAGCACTGCGTAGTTCGTCTTTCAGAAGGGAAGAGGAAAAGAAAGCTGGTAGCCTTTTGACAGATTTGCCAGTGTGGGAGCCAACCTAGGAAAGCACCCCTGCCCAAAGACCATGTCATTCCTGACAAAGGGATGACAACTAATGAAATACAGTATTGCACCAGATTGCTTTTTGTTACATTTTTGCATCATAAGAAATTATAATTAGTCCCAAACATATATTCACGGACTGCACGCATCAGATTAAATTCACAGCAGTGGTAGGGTCACTGTTCTTGACATTTCACCAACACAGATTGTTCCTTCAAATTATTTTCCTGTCACTAGATCCAAAATCCAAAGCTGTTAGTTTAGATTATTTCAGGGAATTAGTTAACTAGGAAGTTGTGCGTGGTTCTGAACAGATTCTCCAAAACCAGGTATGAACGTAATTTTTTTATTGTAATTTCTTACTGCAAACACTACAAACACTATCTTTCTGAGGCTTTATATTCTTTGCATGAACCAGTATACTAATGGGAGATACGGGTGCATGTTGTGCATGTTTTCTAATACTCTGCTCTTTTGGAGAGCCAGGTTGCTCGCTGTTGGTGAAGATGGCAGTATTCCTGGGTTTAGCAACTGACCTGTTCCATGGTTTGTTTTTTTTTTATTCAGCTGTTACTGAATCACGACACAACTCAAACAGAAAATGCTGATCCAGACATTACTGGTTCTTGGCTAGTCAGTCTTAGCTAGGTTTTAAATTAAAAGACAAACAAGTCACAATTTAAATAGCATAATTATCAATGCAGTCTTTTGTAAGGCCCACTGAAACAACATGGAGTACACAGAAGATCAAGGGTTAGGTTATCTCAGGAAGTCCATTGTTTCACTGTTTAACCGTGTGTTATTTTTCGTACTTTTTTTAGTAGCTGGCTTTTCTTCTACTTGGGCTTAGTTCATAAACTTCCCATTAGTGTAATTTAGCATGAAAATGAAGGACTAGTTTGTAAGAGGAAATGTGTATTCTGAGTTACAGGGTGCTTTTGAATTCATGGTTTCGTAATACAGACTGGGTTTATATTTATATTAAACTTCGAAATGAATTAGCCAATTCTCTGAGCGCTTACATATTTGAAATTCATTTGGAAAGAAAAATTATAGCTTCTAAGGCAAGAATTTCAAAGGTACCTATTATTTATGAAACAAGTATTTCTACCGTAAGCACCAACTTTTCTAAATAATTTTTAATCATATAATTTGTGTCTCTAATAGATATTCGGTGACTTGTAGTCATTAATGTGCTTGGGGTAAAACATCTATTTTTTAAAGCACCAAAACACACAGACAAAGGACTATGACAGTGCTTTTGGAAAATCAGCAGTTTAAAAGAAAAAGACAACTCACTAAAACTTAGTGTATAGTCATCTTTTCCCCCTATCATAAAAAGCATTTTTGCTCCTTTATTAAAGCACCTCCACTGAAGATATGCTGTAGACATGCTGCTGTATCAGGAGAGAGACACCTGGTACCCCATGCAATGTCATTTATGTCATTTGATGGCTCTTCTCCAGGAACTTTTCTGATAGTCCAGCAGGTCCAGAAAAGGGTTTGTCAACTGTTTGTGATCAACATTTTGGGGGGAAAAAAACCAAAACAAAACAAAAAAAGAATTAGGTGCTGTGTAATTACGTCCATGTAGGATTTTTGCCCCCAGGAAAAGAAAGGTAAGTTAAATGGATACAGAGAGATCATCTTCATCATGAATTAATATTCTTAATAATAAACTTTTAAAAAGGCAGATTCACTGCTTTAACTCATTTTGCTTCAAAAATCTAAAACACATGCATGAGCTTAGATGTCACATACAGTGTTAGCCAGATACAGTGGCAGAGGTAGAGAATGAAGTCTCTGAATATCCCAATTCAATTATTTTAATGAAGAACCATAATCTTCTCTCTTCACCTGTTCCTTTCCCTCCCTCTCTAATGGGGAAGAGAACTCTGTTAGAAATTATATGTTTTCTTATGTGCTTTTTTGCCAGCACTGTATGTCCATCTGGATTGACCAAGAAAATGCACTTTCACATTCAGTCCAGAATAGGAAATTTTTGTCTTTCTGGTCTGCAGTTCACTCTTCCTGCTTTTGTTTTTCCAGGATTCAGGACAAGTCATTCCTCTCATCGTGGAAAGCTGTATCAGATTTATCAATTTATACGGTAAGCTCTGAAACATACTGTGTCATTTCATTATTGCCCTGGCTTTTTTTGTGTATCGTTTGCATAATGCATTTACCTTCACAGCTTTCTTTTTAAAACAGAGGTTAAAAGTGTTTTAAAAATTAGATTCATTTCTCACCACTGTCTCCCATCTTTGCTGCAGGTCTTCAGCATCAGGGAATTTTCAGAGTATCTGGTTCCCAGGTGGAAGTCAACGATATTAAAAATTCATTTGAGAGAGGTAATTGCATTTTCATTTATTCAAGCACCTTAATATCTGACATTTAAAAATCTTTTAAATTCTAATTACTTTCTTGGCTGTTTAAGCAGGTTTTTTGTACTTTGTGTACTGCACCTAAAACTTTGCACCATCATATGCTTAAAGATGAAGTATAATGATGACATGTACATAGTTCTCCCCTGTTATGTCCTAGGAGCTTGAGGTTGGTTTTCATTTTGTTAGACAAGGCATATGACTCTTGGATCAACTGTAAACTTTAGTCTCTGTTAACGATAAACTGCAAATAATAGTTTGGCTGTATTTTATTTTAAAGATTCTCAGAAAGGAAAGATTATGGTTTTTAATTAGATTTGAGAGGCTACTTAATGCAATTTAACAACCCTGTTACTTGATCTTCTGGAATACGAGTGCTCAACTTTCTGGTCCCTCTGCCAAAGTGGCATCACAATCAATGAGAATATGGCCTGTGAAAGGGTCGTTCCATTTTCAGCCACTGTTTTCCTTCTCAAAGGAGACTTCAGTCCCAGAGGAGGAATTATGGGAAAGATACCAGGAAGTGAAAACAGCTTTTTAAACATGAGTGGCTTGCAACACCCAGCCTAGGATTGCTCTGCTAGGGAGCCAGGATGCAGCAATCCCCCAGTTGTGTTAAAACAATGCTTGTCACAATTTTTTTTAAGTCTTACATTCTCTTTTCTTGGGTCTTAGAAGCTGGTTTTTTAATTTCCAGAAAAACCTTTTCAAGATCATCTGCTAATGAGGAAACCCTTGCAGCAATAAGTCTTGTGACTAAAAGCATGAAAAGATATGCAGAGTATTTTTCTCCCTAGGATTAGTTATGTATCTTATTAAACCTGATCTCATCTTTGACAAGATATGTGAAGCAGCTGTTTTTACATGCTAAGTGAAGCCACATCCTCCTATTCTCCAGCTTTTAAGTCTGCCTTGTTGTTAACTGATTCTCCTAGGTAGTGTTATTCTGGAAGATACATACATTTTTGAAGTTTAAAATGTTTAAAAATAAAGGTTAAGTCTTTAAAATTACACATAGTTCAGTCATGGCTGAGGTTTCAGTTCCTATACAGTGTTTTGACAAAATGGTTGCACATATTCCTGAATGTTTTAATTTTTCAGAATGATGACAGATTTCCAATTCAAAGAGTTATCTAACTCGATTTGCTTTAAGTAAGCTCCCAAAAAAATAGTCTGAAAAACCCTATTCAATTAAGAACATTTGGCTTCTTTATTTTACTAACGGCAAATCACAACATGTCCATAAATACGTAGTTGGAAGTTCAGGACCTAAGAGATCACTAGGTTATGTAATTTAAAGGAAGCTTTATTTAGGCTGCCAGTTTTGGTTTAATCATAGACTGGGATTTCTAAATCAGTGTTTATTATCTTACTTGAATGCTTGCATTGCCACCTCCCACACACTAAAAACAAAAAACCCCCAAAATGTCACTCACTTATAAAAATGTTGCATGTAAGAATGCTCCTGCATGTGTGTTTCATTCACTTTATTTACTTTTTAAGGTGAAAATCCTTTGGCAGATGACCAAAGTAACCATGACATTAACTCAGTTGCTGGAGTACTGAAGCTCTATTTCCGAGGGCTGGAAAATCCTGTCTTTCCTAAGGAAAGATTTAATGATCTTATTTCTTGTATCAGTAAGTAGAAATCTCTGTTTCTTTCTCAGTAGAATTTTACTTTCATATATACAGTAGCAGCCTGAAAAAAGAGCTAACCTCACAGATTTTTCTGAGACAATTTGTTTGCCATCTGTAACAGTCTGGGTCAGTTATTAGTCATACTCGCAGCTGTGGTTGTTCCCTTTTTCCAGTGGGATTTATGTACAGTACAACTCTTTGTTTAATAGGGCAGGAAGAATATCTTTTGGTATACAAGATATAGTTAAATTTAAACATACTATTATTTTTCTTCATGCATTGGGGCAGACAGAAGGAGATGAAGTCATGACTGTGCAAACAGAGTATGTTACTTCCCACAGAGGTTTTCATGCCCCACAGCTTGGAGTCATACTAGTGAATAAATAACTAACTGCTTGATTGTGTAGTTCTGGACCTTTATTGTGCTCAGCTTAAAACCTCCAATCCAACCTGCAGGAAAACTAGTGCAGGAGTGGAGGGGACCAGCTGAGTGTTGTCTGTGGAAGAGCCTGGTCTGCCTTCCAACACACAAGTTGTAATGGATGCCTTGGAGGAGCATTGTGTGGGTCTGTGCAGTGCTGGTGTTCGTAGCCAGACACAAAGAGGCTGTAGTAATTTAGGAAGCTCTCAGTGGATGAATCGCTCTGGCATGCACAAAACCACTTCCAGTTCACAGATCCTAGCAGATGTTGAGGAGGGGTGAGGCCAAGCCAACCATCAGTAGGCTTACTGTTCCCTGTGGGTCCATTAGAAGTGGTCAGAGGTGCTAGCTTTGTGGAAGAGTTTCCTCCTTTCAACCTTTCCTTTGTAACTTGCCTGCTTCAGCCGAATGGAGAGAGAGGCAGTTTCACAGATAGCGAGGGCCAGTCCTTTGGGATATTAATTAGGGCAGACTCTCTCCAAACTGTGTTGTTTTGGCAAAGGGGTCTCAGCCCAGCAGGCAGGACCACAGATCGATGTGTGCAGTGTCCTGGGCTGACCATCAGATGGGCTTTTCTGCTCCCTGCTGGGGGAACCCAACATGTGTGTTTTCCTTACCACATAGGGAAGATTGCAGTAATTCAGCCTGGAGTTTACAAATATATGGATTGCTGTGACCAGGTCTATGTGCAATATTTTGTGTTTCGGTTTTTGCGGGATTTTCTGCAGCTGTCTCTATTTACAGACTTGGTGGTACTGAGGAGTCCTGAAGGACCTCAAAAGTGCAGTTTAACTGTCTGATCCTTGATGCTGAGGGGGACATTGTCTCTTTAGGAAGCGTATTGTTGGTTCTGCCTGAGTTCAGCTTTAGCTAACTGTGGTGCCACAGCCCAGAAAATGTCTGTGAGTCATAGAAATTGAAATCTAAAAAGGGATCGTTTTGACTGAGTGATTTTCTGCATGGCAGGGATGATGGAACTTTACCCAATAATTCTGCACTGATTTCCGTAACTTCTGGATGAATTAAAGCATGTCTGCTGGAAAAATTTATTGATTTAATGGCTTCAGTCGACAGAAAACCTACCACATTCTTGGATAAGATGTTCAAATTATTAATCTCTTTCATTATTAAACATTTGTACCAGATTTCCTTTTCAAAATTTCTGCTGTCAGATTCTGCCCATTGGATCTCTTTGTGACTTTTTTATTTTGACTAAGCATTATGAAAAATAAAAATGGGCATTCTTATATGTGGAGATGGTATTGCACTCCGCTGTGTTGAAGACCTCTTAACAGAATTGTTTAACGTGAGTGAGTGAGTATTCGGCTTACAGAGATTACACAAGTAAGCACTTTGGAGATACAAAAATACTTGCCCAAAACAACCTTTTAAGTGTGTTCCAAGGAACCTGGATGGTTTCAAAGAGTTTCTGTTCACCATTGAAGCTTCTGAAGACAGGACAAGGTATTTGGAAAGAGGGATGGAAGTTCAATGGTCTGAATATATGTACATGGCACCTGCACAGGTGGGAGAGATTCACCAACCTCTCAGAGCATCGCTGTCTGAGAGGGATCCAGTTCAGTTATCCCAAAATGGTCTCTTGTTATTAAGAACTTTAAGGAAAATGGCAATGAATACTAGATCTCTAGCACTAGGCCTTTGTTTCCTTAGAGGATGTCCAACTATTGCACGTTCAAAGCAGGCGGTGGATTGTTTTCTTGCAAAAGTGTCAACAACTTTTTTTTCTTAAATAATAGTATCATCCAGCAGAGCTGAAATCAGTACCAACCAAATGCCTGGAGCAAACTCCTTGTCCCAGCCACATTTTTAAATGGGCTAGTTATTGGGAAAGAGGTGTTGACATCTGATCCTGGTTTAGGCTTACTGTTCTCAGAGGCTGTCGTAAGTTTGGATTATCATACCTACAACAGCTTGTCAAAAAGAGGTGTAATGAATGAATAGTTCTGCTAGGGTTGACTTCTGCTATTGCTGTTACAGAAGAAAACAGAGGATTTTCTTCCTGATAACGTGTTGTAAGAGTCCCAGATCTGCTTCTGGAAGGTTTTGGAGGAAGCCAGGGGAGGATGATTTTGTTGTTGTTAGGTTTGGTTTCCACAAGGTTATCTTTCAGGGCACTCTGAAATGGCACGTCAATGTTTTCCTTCAGCAGAGGGAGAAGAGGTAAGTTTGGAACATGGCAGGACAAAAGGGGTTTTCTCTTTGAGCGCGTTGGGTTTAGTTTGTGTTGTTGCGGTGGGGGTTTTAAATGTGGTGTGAGCAGAGAAAGAAACTTTCTTGTGCCTTGCACCCGCAGCCAGCTCCAGAACCGCACGCTGGGAACAGTGTGTCTGCATCTTCAGATTATCTGAGACGCCTGAGGTGGAGTGTTTTTACAGCTGTGTACTATGCACTTTGTTAAGTGGCCCACTTCTTCCAGGGAATAAGATGTTTGTTTTTTTAAAAAAACAAGCATTTCAGAATATACTACCTGTCACCATTTAGTTTAAATAGAACCTATGTTGTACATACTATCAAAAACTGTCTGTCTCAAAGACCCTTCCCATTGCTAACTATTAATCTTAACGCTTTGTATATCTTGCAAAAAGGAAGACACTCTAGGCAAGATTTTTCTCCCACTTAAGGCTTTGAACCTGTCATAGTTGCAGTAATTTCTTTTTCTGTGCTGATCTGGCCTCACATACTAAGTACGTTGATCTTCATGTTGATGGAAGCAGGGCCAGACTCCCTTTCGTCTGTGAGAACACACATTACTGTAACTTCTTTAGATCACAGTTGATACCTAAAGTCCAGAAAGCTTTCACATTTTTAATTAAGAGGGCTTGAATACTCTTCATTCATATTGCATTCACCATCTGATAAACAGAAATAAACATTAAGTAGTTTTCAAATAGTTTTTTCAAGATAAATGCCAGTGTGTTTTTTTTTAATCATTGGCAGAAATTGTTATAAAAGGGGGGAGGGAGAAAGCAAATTCATAAAGTTAATGTTCACATAAAACTGTAAAAGGGCAGAATGTCACACATTTTATATGGAAATGTAATGTTGCCAGTGAAAAACCCCTTGAAACTGAAGTACTTAGTTATGGATGTCAAGCATAATTGAGGCTACAGCTGCAAAATGAACCTTTCCTCAGTACAGCTACTGAGGAATTCCTTTGCATTTATGCATATATTTCCAAATGAAATAGAGCATTGTGATTTAATGCTTTCCCTTTTGCAAGTACAGTGGAACAGTGCAAAATGACTGTGACTTTTAGGGCAATTTGTGTTAATTAGACTCATGAGAACAATGTTATTCTGTTTGGGCTTGTGAACTGGTTTAGATAAAATTTGGGCCAAACTACGACTTCTCCAGAGCACGCATGAAAGGTAGGTCAGAACGTAAAGAATCCATCTGATTATGGGCCATAATTCTGCATTCTCAGCAAAAGGAGCGGCTACTATTGGTCCCAGCAGTCCTCAGCAATCCAGAGGGTAAAAAAAGCTGGGGGGAAGGGAGGAGAGTTACACTATACTTCTGCCCCTTTGTAGAAACAGGCTGGGCCAAACATGAGCGAAATATTTGTAACAGAAGTTACTTGGAGGCAGAGGGTACTGAAGATGGGCTGAGGGCTGGCTGTAATTTACCTTTGCTGCTGGAGAACTGCAATTCCTCCCCTCGTATGAGTTCTTATACACGTGAACCACTTTTACATACATAGCTGTGCAATGCAGCAGCAGACACATCTCAGCTACCCAGACAGCTTAGCTTCTGCTCAGGTCGTTACATTCTTTCTTGGTTTCATCTCCTTGCCTTAAATTTGATACACTAAGATGCCATGATGGATGAAAACTTATGTCTTTTTTCCTTCTGATTTTTCATCATTTCAGTCCCTTGCTGCCAGCAGTGTCCATTTACCTAAAGGCATAAACGTTACAGAAGGAAATTATTTTATTGCTTTTCCAGACTATTGCCCATTACCTAAAAAAATTTAAAAACTATATTCTGAATTGCCAACTCTTCCTGAAGAAGTTTCAACAAAATGGCAACAACTGTTTCCCTCCCTAAGCGACAGTGGAGACCGTTGTGTTTGTCCTCCAGTAACATGTTCGTAAACAGATCTGAAAGAGCTGTAAGTGGCATTGCTGAGTTAATATATACATGTCTTTGAGTTGGATTGGACCCATCTACCAAAGTGGAAGGAGGCACAAACTGTTAACTTCAGCACTAATACATATTCATGTCATTTACTTGTCAGCTGCAAATTGACCATAAAAATTACATCTGCATGTGTAACTCAATCCCATTTGACGTTCAGTGGGTGTGTAAAATACGCATTAGGCATTCACTCTGTTACTAGTAGGCGCCACTCCAAGTGGAAGTCGCAAGTGACCCCCACACAGAGATACCACATTGGATTTTATCCTTCAAAACAGTGATCCTAAAGGAGAGAGCTCACATTACCATTGTTTGCTTTCGCCTTCCTCCCGTGTGCTACCCTTTGCCTGTGAAATATGCTTAGCTTGCACAGCACTGGCTGTTAGCGTAGCACAATTCATTCACTGCTGACACCAGGTTTCTCCTTCCACATGTTCTGATCCATAATATCTCCCCTTTGCTAAATGTTTGCATTTCTTTTGTTACTTCTCAGATTGACCCATGGAGGCTGCCTGTTAACAGAGGGTGTTAGAACTTACACAGTCCAGAACTTGGGTTTCTGAGCTCTGACTGCTCCCAGGCTGAATCTTTTCCTTGTTGAATAACCATGTCTCACCACCAGGGCAGGAGAAGCCACATGTAGAACCACAACCAGGAAAATTATAGTGGTTTTGTAGCATTTTTACTAAACCAGAGTGATAAAGGCACATAGCTGTCCAATTGGCCCAAAATATTTCAGAACCACCAGCAGTTGCTGTCTTGCAGAAATCTTTTGTTCTCCATGACCAAAGCACTGCATTTATATATTTGAATATTTATTGTCTTTTACATGCACCACTACATCAGGATTATTGCTTAATTAAACTTCAATTTACATTTTCTTAATGTTATTTAGGATTAATGTATCCCTGTCTTAATTTATAATTCAGTTTTGTTTTATTTGTATTTTGGGGCTTATGTTAGTAATTGTGTTTTCTCCCCTCTCAGGTTTCCTGTACTCTCCTGAGGCAGATTGTTCACTTTTGATCTGTTTCACTTTAGAGTCTGCCTTTGCAAAAACCTCATCATGAGTTATCAGGTGGTTAAAATGTGTTGTTTCTCATGGAAGAGAAAAGTGGACGTTCGTTGATTCTGTGTGTCTCTGCAGTAAGCAAAGGTGACATCGCCTCTCCAGAACAGGTTCCAGTGTTCTTGGAGGCTGAAGATCACACCTTTTAAGGCTTGAGTAGCCAGGATTTATGCCTATCTAATGCTATTTAGAGAACTGGTCCTTAGCCTGTGGCTGACAGAGGCAGTTAGCTGATAAGTAATTCTTTCATTTATGCAATGACATTAGTCTCAGCTGGATTCATTCATCCAGTTCAAGGACAGGGAGCATTTGCAGAGGAAGTCCATGGGACCATCAATAAGTCTTTTCCAAGAGCAATGCAAGATTGCACCTCAACAGATTTTCTTGTGGAGATTGTGATCTGCCTCTTTGGAGGATTTTATGAACAGGCTGGACAGACATCTCTCAGAGGTGACTAAGGTGAAGTCATAGGGTGAGACTGTAGATTGAAATGGTCTCTGAAGAGTCCTCCAAGCATTCTGTTTTTCATTTTTTGTAGTAGCGGGTGGAGGCTCCTTAGATCCCAAACACCTCTGGCGCTTAGATGCCTAGATAATTTTATGGATACACAGAAAACCAAGTTCCTTATATTATTAAGGTGCTTTGCTCCATTATTGTCTGATAAAAATGCATTAATAGTTCTGAGCACAGGTGCCCAGCTCTTCCACAGAGTGCTGTAATCACAAAGCCCCAGAAGCTGGCCTCTTCTCCTTCTCTTGTTTCACCCCACAAATATCTCTGGCGC
The DNA here is from genome assembly GCF_949628215.1 of Phalacrocorax aristotelis. Taxonomy (NCBI): domain Eukaryota; kingdom Metazoa; phylum Chordata; class Aves; order Suliformes; family Phalacrocoracidae; genus Phalacrocorax; species Phalacrocorax aristotelis. Next base: position 181,518,241 of record NC_134276.1, on the reverse strand, counting down.
TCCAGACTGCACTGTAGCTCCACTTTGACAGGAGAACAGTGTTCCCACACCAAACACCTTCTCGTCTGGCTGGCAGGGAACTCCCCTGCTTATGGATTTGACCCCCGTGGCTGAGACAGGTCTGGAAGGCAGGTGTGTCAGACCAGAGCTCCAAAAGTTTTGCTGTGCTCTGCGATCTGGTAACTAGAAAATAACAACCATTTCTATTTGTGAAATTTACATGACAGTTGTCTTGATTTGTGGTTGATATTCATGTGTCCTTCACACGGATCTGCCTTCCCTCCCTCACTCCACAGCCAGAAAAAATATGCTAGTTCCCAGTGTGCTTGGCCTTGCCAGAGGCTCATCCTGTTGCTTGTGTTTGGGAATGTGAGTCTCATCATATCATTAGAGTAATGAACCAGTTTTCAAATCCCCTAATTTCTATTTCTGCTTGGCAGCTAATTGCATTATTAGCACAAGTCATGTAATATCGGCAGTTCGGTTTTCGTAGCTGAGAAATAGGTAATACCTCACAGGTCGCTGAGGTAGGGATAATTACAATTCTTGAAAATAAGAGTAATGAAAAGAGGGCCTCCAACAGAAGTGCTGTGAAAAAGGAGACAACCATCTTTCTGCAGCATTGGGATTGCCAGTGGTTTCTCGCAGCAACCAGCTTGTAGCCTGGATGGCCATTCTGCCCCGAGGCTCTCTTCAGCAAATCTGGTGGACGCAAAGCAATGCTTTCTTTTTCCTTCTGCATGGGAAGCGGAAGAGCTGCCAATTATTTCTGCCTGAATGCAGAAAGATTGCTCTATATTCATTCCTTCTTTCCTGCGTAACCAAGCACTCATGCACTGCACGCACACAACCAGCTATGAAATTTGGCTCCTCATTTAAAAGCAGCATGCAAAAACATAACACTATTACCTATCTCCTTTAAACCAAATCAGAGCTGAGAAGGAAGAACAAGCCTTCTGAAATAACGTGGAAAGCACGTGAATTTACCGCTTGGCAGTAGTTTGGATTTTCAATAAAGGGGCTTTCATGGAAACTGGGAGTGGATTACCAGGAAGGTATTGGAAATACATGCACTTCATTCCAGCATGTATAGGTTGCAACTCCTTCATTATAGAGGTAACCTGCTAGTAGGGCAGCTGGGATAGCTCAACACATGGCCATACAGCCAGATTCTCTGTACCTACTCTGCTGTGTCCGTGATGCCTACTGGGACCAGTTCCTGCCTCATGCATCCTGTGAACCATGTCCAGGAAACGCTTTGAAGAGTTATAGTTGGCACAGACCACAAGCGCATTGGAGAGTGTGATAACTGCTGTGTGGTAGCTACCTGCCAGTGTTCAAGACTGCCCCATCCTGGTTTAGCTCGCTAGTTTGGACAGAGCTATTGCCTCTGGATAGGCAGCACACCTCTGGAAGGAGCCGCTCGACCCACCTGGGAGCCTGGCCAGTGCATTTCTCGGGTCTGATTTGAGTTCAGCGATGACTGAACCTGGTCCAGGACTGGTCTCCAGAACTGGCTGGAAAAGGCAGGTCTGCAGCACAAAGGCATTAGCCAGGAAAGGCTTTAATGCAGAAGGCAGGTCCTGGTGCTGCATCATAACTTTCTTCCAGCTTCCCACATCCAGCACACGGGGCTGAAAGGCTGGAGAGGAGGTGTGCCACAGCACTGCACAGCAGTGCTGCTGGGGTGGAAGTGTTGAAAGATGTAACCAAAGTGCCTTTGGACCTTCCTCCTTCAGCCCCACTCCATAGAAAATCTACCTGTGTACACGCACGCAGGCTGAAAACCACCCAGAGCTACAGACCCAGAGACAGGCTTGTTGGGGAACAGCAGCTGAGCTGGAGACTCACAAGGCGCCGCTAGCTGTAACAGCAGCTGCTTTTGTTGGAAGATCGGGAACTGAAGACATGGTCAGGCTCCTTCCACTTGATTTTGGAGAGTTGCTTAGCTTAGGCAGGTGGAGAAAGGCCTTGTGCTAAAACTGATGTCTGTGGACTGTGCAGAACAGCAGTGTGGCAGTACAGTGCAGAACTGAGGGTACGTAGCATTGACATCTCCAAGACGTGGTATGTGCTGGAAAGAGAGAACTGGGGTTGATCTCGAGCAGCTCCCAGGCTTAGCACATCCCTGCCACGGACTCCGGTTCTTAACCAATAACCAGGAATACTTCTTGATTCATGCAGTCCAGCTTTAACAGAAACATAAAAATTTATTTCACGTCACATACTCCACTAGAGAAAGTGTAATGGCTTGAACTGATTTTCAGCTAGGGTTTGGGTTCAGTGTGACTCATTAGGTTGTAGATTATACAACTTGTCAGCAGTCCTTTTCCCCACCAGGTCTGCGGCAGTTAGTGGCATCTCACCAGGGACATTGTTCCAGCCTTCAGCTGCTCTGCTAGGGAGTAGGATTTTACCTCCCACAGGAGTTTCACTTTGCTGCTCCCACAGGAAATACCGCAGTCCAAATGGGCTTCCTTCATGCAAGCAGTGGAGGGCCATTCTTCTGCAGAAACTTCCAAGGAGCCGAGCTTCACCCCATCCCAAAATCTTCTGTTCCCCAGCACACTAGTGGTGCTGAGCCAGTGGGATCTCCCATAAATGCAGGTGTGGGAACAGGTTTTTCCCCTTGGTTTACTACACTGGCGTTTCCGAATGAAGTACAGAACTTCTGCATGGTGAGCAGAAGTCTTGCTGCTGACACGCTTTGCTTTCGCTTAGTTCTTGGAACCAAAACACTAATTACTAGCCACCAGTTGTTCTTCTAAGAAACATAAGTCAATGCATATTTTGCATCTACAAATAAATGCTGATTGGTAGAAATAGCTATGCCAAAGAGCACAAATAACCACCAGGAGCTCTGTTTACAGTTAGCATGTTTTTATGTAATTACTTACTTTAAATGTGTACCGTTAAATATCACATTTTGTGGTACAAATGGCTTCAGCTATTGGAATAAGCTCCTGTTTCTCATTTCCAAATTGTTTATTATCTATTTCAGTGCCACTGGACACTATTTCTCATGTAGTGTGTTAAGATTTCCCCAAGACGTTGTTACTTGCAGCATTCTTTCTTGGCTGACATAAAAGCATTACTGAAATTTTAGGTTGTTCCTAAGGGTCATTTACACAGAAAACACATTGAGTAAAAAATAGAGATATTATTTATTTTGAAAAACAATTATCCTTTTATCCCATCACTACCCCACTCAGAGCCACATAATCTTTCTGACCAACATAGAAGATAATGCATCCTTGTTATAAGATATTAGGAACTGGTGCTTTTATCAAGCTGACCTTGTTTTGCCTGCTTCAGAAGAATTTTGGTTGACTGCTATAAAATCATTTGGGAAAATACATGTGATCTTTGTGTTTGTTGCTTACACACTATAAAACATAAAGCCTTTCTCCTACATTGCCATTAAGAGAGTTATAGCTGGACATTTTTTTAAGAAAACTCATTAGAGAAGCTTTGTGATTGGACTATTATATCTGATATGAACATTCAAATAAAGAGAATGAATCTGTATTTGAAACTGATGGTGAATGTCTCTCCTTGGTTCCTTGGATTTATGTACTGATCTTGTGGTTTTGTGAGCTGTCTAGCCCAGCAAGTGGCACAAGGTTTGACTTAGGCAGATTTATGACTTCTTATATTTAAAGATGTTACTTTTAAGCTGTGTGGTTTTAATGAGAGGGAGAAGGACTTTTAGATCTTATTTTTCTAATAGGCCAAAATGAGAAGATATTGGGTAGGAACGTGTGATGGTAAAGAGTCAAAGTAAATTGAGTAAACTGACTGCATGTTCTTTTAGACCATCATATGAAAGGGAACTTAAAATACTTTCTTCTGTTTGCAGGAATAGACAATCTCTATGAGAGGGCTCTTCACATCCGCAAACTCCTCCTTACTTTGCCCAGGTCTGTCCTTATAGTGATGAGATACCTCTTCGCCTTCCTCAACCAGTAAGTGCTTTATCATTCCCCAAGGTAGCATACCTTTATCTGCCTTCCTCTGCTGGTATTGAGGTTCTTTGGGCTTACTCATACTCTACATAGAATTTACATCTAAGCTCCATTTACCATAAAAGATGATCCTCTAATTGGCAGTGAAAATAGAAGGAAAACACTAGTTTTCATTCAAATTAAAATTCCGTTTGTCCAAAACAGAGCAAGGTTGTAATAAGATGCATTAAAGTGTTGTCCAAAATGGGGAGCGCAGGCTACAGCATTAAAGCTGATAACAGAATAAGCTTGTAAGAAAAATAACAAACACAAACTGTAACTACATTGAAAATAATTTATGTAATTTAAAAGTGGCATTTTTTTTCCTTATCTCAAGCTGATTTTAATCTCCTGATGGGAAAAATAAACAGTATATTCAAGCAGCGCAGGCACTACAAGCTACCTATTTGATGCCAGGCATTGACAGGGCGAGTTTTTGTGTTGCTGCTTCTATTTGCTTTTAATAGGACTACCAGTATAGAGAACATACATCCCCTGTGTGTGCTTTGATATAAAGTAGCTTGGTTCTCACATTGCAAAACACAGGCAGCTGCTGCACGGAGGGTTGTGTGAGAAAGGCAAAGTGGTGTTCGTGTCTTCATCATCCCAGAAAAACTTCTTCATTCTCAAAGAGAAAATAAAAGACAGGTTGGGCAATTGCACTGTGTTTCTCCCTCCAGTCCTTCACAGCCCTCTCCGGTTTTGCTGACCACAGTATTTTCACTGCAAATTTTGCTTCTTGTGCACTTTGTCCTGATTCTAGCTTTTCTCTTTCCACTGCCATATTGTCTGTTTCCTGTTATATCTGTTTTCATATTGCCTTTTTCCTCTTTTTTTTCTAAATTTGCCCTCTGCTGATTCATTCTGCCTTTGTGACCTTCCCCATTTCATCCATCCTGTCTGTTCCTATAGAAACAGGATCTTTGCGGCCAGGTTATGTGTGCGTGCCTGTATTCACAGCTGTTCACATTTCCTTTCTTCTAGTAATTTCTGAACCACTTTCCAGCAATATTTTAGAGAGGGGCAGAAATCTAAAGCTTTATGAAAATAACCATTCATTGAAAACATTAATTCATCCCTACATAGTGACACTGTGTAAATATCTCATACGTTTATATCGCAGCTTCTCCTCTACTTAGATATACAGATTGACCAGAGTTATACGAGGTTGTTTTTGTTCCATGATCACGTTAGCTGTATCTGTGGTCTCCACAGGAATGCAATTCAGAAAGCAGGCTAAATCTTATATGCCTCCAAACTGCTCCTGGTGCATCCACAGGAAAGACATTCCCATAGTTTGACTTTCTGCAAATCCAGTTCTGCTTTTTGCATATGCAGTTAGGCCTGCTTGGCCACATGAAGTCATCAGACCTCATGGCTTGTCCTCATCTGGTCTAGCATCCTGCTCAAAGCTTCTAAAGTTGGATCAAGTTGCTCAAGGCTTTGTCTCAACTTCATGAGCACCAAATGGAAGGGGAATACTCCATTCACTTGACCTGCTGCCTTTACTCTCCCTAATACAGACACATAAGTAACTAGCCTTCATCGCTGGAAGACACACTGCTGAATAACATCCAACCTCTTGTACAAGAAGTGCTATTGCCAGTGCTTTTCCTTGGGAGCTGATATCTAACAGTCAGCTCCAGAGTGTAATAATAAATGGGATTATTTCATCCCACTGTCAGGGCTTTGCACTCACCCTTGCTGAAATTGATGAAATTCCTGTTCATCCATTCTTCCATCCTGTCAAAGTCCTTCTACATGGTAACCCTGCCCTTTAGCATACCTGCTGTCCCCCAGAGTGTGGCATTATCCCTAAGTTGGCTGAATATGCACTCCATCCTATTGTCTAGGCTGTTCATGAAGATGTTGAACAGTATCAGCCCCAGTGTTGAGCCCTGGGGAGCACCATATGTTACCAGTCACCAGCAGAACTTCACGTGTTTCACAACTATAATCTTTTTTACACGTTGTTGCACGCATAAAAAGGCTGAACCACCTTATAAATCAGTAGAACAAGATGTCTCCAATTAATACACAGGATATGATAACAAATCATGGCATAAGAAAGAGGAGAGCATGATTAATTTTACCAGGCTAGTTATAAAGGGGGTCATTTAGAAGGTTTGCCTCTTCAGTTTGATTGTTTGTACATGTACGCTCTATAAAATTCCCTTTCTAAAGGGACTATGATGCTGTATTTAAACACAACCAGACATTCTAATTCCTATGCTGCTTCAGAGTGCAGAACAACACTGAGGTAAAGGGCGTCCCAGTGCTTCAGGTTCTGTTTGACCATCCCTGCACAAAACCACTCAAAAGCCAGCATTTCTACTAGAAATGCCAATTCTTTTAAGAGGGGGAATAAAGAGCAGCTTTTCTTTGAAAAACAAAATTTAGAACTAGCAATTTTTAATTTTCTGGAGGAAAGGAGACCTTGCAAAAGTTGGTTAACAAGAACAATCAAAGCCTTTCATTTGGTTGCTTCCAAGACAAAACCCCTGTGGGAGTCTGTGGGCAGAAGGCAAGGTGCTCAGGGATTTTGAATTATACGGTAAAAACAGAAACCAAAAGTCACGAGAGCCTTTGCAAGATTCAGGAACTTAGCTACCTCCAGAAAACAATTCAGTCTGCCTAATTTATGTAGCCAGTTGATGGGACAGACGCATCAAGGTCTGATGAAAAATGGTAAGCATGATCCACTTTGGATCCAGTCCACCTGGGCCTCCAAGGATAAACACTGATGAGATAGAAGCAGCAGCAGTTGATGCATTTTACATTAGCTCATTAAGTCAGTGTACACTCAACATAATAGTGTAGGAAAACATACATCTATATACATATATGTGCTATAAACTCAATTTACAACATGCATAGCCTATTGAAGAAATCCCCTTTTTTTGTTTGTTGCATTATGTGGGATTAAGCGTCAAGGAGAACAGAAAATCTCTTAAGTTGTGATGGAAAATAAAGCTTCTCCAGTTTTCAGAATAAGGTTAGTAACAGTGGAAAAGTCAATTTTTCTTCATTTTTCTATTATAACAGCCTTTCACAGTACAGTGATGAAAACATGATGGATCCGTACAACCTGGCTATTTGTTTTGGGCCAACCCTGATGCCTGTTCCAGACATACAAGACCAGGTGTCTTGTCAGGCACACGTGAATGAGATAATCAAAACTATCATCATCCATCATGAGGCTATTTTTCCAGATGCTAAAGAACTTGATGGCCCAGTCTATGAAAAATGCATGGCTGGAGATGACTACTGGTAAGTCAGAATATTACCCCTCTATCTTCTTAACAAAATCATCAGACTGCTTGTCTGGATAACTTCTGTGATACAGAATGGCTTTTGCATACAATAGAAGTATGAAGATAAACGATAAGAACATTTAGGTTCACATAGGAAAGTGTTAACCGTAAAAAACGTGAAGCAAAGGCAATTACAATGAGGTTCCCTACAACATTTTGTGGAGGAAGCTACCCTTGTGTTCAGCCAGGCGCAGCTAGAATTCCAGGTGTGCTGCGTAGAGCACACAGCCAGAAACTGGCTTTCTGACTGTGAACCATCTTAACAAATTTCAGCTTACAATGCCTTCCCCCTGCTCCTTTCCTCCCTTTGCAACATGTGCACCTTTTCATAAATGAAAGCATTCAAAGGTTCTGGGACCTTCTTAGCAGCTGAAGATGTTTGAAGAAGAGGTGTGTAGACTTCTTCAGTAATTGTGTATCCATAGCATGTCATGAGAATGATGTTGCACATAACTTTATACCATTTTAAGAATAACTTCAAATAATCTCATGGGGGTGGCATATTTTTGATATGTGTGGAAGACATTAGTTACCCCCAATGGACTTTCCCCAGTGGACTGGGGAAGAAAGGGACTGGGGTTTAATGCCCACTGAAGCATCCTTTTCATACTGTGGTTTCTCTCTCTGCTCAACCTTTTATTTCCCTTCAGTGACAGCCCGTACAGCGAACATGGTACATTAGAGGAAGTGGACCAGGATGCTAGTACAGAGCCCCACACCAGTGAAGACGGTACGTCTGTTACGTTACTGTGCCTTTGATAGGAATAAGTTTTACAGGTGTTTCATGCGGGAGACCTCCTTCCTTTCCTAATTGTGTCTTATTTGAAAGAGGAGGATTTCAGTCCTGGTGGTCTGTAGCAAAGCCGTCTTCTTTAATCTCTGTGTGCTTCTTCACTCTGATTCATCTGTGTTTGACCAGCTGTTTCCTTGTTCTCTCCTGATTTGTCCAGTCACAGGAAGGGCAAGAGAGAAACTATTTCAGTCAGCACATATTATTTTCTGATATAATGTTACATTTTTAGTGACTCTTTATCTTTTGTCTGCAAAAGGTAAACTTATCAAAAGTGTGTCTTTAAATATTTCAGCTAAGGGATATTTGCCATTCAGTGGGCTCTATTGTGAAATGACTTTAAAAACTGTTCCATCTAAAGGATTTATAACTACTAATAAACATGTGTGTACCCCCTGCAGTGAAACTTCCACACAATAGTCATTTGCTATAAATATTAATCACATATACTCTGACAGTTCTGGGTATAATAGATATCCATTAAAAATTTGATGCATCTCTATTATATCGATTCCTTTTAGCTAGGTGTATTAAACTGAAGGTGTATTTGACTGTGACTTATTTCAGTTGGACCATCCTTCAGGTGTCCCTCCCAGTAACTTCTGCCCAGTTTCAAGCAAATGTAACAGATGGAAAGAGGTGTCACAATTGTTAAATAACTACCATTTTCCTGACAATTAGTAGCCAGTTAGAGGTGAAGGATTAGGCATAACAGTCCCTGTAGAGAAGAGCTGCAGTGTGAGCTCACTGCATATCTGGCCAGCAGGCAACGCAGCCAGAGCAACCAGCACATGTGCACTTGGCACCAGCAGAAACAAAAGCTGCCCCTTGTCCATCTCAGAGGATGTGTGGAAGGAGGAAGAGGAAGAGACAGAGAGGGGGAAGGGAAAGAGCTACAGCAGAGAATGAACTTTTTTAAAAAAAAAAAGGATGTCATAAGGGACACTGGTTAGGAGCTGGGACAATTGCCATAGGGAAGGGGAACAGGAAGGTGTATCTATAGAAAACTTGCCTATGCTGATCCTATTGCACACACAACAATGTAAACAATAGTTCCACTCGAGCTGTACCTGTCTGCTTTGTCACGTAGACAAGTTGTCAGTGACAGATTGCCTGTCTCTTCCCCTCTGCTGCAGTGAGGAGGAGCAGGCAGACTAATCAGTGCAGCTGTTTGGAGAGGAGGGGCAGTCAGGTGGGCAGGATTACAGAAGGCGGGGGGAAAACTGAGGATAGGAGAGAGGTCAATGGTAATCTTCTGCCTGGGGTGTATACCCATGCCTGCACCCACGGAAGGGAATACTGACAGTTTTACAGGTTTAGCCTGTAGAGCTAAACCCACCGTCTTTATATAACACCGCTCGGCTAAATGGTGTGAACAAACTCATAATTGCACTTTATTTTTCCAAGACAGTATAGTTATACTTTATAAGAGGTCCTTCTTCCATTGGCGGTATGAAGCAAGTGTGGAAGCCAAAGAAGACTGTTTGTCTCTCATTTAGACCACAAGTGAAGTAGTGAAATGCCGGCAGCACACCAGTTCAAGATATTGGGGCCAGCTTTGGGGTCCCATGACCAAACTGAGAGATAAAGACCTGAAGGGTCATGGAAAAGAAGTGCAGCTTTTCAGCAGCAATCAAAAGCGGTTACTTCAAAACCATGCATAGGGAAGATTAAAATATCAGCAGGATCCAGAGGAGCAGGACCATGGTATCACATAGTACATCACCTGTGCCTCAATAATCATGGGCTCTACCCCATCACTGTGTTGTTATAATAATAGTTTTACATTCCTGTCATGGTGCTGCCTGTGTTATGACTGTGTCATTGGTGGAGACAAACCCTGAAGAGAATAGCTGTCATCAGGACAGAGTTCTGTTAAAAGATTTAACTGCTCAAAACATGGCTTTTTGTTCACCGGATTGGCCAGCGATTCAATTCTAGTTGCGCCAGCGCGCCTTTCAAATTAATTCAGTGCCAAAAGGAAGCAGACATTTGTATTTACAGCAAAATAATTGTTAGCACAAAAGTATTTGTAATCTAAGAAAATACTGCTGCAAAGATAAAGATTAGCAAGCCTGGATCGCATACGAAACAGTGTTGGCCTTTGGTTCTCAGCATGCAAGCTCTAACCCATTTTCTTTCCATGGATGTGCTTTCTGTTACAAGAGCACATTTTTCTAATGTAGGTTACAGGCTTTAAATTAAACACATTCACCATCTCTTTGCACGTACCTTCCCTTGTTTGTCCTTTGGACAATTCCTTTTATAAAATGTTCTTGGTACTGAGTATGAGAATAGGTGAGGATTGTTCAGTTTGTGTATTGAACTTCATGAGAGTCACTGACTGACCTGTGGTGGACAAACAAAAAGTTTCCACTAAAGAGCCTGGAGTCTTTTGGGTGTTTAATGTGGTTGATTCATTGATTCTAAGCTGAATGCATCACTGCCAGCTGTATGTGGAGAGAGAGAAAGGGAAGAGCAGCATTGCTGCTGTATTGATGAGACACGTGGTACGTACGTATTTCCCTCTGTTAGGAGGTGGAAGAAGCAGATTCTATAAATGTAATTTTTTTCCCAGTGTTGAGAATCTGATTAGTTTTATGCTAAAATGTTGTGTACATCCACAAGACCAAGCAGCTAACCCCGCAGGAATTACAGGGTTATTGAAACATAATCCAGAGGCTATGATCAAAAGCAAAAGGATTTATTTTTCTACTTTAGCTATTTCTGTTGTAAGAATTATTTGCTGTATAAAGTTAAACTCTAACTGAATCTCTCTGTGCCTACTAGAATAAACCCATCTGGAGGACCTGGCTCAGTAGCACTAAGAACGTTTAATTACAATTTAGAAAAAAACCAAAACTTTTTAAAAATTAAAAAATAAATTATGTGTGCAGAGGTGGAATCTGGTAGCTTAGGGAAAAGAAGGCTGGAACTTATAATTGAGTATATAAATACTTCATAACTGCTTCATTTTAAGCATATAAATTTCCTCTTTTTTTCTAAGGTTAAAGGGAAGAGGGGAGGAGGTGCATTTTACTGTAGCGTTTTCAATCTTTTTTAAATGTGCAGAAAGTATCCCTATTAAGGAAAACACTTAAGTTTCCTCTTTCTCCTAAATCTGGAAATGAAATTTAATTTGTGAAGTTCAGAACATCTGCACTCAAGCTAAGCACCAGAAAAAAAAAATCTATCTGTAATCTTGCTGCAGAAAAATCTTTACCTGAAAGTGCCTCTGCAGTAAAGATTCAAAGGATATTGTTCATGTTTTGCTGAAGCAGTTTTTAGCATATTTCCTTTACCTTCAGTTTGCTGGAGATTTTTTATTTTTATTGGAGGCGTATGGAAAAGGGTGACTAGGTTTGTTTTCAAAGGAAGTAAGAGAGAATTTCCTGAGGAAGTTAAACAGATGGGTTTCTCCTGGGAAAACATACATACAATTAATGTCATACTGTTCATAGATATCTCATAAACATAGGGCAAAATCTGAGATGGTGGTTCTGCTGGAAGCAAAAGTTACAGTGACGCGTAAGGCTGCAAGTTATTGTTGCATCCCCAGGACACAATAATTTTCCTGCTTTTCAGTAGCACATGCCGCGATCAACATTTTGCCAAATTCTGTTCAGTCAACACCTTGCAACATTTGTGTTTACTGTTCCCCAGTCAGAGAACCGCTGTCCTGAGGACAGGACTTTGAAATTGCAAAGCCGCAGTTCTCTGATAGGGTACAGAAGAGGACAACCACACCGGGAGACAGGGTCTTCCCAGGGGGTTCAAGGACATACTGTATTCCCGACAGCCAGGGTACATCAGGGAGAACTGAGGAAAAGCAGAGCAAAGCAACAGCAAACCCCCCTGCAAAGTGCAGGGGATGGTCTCCCCTCTTTTCCTTAGCTCCTTGGGCCCTGAGGCATAGAGGGCAGCGCAGAGCCTCTTCAGTGCCATCACCTCTGTAGGGAGGTTAGTACTACATCTGGCACTCCAGTCCCACAATTAAAATTAGCATTTATGTTTCCTCTGCCCTTTCTGCTCTCCCAAGCTGCTGGATCTGGACAGCTCTACTTGGCATCAAACCTTGATTTTTAAGCACACTGCAACGTGAAGTGTCATCAAATGGTGGTAGGAATCATAACAAACTTTGGGGGTCATAAGTAAAAAAAGTGAGAACAGAGCTGGATGATTAACAGAATCCCTAAAGATTTTCCTACAGTTCTTCAGTTTGTCCTAATTTTTCACTTCCGTATCATTGCCTGAGTCACTAAAGATGATAGCTGCTGAGATCCTATATGTCATCAAATACTTCTTGTTATTGCAGGCGAATGCCCCCAGGTATGGACAGAGCAGTGCAATTACATTCCCCCCCAAGCTGTCAATTTTACGGTTAGACATTCAGTACCACACAGAATTTGAGTAACAGATCCCAAATTTAGCTTTCATCACCTTTGCTTTTCTGGAAATGCTTGTCTGTCATTCAGTAACCTTGATATTAAATGGCTTAGCTTTTCAAAATGCATTTATTTCTAGGAGTAACTGTCATGGTACTTTGGTTTTAACTATTAAGGCTTGACCTGTAACAAGGTGAATTACTATTTAAGTATAGTCTCAGTACTGTTTGCTCTAGGAAAGTTCTCTCCATGTAAGAACAACATTCGAGCAAAGAAAATGCCCCTTTCAATGTAGTGAAACCTGTCTGAAATTACTTTTGGTTCTGTTAAGAAAACTGTGTGAGATCTACTGGGCATTCCTCCCTGAGGAGGTAGGATTTGTTACCCAGGCAATCTAACAAACACGCCTCAAAAGCCACATCCGTTGTGGGTGCAGTACCGATTCGTACAGCTGGTTCCAGCGGGGCAACTTCCTTCAGACCTCTGGGAACGTATGTGAGTCTTGCAGGCGGTGGAAGGATACAAAAAAATAGATTCCCACCATGCACCACACTTAGATTAGTGTAATTCCACTGAGGGAGATAGAACTATTTCTAGTTTAGTCCATTCATTTGTAAACAAAAAGACCTGTATACGCAAATGTAGGATGCTATATGGTCTGTTGAAATTAGCAGAGAATGGGAAAATCCTATAGCTCATCAGCGTAGAGGTTTACCAATCAGTCCTGTACCCATGACTGCTATCAGTTAACTTCAAAGAATGTCAGAGGAAAATATGTACAGGAAATTAGGGATTTTCTTTATTTACTGTAAAGGGGTTTTTGTTTGATTGGGGGTTTTTCTTGCATTTTAAAGCATTACCTGTGAGTGACTGGCTCGCTGAAACCTGGGAGCTTTTGCTTCAGAATTCTTGACCCACTCTTCCATAACCCGTAACTTACCTGCAATCTGAGTGTGTTCATGTAAACATCTGCTCCTTTTCAATCCTACCCGATCCCAGCAGTACCTTCTTATAACGAATTCCACAAGCAACACGCGTGAGATATGTGATAACAGCGTTCTTTTCAGTGTTACATTGTTGCCGTTTGATTTAATATTGTCTTCTTAAACACCACGCAAGACAAACCGGCACGTTTGGTTTTATTTCTTTTCATTTGGCAATAGTGGCTTTCCACGCCTGTGGTCGCTTTGTCACATCTGTACTTTCTGTAAGAGATATACTGTAGATAGAGTATCTAGAAATGAAAATAAGATTGTATATTAGAATATATCACTAATATATACAACAGCATTAACGTTTTCCCAGCTTTCCAGAAGGTTTCTATGTCATCTTTACATTTTCTTTGCTTAAAAACACGAAACCAAGAAACCTGTCACCCCCTACCCACCCACCAGAGAGTGCCTGCCAGCGAGCCATCCAGTGGCGATGCATTTTCAGGAATTAATGCTGTTGTTGCTAGACTCTTATTTGCATTTATATAATCAAAGTCATTTCTGCCAGCGTACAATACTTTTGCCTTTGTGACAGTGAATTCCCCATACCACTGTATGCCACCTCTGGAAAATTTTTGGGTTTGTAACTCCTAAACTCCCTGCAGTTCGTCGCTGATGGGAGCTCTTCGCGTGGCTGCAGAAGCAGCAAACCACAAGCCAGCCTTCTGCAGGCTGGGCAAGTTATTTAAAAAAAAAGCTGCAAACTATAACCTCAATAAAGGTGCTATCATTATGTTTTCGTGCTGCAGGATGAAGTTAATTTTAAAAAGACATTCCTGTGCAAAATGTTGTCATAAAGGGACAGTGGCTTTTATTACCAGCCTGGTTCTTTGGGGAATTACAACCTCAGCGATTTTAATTTGCACCAGACAGAAAGCTGCTATGCTAGTCATTAGCCCAGATGTTAATTTCCATCTAAATATTGCTCTAATTATGTAAAGAAATTTGTCATTTTGGGGACTCTGAGTTACTGGAGTCAACAAAATGTGAGATTTTTAAACCTGTATTTCGCAGGTTTTACTTTATGTTTTGAGACTGTGGTGACAAATGTTAATCTGTGTGAGCTCAGGTGCTTCTGGTTTTGTGCAGAAGAAACTAGAGGTTGTTAAATCACAGCTGTTTTGCTGATGTCTGGGCACAGCTCTGAAGATACCAGCAGGCAGACATTCAGCAGGGACCCTTCGCTGACATCAGTAGGTTGCCGAGCCAAGCGTAGGTTACAGGATGGAGTCTATTACCAGTGTAAGGCTGAATTTACCAGCATACTGGCAGAAGATTAGCCAGGACTGCTGTAACGAATGTTTGGCTTCAGAAACCAGGAGCCTCCCCTGCAGAAACCAGAGGAATTTGGGATGTTGAAGCAGGCAGAGCTGCCTTAGGCAACTTCAGGCCACACAGGGACCACCCCTGTGGAGGAGTCGTCCTTAGGTGGTCTGGAGCTCTCTGCATCACTCAAAAAGGGTGTTGAGGAAACAGTTTAAAGCACTAGGCTTTGATGTTGTATAAAACACTACATTTTCACTAGGTCTGCACACTCATGACCTAAAAGACAGAAGTCTCGTAGCCCAGTTAGGCAGAGCACCCCTACTCATGCACAGGGAAATCCTGCTTCCTTCCTTTGCCGCTGCAGATGTTGAAGGCACTCCAGTTTTCTTTTCCTTTACCGCACTGCTTCCTCAGACCTCTGATTATTCGTCTGGGTTTGCTCATCTTGTTTTCGGAGGTCTTCATTGCCTGGCCCCCGTCCCCCTCCCCAGCCATGTAGGAGCCTGTGCAGCAGGAGGCGGAGGCCTCTCTCCCAGCAGCAGCTATTGTAACGTTTGAATATGCCGTTATGTTTTCTGCAGCTTGCGAAGCAACCCAGATGTTTCATACTTGGGGCACAGACTGATGATGTTTCTTTGTAAGGGGCATATTATAACTACTGCTTGAAGTCTGGCTTAGCTGACCTGATTTCTGTCAGCTCTGCTCAATGAGAATGAGTACTGAGAAAATGCAATAAATGGGTTTTATGAAACCAAAATGAGCAGATAAGCTGGTATGGAATCTGATATCCATTCTCCTTCCCTCCCTACACAGAGTGCGAGCCCATAGAAGCTATAGCCAAGTTTGACTACGTTGGAAGATCTGCACGAGAACTCTCTTTCAAGAAAGGAGCTTCCCTTCTGCTCTATCACCGAGCATCTGAAGACTGGTGGGAAGGAAGGCACAACGGAATTGATGGCCTTGTCCCTCACCAGTACATAGTGGTGCAGGATATGTAAGCAGTGTCTGGTGTGACTAAGTTCTTGGTGGGGTGTAAAAACATGCTGAAGCTGTTACCAGTGATTTCCAAACAGGACAGTGGTTTGAAGGCTCAGATAGGTTAAACATTAGCCTTCCATGCAGGATGCCTCTGTCTTCATTGCCCTGAACTCACAGCTCTTAATCAAAAGCTACTACTAGGCTAAGCGACTTTGTTTATGGGTGTGTTCCCAGTACATTAAGAGACATGCTCCTGCAACCCATTTTAATTTATCTCTGTGTAGCAATTGCTCACATTTAACTTCAGGATAGCAAGGGCCAGAGAAATGCAGCCCTGAACTCTTCTTTTACAGTATTAAGCACGTGCTTTGCCAAGGGAGACAAAGTTCTTGTTTACAAAAGGGTTACAGTCGAAATGTAAACAGCTCAGTAAACAAAAGGATTATAAGCAATTTTTGGAGACATGGGGGGGCTGTAGTGGATTTTAACATGCCTGCTTTTCTTCAGGGGATTAAAATCTGGGAGTGCCAAAATGCTTTCTGTCACACCTAATTCACTGACTTCTCATCTCACCACGTGTGTTCTGTTCAGGGATGATACTTTCTCAGATACACTGAGCCAAAAAGCAGACAGTGAGGCCAGCAGCGGACCCATAACAGAGGACAAGTCATCATCAAAGGACATGAACTCTCCCACTGACCGTCACTCTGACGTGTATTTAGGAAGGTAAGCTTGAATGTAACATGTTTTCAGTAGTACTGCCCACAGCTCAGGTAACACAGCAATGACTTCTCCACGTGCTTATGGTGGGTCCCTACAACTTGTCCTATAACCACTTCTTCGTTGGCACAGGCAAAGAAAGAGATCGGAACCTCCACCTCCTCTAAGGCGCCCCGGCAGGAGCAGTGACGGCCACTGCCCAGTACACCCACCTCACCCTCTCTCCAACTCATCCGTGGAGCTTGGTTCCCCCAACCTGGCAACTCACTGCAGTCCCAGAGCCCTCCTTCAAAATCGCAACCTCAATGCCGACAGCCCTGAAAGGAGGCGTAGGCCTGGACATGGCAGTCTCACTAACATCAGTAGGCATGATTCTCTAAAGAAGATTGATAGCCCTCCAATTAGAAGATCTACATCATCTGGTCAGTACACAGGTTTCAATGACCATAAACCACTGGACCCAGAGTCAATAGCTCAGGTTTGTGTCCTTTAAATTTTACGTCACAATCTGATTTTCTGAGGAGCAAGTCTCAGTGAAAAGCATAGCGCAGAGCACATACACTGGTAGGAGTGTGCGTGCAGGAGAATGTCCTGCCTAGCTTTCTAAACAAAGTGCGTGTGAAAGAAGGTGCGTTAAGGGATCCTGGGTAGAAGAAGCAGGCGGAATAGACATTGCAGTAGCAATAAAAAGAAATTATTTCCTGTAACACCATAATGAAATTGCCTCTGCCACCCAGAACGCCAGGATAGTATATGATTACAACAGCTATGTAAGTCTGTGTGCTCTGATGAAGGCTGGCCAATTCTAACTTGCATGTAATTAGTGTTCAGTTATTTCTCAGTACTATGCTCTGCAGAAAAGTGCTCTGACTGGCTAGTAGCGACCATTGCCATTCAAAGCACAGAGGTACATTCCAGGGTCTTGTGCATTTTACATAGTTGCCATATAGTTCATACATATGTTGATTTGATACTTGTGGTTGTGCCTAAGAACATGATATGCAAGACATTGCACCTGTGTAAATCATGGGCCACCTTATCCCTGTGTGAATACTCACTAGTCTAATTCCTGGCAGTGAAGAGGTGGGAAGGATGGAATAGGGAGCACCCGATCGTCAAATTGGTCTGTTGTACAGAGCTAGCAACAGCTCTTGAGCAAATAGATACCGCTGTCTTCAGAACTCGCGTTTTGTCTAGGTAGTATAACGTGATCGCTAGGGGCACCCTGAGGGTACAGTATGATTGCAAAAGTATTTTACAGTAACGCTGGCACTCATGTTTTAAGATTTAATGTACTGGTGATGCTTGCTTTCAAACTCTGCTTCCAGCGAAGGATTGTGCTTGGGTCAAAAAACCGAACAGTGCATTAGAGGGTTAGAAAGTGTAAATGTTGTTACTGCTTTATTGTACTCTAAGTTATTTATTTACTGTCCTGGAACCACACACATTGCTGTTTCGTTTAAGCTATTTTTGTTGATGCATAGACTAGTGATCATTCAGCAGTGAGAGAATCCAAACTTTGATTAAACTGCATGAAAGTTACTGTGAGCAAGCAGGGAACACCAGATACTTAACCTCAGTTGTATGTCAATACCACTGAAGAATAGTAAATTAATGTCTTGATGCATTCTTTTAGCATTTGTCCCAGAAATCCTGATGAAAAAAATAATTTCCTAGGTAAGCTCACTGAACAATGTCTTGCAGTATTTTCTGCTTAAAATCTAACTCAGGGAAACAGGGTGAGAGAAGAGCTGACAGAGAAACAAGCCTTATTTCCTTACAAAACCAGGTTTATAATCCCCGTGAGGGAATACAGGCCCTGAAGACTTGGGGCACTAGATGAGAGGAGTAATCAGCTAAGAGGTGGCAAATGGACTAAAATCTTTACGGCTCTCAGTACCCAAGAGATGACAGAAGTCTTCACAGTTAAAAATGCTGCTCAGCAAATGTCATTGTCCTGACAATGTCTTAATAAAATGGCGTGCAGGTTATAGTTTGACTTTGTAAAAAAATTTTAGGTGAATTTTTACTGTTATGTGAACAGGTTAAATATTTGTAATATCCAGCCACAGCTGCCATCTTGTCAATCATAGTGTCTTTCAAATAAATCTGGTGGAAATTGGCTTTAGCACTATAATACTCATCAAAGAGAGGATTGTTGGCAAATTAGCTCATGCATTTTTCACTCCTCCTCCTGCTCCTCCCGTGCTTCACGTTCAGTAGCAATTCGAGTGACATGCTGCTCTCTCTGTGCTCTGACCCAGGACATCGAGGAGACGATGAACACGGCGCTGAATGAGCTCCGTGAGCTGGAGCGGCAGAGCTCAGCGAAGCACGCCCCCGATGTCGTGTTGGACACCCTGGAACAAATGAAAAACACCCCCACCCCTGCCACCTCCACGGAGTCGCTCAGCCCTCTCCACAGCGTTGTTTTAAGGAGCTCCGAGCCTCAGATCCGCCGCAGCACTAGTTCTTCCAGTGACACCATGAGTACTTTCAAGCCCATGGTAGCCCCTAGAATGGGAGTGCAGCTGAAGCCTCCTGCTCTTAGGCCAAAACCTATTGTTCTTCCAAAAACAAATCCTAGCATAGGGCCTTCCCCTCCTTCCCAGGGTCCAGCTGACAAGTCTTGCACAATGTAGACAGCTCAGCCACCCACAGTGCCCGGCTGGGGTATGCTAGGGAAAGAGATGGATTAACGATAGAAGTCAGGGCTCCATAACATCATTTGTTCATGTTTGTAACTGGAGAGGCTTTGTTTTCAGTGTTTTTGAATGTATTGTCTGAAACTAGCTACATTAACATGGGCATTTGTATTTTGTATGGTTTCAATTAAAAGAAAAACTGGACAATTGTGCATCGTTTTAAAAAAACAAACATAGACTTACTTGAAAACTTGATGCTGCACCATTTGTAATAAAAACAACACAGATCACAAACAGCTTGCCACGTTGTACCATACTTCACAGTCTTACCGTAGCTCTCTAATAACAGATCCTACACAAAACTAAGGGGTGGGGGGGGTCAGGGGAGGTGGGACCTCTCATTTCTGGGTCACTAAACCAAATCTTAAGCAGGTTAGTAAGAGCTGAAATCTAGCATGTGAGGATTAAGTGTCCGTGTGGAATGTCTAAGTCATCTCAGGCCACATTTCTTACTTAAGAGACACCAAAAAAATCCACCAATCCCTCACAACTCTCACAATTGGCACCGAGTTCTAGCTTTCTTGTTGGCAGCCTCACAAGAGGCAAGCGCTGGATGGATCTGGAGATCACATTGCTCTCACCGATACAAAGCAGCATTCCTGGTCACAGCTAAAGCACATCTCCAGGATAGTATCTAGAAACTCCTTTTGCTGTCCTCTGTAATAGTGTACCTTTTCCCGTGAAGCTAAACCTTCATTCCCTGATACCACATTTTTCACAAAAGCTAAATTCATTTAAAGTTCATGGTTGAGCGAGCCAGGCTCTGGGGACTACGTGAATCTGTTGGTCCATTAGGCAGGCTTATAGGCGATTAAAAGGATCAACTACACAGTAATTCGGCAAAGTATCCCATTGACTTTATTGCTCAGTGTCCAATTAAAGACGTGATTTGAGTTGTAACAGTGGGAGTTCCGAGCTGGCCTCGCTCCGCTGGCTGCCTTGCCCGGCGCAGGCACCCCGCGCACGTCCTCGGTTGTGCTGACGGCGGCAGGACAGGGACTCTGAAGAGGGACTGACTGCCTCCTGCCAGCGATGCAGGGGTCGGTCGCAGGACAGGCAGCTGAGTTTCTACTGCCTAGATTCAAGCTGACTAAAGTTTTCCATAACCACTTTTCTCCCCCTTCCCCTTTTCTTTTAAATGACAGAATTCAGTACCTTTCTTATGTCTGTGTGAGTGACGACTGTCAACTTTGCTTAGCGCTCTGTTGTTAAACTTTGTTAGGCGTGAACTAAATGTACAGCTGTTTTGCACATTGCAACAGTAAGCCATAATATTATTTCTGTGACTACGTTTTCCAACATCCAATGCATAAAATAAATTTCAGCGAAGATGATGGGGGAACAAAAAATCCATTGCGGTCCACCCAGAGGAGTACAACTGGCTTTAAGCAGGGTCTTTCCATGTATTATTTAAGATCTCACGTTGGAAAGCTTGGAGTTGTACCACTCGCTACATAAACAACTGATTTTGGGAGGGGAAGAGCAGTGAAAAATTTGATAGACATAATTAGTGAGGTGACAGGAGTAATTTCCTGTTATTATTTATGAGCAACTTATTCCTGCTCTGGTTTACGCCCTGTAGATGGATAATGCAAAGTCCCGGGCTGAAAAGTACCCCATGAACTGCCTCTGAGAGCCAAACTGCTCCTGGTATTTGCGAACCCATCTCAGTCCAGCCGCAGACTTTGTGTGTGTCTAGGTTCGAGGCCAAGTCTTAATCCACCATGGTGGGCTGTGCAGAGTCGGTCAGGGAACCTCCGGCCGTCTCGACTGCCTAGTCCTAATGCTAGGGCAAGAGCCTAAGCCAGGCCAGCCCCAGCTGCAGCCCAGCGCTGGTCTATAGGGTCTGGTCGCTTAGTCGGGACCAGAGACATTTTGGAGTAGTTCCCCAGTTTACTAGAATCAGTGGAACAAACTGGAATTTCAGCTTTCATTTTCATGCAGTTTTAGTCTAGCATTTTTAAATTAACCCACCTGGCATAATTGAGATGGATACCTGTATCTTTAAATTGCATAGGGAATTTTGTATGTTTAAATAACTGTACTGGACTCCATAATGCTTATACTAGAAATTGTTTAGCAAAAGAAAATATTAGAAACAGTGCATTTAGTGAATGCATCCACTTAGTGCATTCACACAGTTAAATGTGTAGTTTGATGGTTATTATAGATACTTAAAAGTATAGTAAGTGGATATGTAACAGGAAAGACTGCTACAACTACAGACGTACTAAAGGGTAACTCCTGCTCACCTAATCCAATCAGTATTGTCCTTTACTGTCAAGTTTGATGAATTGCAGTACTGGTAGCTTCCTGCTTGTTGACTGTTACCTAATTGTGTCAATGTACATCTGTAGTATGTACATGTGAAAGTGCCTTTAAATTTTAGAGGAGCTTTAGCCTTGCTCTTGTACTGTTGCATTTCCATTGCCTCCTTCCCTGTTCGTGTATGGCTGCATTCCCATTGCATTCCTTCCACTCTCAAGGAACAAATAAAAACATGGAAATTTCACAGTTCTGGGAGAGAATCGTACTGTTAATCTGTTGTGACAATGCACTTTTATGTATAGTACTGTACATTTTTGGCATGTACCATTACAAGCTTCAGTATACAGTCAGGTTTGTTCCTCATAGTGTATCTTTATAATAAAGAAGATAGTTCTGTCTGTGCGTGTAGTTTTGCTGGGTAAACCGCCGTATCGTCTAATGTAGCTTGCCAGTCTGCCTTTACCTTACACAAAGAGGGAAAAGAATCAGCATCCTCTGGCCACCCGCACCCCACCCTGCATCAGGGCCCATCCTGTCTTGGCTGAGGAAGTGCTTGTTCCCAGGCAGGCTCCTAACCTAACTTAGAGAGCTCCATCCCCATAAGCTCACCCAAGTCCCTCTGTACCTGAAGCCACCCACCACCACGAAAAGCCACCAGCCTTGCACACTTCTGCCTGAGCAACCATCGAGGCAGCCAACCCCACTCCTGCTGTCTGCAGGAGCCCCCTGCCACCCACTCGGCCAGCACCAGCCACCTCCCTCCGGCTCCTCGCAGGAAAAAACGGGGTGAAAAAACCACTCCACCTTCCACGTTTTAAAAACACGGTCCCAGAGTGAAAAGAATGAAAAAAAGTCTGGCTGGGAGCATTTCTTACAGCAGAAAAAGGGATGCCTTCGCACTGGCGGGGCAGGGAGGGATGTGCCACAGGTAATGGTTCTCTTCTGTCACCTTACAGCCGAGCGGCGGTGGCAATACATGCCTCTGCAGCTGGCTCCAGGAACCAGGGGGGCTGTGAGCACCTGGCTGACGGCTGCACGAGAGACGTTCAGCCACAGATCAGGCGCTGTTGAGGAGAATTCCTGGGCTCGGACTGCATCTGCCCAAACAGGCCTGCTGCGCTGCCCAACTTACACACGTTTGGGGGGGAGAGCTACTTGGAAACACATTTCCAATCCTTGCTTAAAAAATAATAAGGGGCAGGAGCCACAGATGAAGGAGCTGGTTTTAAAGTCAGCTCCGGTGTGGTCAAGGGCCACCATCAGCCTGGAGGAGAAGGGAATGGATGTCAGGAGGCACGGGGCGGTATGGGGGGGACAGGCAGGCCGGCCACCCCGGCTCGGAGCAGGGCTTTCATTCTTCATGCTGGGAAAGCTGCTGTAACGCATCTGTTCGTTAGTGGGCTCATCGATCAGCCCGTGGTGGCAGCCTTTGTATCAGTGTCCAGTGACCTACTTTGGGTATTTCTTCTCGTCCCCTAATGCACAAAAGCCAACTAAGAAATTCAGGAGGGAACAGCAAAGGTCAGGCCTCATTCAAGGTCCTGCACAGCCCAGAGGATGTGTAACCCGATTTCCACAGGCAGCCTGCGTGCTGGTCGGGAGAGAGGCTTCTGTGGCAGCTTTCAGTCTATTTTAAAAAAACTAAGAAAACACAAAAAAGAGCAGTCTCCTCCTGGTGTGTTGTGTAACGTGAAGTTTCGGTGCTGCGCTGCGCTGACCTCTTAGCTTCCTTCCCGGTTTTGTAGTGGAAAGAAGCCCGGCTCCCAGGGATTCAGCCAAAGGTTTTGGCAGGTGAGTAGGGAACTGCTGACTTGGCACTCAGAAAAGCGAAAGGGATGATGAGTTGTTTTGCTGAGAGAAGTGTATTAACGGAGGGGACAATGCGCAGCAGGGGCAGTGGGATGTTTAGCTCTTGGGTCATCGCTGAAAATCGCTGTTTCAAGCCACATGCGGTGCCAGGACATGGCGCTGCCCTGGCCTGCACAAACACCTCCTCAGCCAGCATAAGGAAACCGTGGAGGCTCGGCTCAGGTTTTAAGTAGAGACGCACGGTTCGTTACTTACTCTGCAACTCACAGAGACTTAGCCTGCCCAGGAGGAGCCACAGTCGCTCTGGTCAATCACTGCTACCACGTGGGATGAGCCTGGATGGTACTGATACCGGGGGAACAACTGAAACCAGCCTAAGTTAGCTAATGATGGTACAGGATGAAAGTACCATTCTCCTAGGTAGGAATATTGCTTTTTCCATTAACTTGGCTCTTGGTGAAGGGCGGGGGGGCAGGGCACACAAACCCTACAACAAATGAAAGGCCAAACAGCTCAACAATTTAGCACCTTAAAAATCCCATTAGCTAACACAGCTCAATTACTGTTAAAAAAAAAAAAACACCAAACAAGAAGAAAAACCCCACAATCAACTGCTAGTTTAGACATGCTGCTGTAATTGCAGCTACTCCCTTGCTCTCTGTTTTCTGCAAGGGCGTTTGCAGATCATGCAGCTGACAGCACCAGTCTCTGCCAGCGCTACAGCTCCAGCAGAGCTGGCGTGAGCAAGTTTTCCTGCCGGGGAGGAGACCACAACACCAGGATCCTTATGACCTGGGGGTGTCTCTCACTCTCTCCACCGCAGCGCCGCAGCCCACTGGGACCGCAGCGGCCTCGGCCTCAGCCGTCCCGCACACAGCCCCGCTGGATATCCGCCTCCCTCCCACCACCCCTCTCCCCCCCGGCCCCAGCAGGACTGTAACCCTCACACAGTATATCAGTTGCTCTCACCCAGCCGTCCTACTGATCAACAAGGCCAAAACTGTTGGAGAGAGGGAAAAAGAAGGCGGCAGGTCACGGACCAGGCCATCTGATGCACATTCCAGCCAGACCGGGGAACAAAACTTGTGAAGTAGTGCTAAGCCAGACTTAAGGGAGAAAAGAGCAATATATTTCCTTACCCTGTCACTCATGTGACAAAACCAGGAGAACCACACGCTGGAAGGTGACACACAGAATTTGATGCTGACTGAGGGATTAAATAGTATCAAATAAAACAAACTGCATCCAGCTGAATTGGACAAGTCAGTGAGTTTTCTGCCACCTTTCTCAATACATACCTGCAAATAAAACAACGCAGGAATACAGTTTTTATGCCTGACGCTGCAGTCAGCTGAGCCTGTGCCCGACGGCAGCGCAAGGACGGTGCATCCCCAGTTGTGCCGCTGCCATCTCCCAGCAGGGTCAGGCCATGCCGGTCACCGCGGACACCCGAGAGCAGCTTTTTGGTCCAGGGTTGGAGGTTGTGGGTTTTCCTTTTTTTAATTAACAAACTGCATTGATTTTTTTTTTTCAAGTAGCGTAGTAATGGAATAAGAGTGCAAAGTACAAGGCGAAACAAATTCAGCTGTAAAATATGAGGATGGACAAGTTGTGCTGTACAAAGGAGGTCAGACACTTGCGGGATTGAAATCAATAGCAGCTGCACCCAGTACAGCAGCATGGATAAACCAAAACCTAACCCTGCCTATTCTTATTTTCATGGAGCACATCAATTCCTCCCTTAATATCTGCCATGTGCATTTTCAGTAGTGTACACTGACGTCTATAAACACCGACCAAACAACATAAAACAGTGATCTACATTTATTTGAATTAATTTCCCTCTGCGAGGGACAAATCACTGAGCCCACTGCTGCTCTGGAGGGGAATAAGACAGTCATTGAAATGGCTGGGGTTTGGGGAGTGACTTTTTGATCGCAATGAAATAGCGTTAATGTGGAGGTTGTTACCTGAGTCATGAACAGTGAATTGAGGTGTGCTAAAGGTGGAAATACTTAAAATCCTTCACAGCTTTGACCAAGAACTGCTGAGTACTGTAAAATGACTCAGTGCAACACGTATTTTAATTGGGTTTTTTATTGCCTACAATGTTTCAGAGATAGCCATTACAGTAGTGCACCAGCACCCCTGGCAACCAGCACCAAGGTGAATACAACAGGGTTATCCACCAACACTCACAAGCTTAAGCTGAATTTCACTTGGACGGTTTTCTCAACTCCTCAAGTAATTTTTTTCCTGAATGCTGCTCCCAAGATCATGCCAAAACATAATTTCAGACCTAGTGTCAAGACCGTTTTTTAATCTGTCATACACATCACAAGGCTTATTTTATGGTTAAGTCAAAGTTATTCTGAACAAAATCGGTTCACAGCCAAGGTTACGATCAGTGACTGAAATGTGGTTAATCTGAGGCTGCCAAATCACAGAGTTAATTCTGAACTCTCCTCCATTCCCCTTCCAAAATTACAAGTTGTTTTTTTTTAAAAAAAGCACATATAATTTCTCAAAAGCATAGAGCTGGGTACACTGTGCATGTTTTCTTTTGGTTAAGGAAATACAGTAATCAGGAATGTGGTCTGTTGTGGGGGTAAGCCCTCCCTCCCCACACAGCCCCGACGGCAGCAGGTGAGAGGGCAGCATGGTGGCAGGCAGCAGCGTGAGGGTCACGGCGTGCCCCCGTTGGAGGGACCCCCATTTTCAAGTGACTCCCCATTTTCACACACCCACAGGACCATCCCCCTCCTGCACCCCCAGGTTGGCAGCGCTGGGACCTGCCCAGCTTCCTCCAGCCAGACCCAGAGCAATGTTTGCCTTGATGCTGCCATTACACCTCGGGTCCTTCAAAATGCTCCCAGTATTAAAAATGAAATTACTTTGTCAAATACTAGAAGTTTAGGAATAATGACATTCCTTATGTACTGTAGGCCTAAATGCCATTCGTATCTGCGTGCATCCATGAGGTGTGCACGTGAAAATGCATACGTTCAGTGAGGCAGCAGCTGATTTACAAGCTTTTCTAAGGAAACTTAAGTTTCCTCTGTACCTGCATTGTAATATTGTGTCTCTGGTTCGACCTCTATAGGAATAACTTCATTTTCTGTTTACAAGTCATCGGTTTTGGTGTTTGCTGTTTCACTGTTTTTAGTTTTTCCTATTTTAGAGGTGTACTGACAGGCTCAAGTATTTACACGTAATCTTTGTGTGCACTGCAGTTACATCTCCAATATTAGGTACCTTTATTATTACTCTAAAGTAAACTCAATTTTTCCAGATATCTATTAGCAATGCTAGTCATAGGTTAGCGTTTTCTAGTCATAGAATAATTCAGTCACGCTTAATGTGGTTTTCATTCTTAGTTAAATAAAATTGATGAGAAGACAGCTTCTACAGATAATTTCACTTTTTCCCCACCATTTCCCTTTTTTTGGTGAAAAAAATAAGAGTGTGCTCTCTCAGGCCTTACAAATTTCCCAGCAGCTGCCGGCTGCCCCAGATGTCAGCTAGGCAAGGAGCCCTGTTTTAGGGCAGCACTACCCTAGTCCCTGCGCCTCCAGCACTCGCCCCAACAGCTCTGGTCATAGCAACCTCCATAGGACATCTTCCCCCTCTGTTAACCTGAATGAGAATATGCATGCAACCAATCAGATCTATATATCTCCCTTAATATGCTCTGAATCCCATGTGGCTGGTCCAAGTAAAGCAGCATTCAAATGCTGTAGGAGTTGATCCACACCTTGCTCACTTGCAGGAGGACTGTAGGCAACTGTGCAACCTGTACCATCCCTACAAAGATACTGAGTGTCAGAAATCATCTTTGAGGTGCTTTGCCCTCTTTGCTAAAGCCAACCCGAGCATCTCCAGCACCTGCAGGCTCAGGTTTCCGCCCCCTGCATCCAGGGCACCCACTGCTTCAAAGCACAGGGAGCAGTCGTGTCTCAGCTGACTAAAGAAAGGATCCCAGTATCAAATAAAAGCACATCAGGCAGGAAAAACACATTTATATGTGGCAGAAATCCTCCCAGAATGAGGTGCTGCAACTCTGTGAAAAGAAATATAAATCACTTTGCCGTTATGCTTACATGCAGGAATATTTTCCAGTGTTGGTTGCAGTACCCTGAGTAATGGTCAGGGATACTGTGGTTTCTTCATAAGTTCTGTCAAGACAGCACTGAAGTGAGATCGGTGCTCTTCTCTCCCTGGGCATTTGCAACTCAGTCCTGATCCCTCAGAAATGCTGTTCATTAGGTCTGCCGGCTGTGCAGCCACAAGCCCCGGTAAGGAGATGCCCCTTCCCAGCCACTGCATTCACAGGGGTGGGCATCCGCTCTGCCAGAGCCAGAGGTTAGCCAGGGTAAGGACCTGAGTACAGGATGCTCTTCAAATGGTCAGAAGAGGATTCTGCGTTAGAGTGGCAAAAATATGGGACAGTCGAGAAGGGAAGCTGACACGTTATCCATTAGCCAGCCAGGACTCTCCTCCCCGTCGCTCCCACAACATTCAGTAAAACAGGTACCTGTCTGCAGCTGCCTGCCCTACTATTATTTTTAGCACCTCTGCTTCTCCCCAGACGAAAAGTTAGAGAGAGAGAGATCAGTATAAGCTGCATCTCAGAGGATAACGTCCACATATCTACACAAACAAAAATATAGCACTTCGATGAGTACAAACATCGATTCAAAAATAAAAAGAACCACAATTTATCTGCATGCAAGGTGCACTGAAACCAAGATGTATTTATTTCAGCTGGTAAAGCTGGTAAAGCCAAAGACTGTGAAAGCCATCCCTTTGTATATACTGGTTTATGCCACCAAGGTTTAGGATTTTACCTCTAATCTCAGGGAAAAACGAAGGACAGAGGGCTGGGGATGGTGGGGGAGAAGCTGCTTTCTAGCATGATAGCCCAAAATGGTAATCTTGCAGCCAAAATAGTTCACTTTCCATGAGACACAGGCGTTTGGAACATCAATATGGGAAAGCCATTGCATGTCAAATGGTGCCTGGGAAGGGTCCCGGCTGGATGCCCATCCCTACTCCCCCTCCTGCCCGCTCCCACCCTGCCCTCACCCTCACCCTCCTCTGTGTCCCACTCTGCCCATCACCAGGAGAGGTAACATGAAAGGCAAAATGCCCAGGCACCACGGCACCGGGCAATGCCCCATTCAGCTTTCTGCGGCAGCAAACATTTCCACAAGGCAACTCTCGCGCAAGCCCCAGGCTCCCACTCGCTGCTTCTGCTGTGGCATCTGATGCCGCAGGAGCCCCAACAAGATAAATAATCCTGACTATACTTCTGCTTTACTGCTGATCACTCAGCAATTCCTTACAGGGAGGTTATTCTATTCTCTATGAAAGGTGAAACAAAACCTTTGATAAAAGCAGTGAGGATTTTCGGTGGCTATACACTCGTTCAGAAGGAGTTTTCCATTTATTTAGGAAAAAAAAAAAAAAGATCAACAAAGAGGTGATGAACTGGGCCCAGGTTACCCCTGTGCACCCAACGTGCAGCAGGGTCTCCTCCCTGCCAGGATGGGGGGAAGGACGCAGCACAGGCTGGGGGAAGCTGTGGGATACCTCAAGCCCTGTTTCCTCTGACATTTCAACACTTAAAAGATCAGGGAGGGGAAAAAAAAATCACTGTACAGGTGGAAAGTGGTGTTTCAATCTCTAACAAGCTTCCTATCCACCGCAAGCTTTTTTGTCTGTTACTTTGCTGAAGGCACGAGTGACAGCTCATGCTGCAGCAGGTCACCAAGGCCATGCAGGAAGTCTTGACCAAGCAGAAGGTGAGACACTGGGCACGGGCAGGCAGTGAAAGGCACAGCCAGATTTTTTGCCCATGCACAGATCTGGTACAAACCAGTCTCTGGGATGTTTATTTGTAAAACTGCCCTGTTTAACCCAAAGCAGAGTCCTCTGGAAACTTCAGTTCCCTTCATGTATCATTACATGCGCTACCTGGAGTATGAAATATTAAGTAGTTTATTTTAAGGTCTAGTTTGTACCTCAAGGTATCTAAATATTAAAAATTCATGGTTCAATTCATAACAGTTGCTCCCAATTTGTGTGGGTTTTCTGTAGGGCTTACCTTTTAAGGAGAGCTGAACACGTACTTACTTCACAGTGGGAGCGCTGGCGTTCGGCCCGTACCACGTTGCACGCCTCGCGAGAAAAAGCCCACCCCAGCAAGTTAACCTATATGAAAACATAGGGCTTAGTCTCTTGGCTTGTCCTCCAAAATACACCGCTTGGATTTTTATAAAGGAAAAACCTTCCAAAAGGCCTAAAAGAAACTGTCCAACATCCTCTGACTGGCTTCTGTTTAAATTTGACTAATTATTTCACAAGTGACACCTTCTCTTCCAGACCCAATGGGTCCCATGGACCTTTAGGAGTCTCAAGACTTACAACTGCATCTCTGATTCCATATACTAGGCGTTAACACTACTTTGCACCTTTACGAAAGCATTGTATACCTAATTTGTAAATTACAGAAGGCTGGACTGTAAAGATACCATACAGCAAATAAGTTTAAGCAATCAAAAGGTCAACCACAAACTGAGTCAACATTATTTCTTGCACAGCCGAACACCTCGTGAATACAAGACGTAAAACAAAACATGAAGCAGAACAGGGGGAGAAAACAAAGCTGGCTTGTAACAGGTTTTTCCTTTTCATAGAAAATTCTACAAGCTTAAATACATTTTCCATAATAAAAATGGACAAAAGAATCTCTGTAACTTGTCCCTAAATTTTTTTTTTTAATTTAAATGCTTTGCTGCAATTTTTTCATCCTTACAGTATAAAGGCATTTCATTGTAACATCTTATATAAAACAATTCTGCTTTAACATAAGCAAAATACTTTTTTTTCTGCTCTTTCTGGAATTAAATATTGCTACAAAGTATGTCTTTAGGAAACATCTTGGGTTTCACAAAGCAGCATTTCCTGATGGGACGACTTACAGGAAAATTACTGGTCAGTTCTGGCAAACAGCTTTGGGATGCCTCGGCTCCCTCGTGCACAGAAACCCCCCGGGGCACACAGGCAAACACCAAATTCCGAAGCCAGGGTGCAGGTGGGCAAATATCGCTATTAAAATAGTAATATTTAGGAGCATGAAGGAAAAGCTGTCAGACTAAGAACATTTATTTGAGAGAGTTAGGTGAAAAATTTAGCTACCACATGTTTTATTTAGGGAGTTCAGCTCAGCAACCTGAGGACACGGAAACACGACTGCTCGCCCGCCCGCCGGCAGCGCACGCCGCCCTCTGCTCAGCAGGACCCCAAGGAGAAGAAGTTCACCCAGGGAAATTTAAGTCCTGTAAATTGAGGTTTTCATAACGGTCTTATTAGCTGCAAGCCTTCACCCAAACACAAGAGTCTCAGCTCCGACCCACCTAAAGCTCCTTCCTACCCATTTCTTTTCGGTCACAAACACCACGGAAAGCAACAGAAATTCGTGGTCTTTTAAACTCCAGCTGTTAAACATTCATGGTTTGTACATGTCCTGCAGCCACCAACTTTTCACAAACATTACTTTTTTTGACACTACTTTCTTTTAAATGAATCTGTTAACATTAAGTGTACCTTGGTGAGCTTTTGGAGTGTTTTATAAGGAAATGACACCCATATATATATATTTTTAGCAGCCGCTTGATTAAACACTACAACATCATTTTCACTTCTCCCATTTATTGTGCAACCAATTACTTTTGGATCCCTGCAAGGATAGGATCAATAGCTCTTGGTTTCTCTTTCAAGTCTCCATTACAACGTGCACACGAATGCACACACGAACTGGTTTCATACCCCTACCCCAGCTCTGGAGGACAGGAGGTTTCCTACTCCCAAGGCTTTGGGAAAGTTCCCTAATATCTTTCCAGAGCCACCAGACCCATCAAGTAGGGATAACACTCCCCAGATGCTTTATTATACATGTTTTATACATTTATTTACATATTTAGTAAGGCTGAAGGTGACAATGTCACAAGCTGAAATCCTCTTTGATGTAGCACGCTATCCAAACCAGCTCAGCATCAAAACCAGCTCACCAGCCACCCGGTTACCTTCACACAGACAGACTTCTCCTCCCTCCTGGACTTCCTTTGGATTTTAGCAAGAAGTGTTCTGCAGTACATACATGGCAGAGCATCAAAAGCACGCTGTCTGTTGCTTGACTTTGTTCACAGAAGGAAAAAGTTTGAGCCACAACACCAGTGTCTTTCAGTAGTTAATTGTAGCATGCTGCATCATTAACGCTCCTTGCCACGTAAAGAAGCAGTGATGTGTATATCAGAGGAGCTTTACTGCTGTTTACAGTTGCATCCACTCACCTACTAACTAATAGTTTGTTGAACGTATTAGGAAAAATCTCTAGGACAAACACGCACCTATCAGAGCTTCCTATTAAAGTATTTGCAGCCATTCCATAAACCCTCCTAGCAAGAGAACAAGCTTCTGAACCAATGCTGTCCCTGCAAATAAACACTTTCCCAAAAGACGAGGGCTTTGACTGTATCTAGTAGAGTTAGCTTGACACCATTGAAAAGTTCTCTCAGTGCTCATAAACCACAAATTTACTCATCAGTGGGCTTGCACGTCCTCTAAACAAGTTACTAGCATGACTTCAAACAGTATCCTTCATCTCGGTGAGCTTTAAAGTTTTTCAGCAGCTGAACACAGTTAAATCCACCTCTCTCAAGATACAGTGACAGATATTGTGTTCTCTCATTTGGGAGGGAGAGGGAAGGGACTACTCAACAAGTCTGGGCATAAATCTTCTAATCCATACCACCGTAACACCCGAGTTATTCATGATTTCAAAAGCTAGTTTTCTTTTATCATGAGAAAGACTGTAAAGGTAGAAAAAATATCACTGTACTATGAGACTTCTTGAGATCACTTGCCAAAAATCACTCACAATAATATACCTGCAGAACAATAATGCAGTTTACAAATCTTCATTCTCTGGCATCACCCAATCTGGGGCGCAGCTGAATTCACATCACAGTTTATGCCTGAATAAATATCCAAATAAAAATCCTACAAAGCCTTTCATACTTCATTTATTTGTAATTGCCCCATGACCGCAGATTTGCATTAACCCAAACAGAAGTAGATTGAGCAGATCCTGGTGGAGAACAAGGACCATCTGGGGAGGTTTTTAATGGCTTCCAGGGCTGATGCAAAACCTGAAGAACAAGATGGGCACTGCACAGGCCTCCCACCTTGTGATTATTTTTTTGTGTTGATGGGACAACCCAAGCAGGCTCTAGTTTTAAGTCCAGCACTTGAAAGATTCAAGCAAGTAAAAGCACAGAATATTTTTTGTATAAAAAGCAACAACTGGTAGGAAAATGAGATGATACAGCAGAGGTGTCACATCTACAAGACCTTTAATGAGATGGAGCAACATTTCCTAATATTTTACACAGCGTCCTGTAACACTAATGGCGCTGAGAAACCTGTGTTAAGAAGCCAACCAAGAAAGGCTGCACCAGGTTTGTCTATAGGTCCTTGTAGCTCCATACCCCATCTCTAACAGGAACCCCTGGATATATCCAGGGAAGTTTGGAAGAGGAGAACCAGCACACGGTGGTACCTCGCTGCTTCCCAGTGGTACCTTGCTGCTTCCCAGCAACAGGCAGCTGAGAATTTACCTCACCCAGAGGCTGCATTTTTGTGCTTAAATTAATACATGGGTAGCACACAGCCCAGTGAGTTTCTGAAAACTTAGTTTCTTAGGTCAATGAGTTTAACATCATTTATAGGAGTAATTACAAAACTATGAACAAGCAAAAAAATAAAAGAAACTATCTTTTGTAGAAGTCTTAGTGATGCTGTAAAAGCTGGACTTCGTTTAGAGGAACTAGAACAAGCACTCCAGTGCATGTAGCTGCCGGGGAGCTCCTCACATTAGTCACATGCTGAAGCACACAGCAATTAGAGGTTCTTAAAGCAAAAAGGGCTTAAAACATATCACTGCTGTTACTTTCCTAAATACAAAGCTACGCAGCCTCAGGCATAATCCAGATTCCAACCCAGCACTGTACAGGTACAAATCCCAACATGTTTTTGGGCCAGTATTGTTCCTGTGCTCCCTGGCAATAAATACTGTTCCACTGGCACACCCAAGGCTTACCTGCTAAAAAGCACGGGACAAAATAAAATATTAAAAACACTTACAAAAAACTGGTGCTATTAAGCTTTACCCCCCCAAACTCAGACTTTCTGTTTCCCAGACTCCCTGGTGCCTGCAAATGACAGTTTTTGAAAGCAACTTGTACGCCTTGTTGTGAAACACTGCTAAATGCTATTTTTCAGGCTTCATTTAGAGGTGTACGGTTTAGCACAGAAACTTATGTGTAATGAAGGGTTTAGAGATTTTTAAAAGTAGATTATGAGCAGGATGTTTTGTTTTTTAAAAACAGCCATCATCTTGAGTCAAGCTGAATATGAGATTTTTATCCTTACAAAAGCAAATGGCTGAATACGCCCTGCACTCTAGGAGTTTTCTTTCTTGCACAACTGAAAAAACACAGCAGATAGGTACAGCCTCAGTTTCTATAGGGGTGAAATAGGAGCTATGCCAGCTCTGCTAAAGAC